>NW_022106471.1:4951849-4984898 GCF_000313985.2 Echinops telfairi | reverse complement strand
TTGAGTTGATGCCAACTTGTAGTGACTCTGTAGGACATCGTAGAACTGCTTCTGTGGGTCTCCAAGGCTGTACATCTTTATGGGAGCAGAAAGCCTCATCTTTCTCCTGTGCAGCTGTTGGTAGGTTCAAACGGCTTACCTTGCCACTTCCACGGAGCCACCGGGGCTCCATTCCTAGCATCTAGGCTCTCATCCAAGCTGGCCTCAGCCCCTCATTATCGACTGGGAGCTGAAAGTGGTCACAGGAGTGTGACGAAGTAATTGTGTTATTGACATGTGTGGCCCCACCTGTGAGACCAGAGGGTAGCCTTGTGAGGACTTCTACTTCCAATCACACGCTCAGTAGACATGCCCTTTCTCCTCCCTTAGAGGTGTGCATCCAGGTGAGCATGTACTGCTGTTTGACAAGCCTGTCTATGGCAATCAATATGGGTGTGTTCCCACACGATGGTGTCCCTGCGACGGTTTGAACACGTTTCTTTAGAATGTTTGTTGACGGACCTCAGGAGCTTTCCTTTCAAATGCCACTGCATCCTTAACAAGGTTTGGAGCCTTCTCCGTCATTCTAATCATGGACGAGGGAATCTGCTTGACTAGAGCGTCCTCCTGAGGCAAAGGAAGAAACTGGAGGATCCCCGTTTGGGGCCCAGGTTAGTCAGTGAGCTGTGCGTGTAACCTCCAACCTGGCCTGCGTCCAGGAAAATGGTTTCTTGCAATGGCTTTCGAAGCCAAGCCAAGCCATGGGCTCCTTACACTCAGCTTGGTGAGATGACGGATAACAACTCTGCCGTGTGTGACATTTGAAAGAGCCTTCATCAGGACTTGTGCTTATTTGTAAACAAGCTAGCCGTGAAAGGACACTCATGGCAGGGGCTATCGTTCCACGAACATTTTCTTCATTCGCGGGCTTGCCAAAGAGCACCTTTCCGTCTGGGGCACATCTTAACTTTCCTTTCCCTAATTATTTCCTTTCCCTAATAATTACCTGTGGAAGTAAGTGGTGGACACCCACAACAGGGGGACTACGAATGACAGAAAGAGCAAGGACAAGATCCCACAACGGGGATGATCAAGACCTGGATGTTGCTCCCAACCCCAGGCTCAGCAAGAGCTTCAGGTCGTTCATCTTGCCTTTGGTTTATCTGCCTTTTCACTTCCACTAGGGTTACAGGGTTTTAGCTGAAACCAATTAAAGAGGGCCAATTGGCAGGGTTAGCACTTGTGGTGTTTACGGTGCGCATTGTGTTGATTTACGCTGTGGAGCAGCTCCAGGGAACATCAAACTGGATGGAGGGGAAGGAAAACCTCCCACTGGGGAGGCACAGCACTGGCTGGATGAGGGCACAGATGATCATGAAAAGTACCATAAATGAAACAGCAGGCTATGCAAGATGAGACGGGAAGGGGTTTTGTTGGTGGTGGTGCTGTTTTAAAGACAGACAGACCACTGGCTACTGTGCCATGACAAGCAATTTAGGCAAGTTGCTCAGTATCAGTTGACAGCGCAGTGCCCATTCAGTTGAAGGAGCAGAACCAGGTGGCAGCTTGGAAGGGGTAGACATTTGTACCTCTGGGTTTAACAGATTGCTCATAGCCCAAATTTGGCAGGCTCACGGGAAAGGGTCGAGGGAGATGCTTGTCTAGAAGGTTTTGAGTGGTGAGACAAAGATACATTTGAAAGTGTCTTACAACATTGGAAATGGCCAGTTAATCACATAAGCTTCGCAGAGTCGGAATATTGAGAGGGACAACCTGGGAATGGAAGTCTTTGGGGGAATATCCTCAAAAGGAGGGTGGTGGGGGAAAAAGACTGGGTGACTTCTGCAGTCTCTCCAGCTACTTGGCGGGAATATTTAGGTGTTGCCGATCATGCACACAATGCACACTATCAATAATGCAAAGCCACTTTAGTTGTCAGGGAGTAGAGGGTGAACGAAGTATTAATGTTGGAAGACTAAATGGTGTATTAAATTCCTAGAGCTGCTGTAATAAGATTCTGCAAATTGGGTGGCTTATAAGACCAGAAATTCTTTGTCTTACAGTTCTGGGAGCTGAGGTGTTAGTCGTGTTGATCCATCTGAGGGCTCTGAGAAAGAAACTATTTCATGTTTGTAGTCCTTTATAGCACCAAAGGAGATGTAGTGGCACTGTGGGTTAAGCATGTTGCTGCTAGCCACCAGACTGGTGAGTCAAACTAATTGGTGCTTTATGGGAACAAGATGAGGTTGTCTGATCCTGTAAAAATTTACAGTTTCAGAAACTCTATATAGAAACTCTATAGGGTTTCTATACATCAGAATGATTCAATCATCGTGAGTTTTGATTTACAGTACCCAAGCAAAAATAACCCATTGCCATCAAAGGGATTCTGTAGGACAGAGTATGCTGCCCCATAGAGTTTCCAAGAACATAAATCTCTGTGCGGTCTGACCGATACATCTTTCTTCTATGGAGTGGGGTGGTGGGTTGAAACTGTTGATCTCTTGGTTAGAAAGCCAGTGCCTAACAACTGTACCCTCAGGATTTGTATATCACAGGCTTATGAAAATCAGGAGAGGTAATGGAAAAGCTCTTTTGGCAAGCCTTGCAGATTCTTGGAGACAAAAAGCTTTGATTATTAAAGAATAGAGATGTTAAAGCAAGTAAATGAACAGTTTGGTTTAGAAAATAATGCAGGCTGGATTGTCATGTAAGACCATGATTTAGCATTAAACTTCTTAAAGACAGGTGAGTCAGGTGCAGCCTTGATTATTTGTAATGATAACAACAATAATTATGATGATGCTAATATTTTTGCCTTGCCTTTGTATCCTCTTTTTATTTTAAGTGCTTTAATATGTATTGACTCTTTGATTATCAAAACAGTGCCGTGAGGTTGTAGATTAGGTATCATTATTCCCATCTGAAAGATGAAGAAATAGCCCCAGGGAGATTTAGTGATTTATCATGGCAACTGAGCTGGGGGATGCGAAAAGGAAGAAACAATGATTTAGGACTATGACTCGCCGGATCCTGGACTAGCTTGTGTATGTATGTGTTGTGCCTTGCAATCGAGCATCAATAATCATGTGCTGCAGAAGCGGACGCAGAGCTCAAACAGGTGGAGAAAAGTGTCCCCACATCAGGGTTGTCAAAGCTGACCCCAGGTTTTGAACATTGGTCTCCGTCTCTGGCTTCTCATCTTCCCCTTTTTGGCTCTCTTGATCACGCTTGTCATTTTATTAAAGACGAAGATCCAGGTAAACCCTGGGATGGTCATTTTATTTAAAAAAAGGAGATCCAGATAAATCCCAGGATTCATGTCAAGCTGGAGAACTGTTCTCTATTTACAGTTCTATGCGTATCCACCTTAGATACGATCCCTTTCAGTTCCTACCCCTCCTTTCAAAAACTTTCCCCACTTCTCTTAACACATACAGGTCTTACCCTCCTCCTGACTCCTGAAACCCATGACAATTTCCTTTGTCATAGAACGTGGAACGCGCCAAGCATATGATTCATCTCCTATGTCAAGACACACTTGAAAAAGCAAAAGAAGGCACTGTAAGCAACAGATACAGCTGAACCCCAGTGCTCGACCACGTCAGTGCTTGACATAATCGGATTTTGATGCGAAATTTTGGGAAAATTGTGCATCCGAGCTTGAACAAAACACAGGAATCTGACCTGACGCGTGTGATTTCTGTAAACAAAAGCAGTTTGTGTTTTGGTCACTCGGTGTTTGTTGGCATTGTTAGTACACGTTGTTTAAACCTTTTGCGGCTGTGTTCCAAGCGTTTTGCTATAATTTTCTCAGTTTTTTTGGCTTTTTGTACTGTTTTTAGATAAAAAAAAACATGGGCCCTAACAAAGAGGTTTTTGAAAAGAATCCTGATAAGGAATTGGTTAACCGTGTTATCGATATTGTTGATTTGGTAAACCCTTTTAGAAAACAGTTAAAGAAATGCCTACAGCAGACCACATTAGACAAGATATTTTTTAGAGAAAGCCAGCCAGGTCCTACTGAAAAAAGATAAAGAAGGGAAAAAAACTCCTAAAAAGCGGCTACCAGTTGATTTTATGGAAGGAAATTCCCCTTCCAAACAATGCCTCTCTCTCCACATCTCCTCTCCACACCATGTCCACAGATCCAGATCCTCATCAGTCTCAAGGTATGGGCCATACTGTAGTTGTTAAAAACTTTTTTAATGTGCTTTGCATCTTGACACTCCTTCTAGAATGGAGTAGCGTCGAGGTCTGGGGTTCTACTGTATAAGCTTGCATTGTCTAGGGCAAATTTTGATGAATGGTCAACTTAAGCTAAGTTTGGATATGTGTGTGCATGTATTTATACAGTGAACTACATACAGTTTGGTAGCAAATATAACTGCTCTCCCTGTAGGCAATGAGCTATTCAAAGACAAGCTATGTCTCCTGTGTAACTGCCTAACTTTTTCTGGGCTTGGCATGCCACAGTTAATGTTTAATTTAGCACATGTTCATTAAATACATGCATGTGAATTGAAGGCATAGCTCCTTTTCGCTCTTCATTTCTTCCTGTGTCAACTCCTTCTATTGTAATTTCTGATTTCATCTAGATTTCCCTCCTTTTCTTCAGCATCCATCATTTTGTCCTAGTGATAGCATTTCTCTTAGATAAAACAAGCTCCATAGCTATTTGTCTCTGATATAGTTAGTTTATTGTGCCAACCTGGCCGATAAACACATGTGGGGTTAATTGAAGGGGGGAGAGATAAATGGCTCCGTGAGCCTCACCTTTCTAGTTCTTGGATCTCTTGTTTTGTGATGGTCGGACCAAGGTGCAGCTGCCTTAGCCAGTTCCCTGCTTCAGCTGGCAAGGCTCACTTCCTGCAAGACATCCCCAAGGAGAAGTCACATGGACCTACCCTGATGCAGCCCTGAGTGCTGGAGCAGCCTTGTGGAGACCGCTGCCAGTGCTGAGATGCTTACACATTCACTGACTCAGCTTTCCTCCTGCAGTCGGCATCATTGCGTCTGTTTTGTGAGATAGAGGAGGACTTTGTGGATTGGTGTTGGACATTTGGATTAATGTTGGACTTGGGCAGCACTGGTTGGGATGTTTTCTTGGTGTGCACTTAATCTTTACATAAAACTCTCTCTTATACATGAGTTTCTGTGGACTTGTTTCTCTAAAGTACCCAGACTAACACAGTCTCCCATACTGATTTTTCCTTCAGATTCTCTGCTTTGCTGAGCAGAGTCGCATGAAGACAGTAAACGTACCAAATTTTGTGTGTTTTTCAGGTTGCATTAGTGCAATAAGCCCAGTGAATCTGCTAGAGGGCAATTTGCATACTAATGTGTTTGGGTGCAAGATAAAGAACCCCCATCCCTTACTTGGTATTAATTGAACTGTGTCCTCCAAGAAAACGTTGGCGCCCTAATCCCTGTGGACATGGCTCTTTAGGAACATGTGAAAAGGAGACACAGACAAGCAAAGGGCCAAGACGTCAGGAAAGACACTGGGAAGACCGATAAACCCAATAAGGGAAAGGCATGCCAGCAACTACAATGAGTGGGTGGAGCCCTGGGCGGTGAAATTAGGCTCCTGCCTAGGCTACTAATTGAAAGGTTGGCCATTCAAAGCCAAGCAAAGGTACCTCAAAAGAAAGGTCATGTGATTCGAAAGCCTGTCCCCCAAACGTTTGGGATGATTGTGACTATTGTACTTGAGGGGGCGTCAATGAACTAGGTATTCGATGAACTTTGTTTGAGGAAATGACTTGCTTGTTTCAGGTAGAAACAGGACTCTTCTGTGGTCACATGTCCCAGACATGGGCATTGGTTGTGACCCACAAACTTTTCTAGGTATTTGAATCCTTGAGAGCCACTGTAAGCCTGTGTCTGTCGGGCCTTTGCTGCTGAAATAACTACTACTCAAACGTATTAGCTAAAAGCAGCAGTTTCTTATTTAGCTCATGGTATCTTGGGCCTGTGATTTGTGCTAGACTTTCAGTTGGGTGGTTCTTTTTGTCCTGCTTGGGCTCATTCCTGTGTCTGTGGTCAGCTTTGAATCAGCTAGGTGGCTCGGCTGCAGTTGATTGGCTGTCCCGGCAGCAATGGAAATAACCAAGTCATGACTCTCTTATCTGGAAACTCACGCCAGTCTATTCATATGTCAGATAGACAGGGTTTCAACAGCCAGAGCAAAAGGTACAATGCCTTTTGAAGCCTACTTCAAATCTGGCATAAGGAACCCCTATTACATTCTTTATATATATATAATGTCAAGTTTATTTTTCAAAAGGAGTAATACCAAAAAAATGTATACTGTACAAATTTGTACATACAATATATGTATGTATGGATTGTGATGAGTTGGATGAGCCCCCAATAAAATGATTTTTTAAAAAGTTATATTAAGCTCACTGTTTAACTATTACTATGAATAATCATTCAATAAATGTCCATAAAATTTATATAGGCAGATGACAAAAATGTGATTGGAAAAACATTACTTCTTCCTTTTATTTTTAGTATTACCTCTATTACATTCTATTGATCAAAAACAAGTAAATCAAATGGCATCCCAGGCTCAAGGGATGAAAATACAGACTTTACCTTTAAAGGCGGAAGCGATAAAACCAACTTCATGAACCTGGAAGTAGGCAGGCAAGAGGCTGTGGCCACTCCGGAATCTATGACCACACCTCCAGGGTTTTGGTCTGGACAATCTGCTGATCCTGGTCCAGCAACTGTTTCCTGAAACATCATAAAATGGAGGTAACCAAATATAAAGAGTTTAATCGCACATCTGGAAGCAACACCCAAATCTGCATATTCAAGAAGCCTGCCCTGTGGGGGTGGTCTGCTTGTCAGTCATCTAACAGCTATCTCCTTTTCTTTCTCCCCCCAGCAACAGTAATTATATTCCAGCACCATGTCTCTGTTCAGCTGTCTACCTTACTTCTCAGTAAAAAGAGGTGGCGCTTCAAAGGAAATAGCCAAATATACGGCAAAGAGGCTGCAGAGACTTAGCAACATGTTTTCTAAATATTTATAAGCTATATTTCACAATTTGTTACATTTGGTTAATTGTGTAAATAAATATCAGACCTGCAAGTCACCGTTCCACAGCTCCCAGTGCAGCAAGTCCAATTGCTCATTTATAAACAGACAAGTCATCATTTAAAACTCTGCCCTCAGTCCTCCAGCTCTGGCTTTGCATTCTACTTAGCTAAACAAATACAAAGTGTGAAACGTTTTTTTCCCCTTACAAAATAAATAAATAAATGAATAAGGGCCGAATCTTTATTATAAAGAGGAACGTTCGTACTGGGGTGGTTGTTGGTTTAATTGCTTTAGTCTCAATTGGATCAAGGTGGAGGACACCGGAAGGGCTCAGGAGGCAAAAGGAAGTAAAGGGGTGTTTATAAAGAATCTTGCTTAAATCTCTTGGAAAAGCTCTAGGCTTGAAGTTGTAGCTTGGAAGTCTAGGTCATTGAGATATAAACCCTCAGGTCACCTTTCTGGAATAATGTTCAGGTCTTTCCATGCCTGCAGGATGTGAGGATGGAGGGACGCAGTGAGCCCCACACAGAATTCAAACGACATATGCACGTGGAACATCCTCTCTCTCTGCTTAGCGGGTGGAACATCCTCTCTCTCTCTGCTTAGCGGGTGATGCTTACTTTCTAAGAAACAACACAGATCAAGACAGACAGAAGAATGATGCAATAGTGACTGGATGCAGTGTGGTGAATAGATGGAGTTGGCAGGGTTTGGGGAAGGCCTTGGTGAGTATATTACGGGCTTCTGGGTCTTCAACGGAACCGTAATAGGTAGGTTGGTAGTGAATGAATCTCGAGAAGGTACCCCTGGCAGGAGAAGAGTCTGTGTGGACTATGAGAGAGGGCTGCTGGATGTGGAGGGGTGTGAGTGAGGTGGGTGGTGAGGCCTTGGAGGGTAGGGAATGAAGAGGTAGCCGACTTGGGATTGACTCTGGTGGACAAGCAGAGCCAGTGGAAAGTGAATGGGTAAGAAGAGGTGGGCATGAGAGGTGGAGGACACTTCTACCAACATGTCGAGTTCAAGAACCAAGGTCCACACGGCCCGGAACTGAATTTTAGGTGGAAGGAAAATTGAGCCTACTGACTACCTGTAATGCACCAGCACCCCTGAAAGTTTCCAGTTCAATGGTACACAGGATTTACCAAGGCACGAGACCGAGTTATTTGTGTCCTCTCACTGTCTCCCTCTGTGCATCTTTATCTTTTTCTCTTTCTGAGAGGCTATATCCCAGGACACAGTCACACGAAAACATGTGCTTTCTGGAGTCTGAGTGGATTGTAGAGTGATTTGTCCATCCCTGGAGTATAAGAATTCCCCTCCCACCCAAAGGGATTTTGGAGTGAGCTTGCTCCTTAATCTCTTCATTCCCCTCACTTGTGCCACTGGTATGGTGCTGTGGTAGGCAGGTTCTTCAAACAAACAAACATGCTACCAACAAGCGAGTCTCCTGAACCAATGAAATATCCTCACAGCTATTCGTCAGACGAGCCCCTTTCCTCTGACTGTGTTTTCTCTCCGTTCAGCTGAGCCCTTTTCTGATTATTCACATTGGCCCTCTCTTCCCACTTTCCTAAGACAGATTACTCTGTGGTGTAGATCGCGACTGACCAGTTTTCTGTACTTTTTTACTCTACCAGATCAAAGTATCTCTTTCCAGCTCACTCCAACAGCAGATACAATTCCTGGTGGGAAGATATTTTCTCTTTTGCAAAGAGATGAGAAACATTTCTTTTAACTCATTCACAAATTATATTAGAATGCTAGAACCAACCCTTAAGAAACGCTGATGATCCTTATTGTAAAAATAGCAATCGTTCATCATAGAGAAAACTTAAGTTGCAAGAAAGCATACAGAAAAAATTACTCTGAATTCCAATTCAGAGCTAACTGCTACAGTATCTACATAGGGAGTGCCTGCTCTATTGCTTTATATGTGTCTATGTGGTAGTAACATGATCTGTTGTCAATTTGAGACTTAAGAATGAAAGGGGTTGAGGTTAGCCTGTCAATCAGGTCGCAGCTTGATGACCTCATTAGGAGTTGTTAGGGAGATACATAGCTCACTGAAGGCAAGCCATAGGCTCACCCCCTCTGAGACATGCTTGCTGACAAGGCACATGGGGAGCTAAGCTAGAGCCTTTGGAGCTGAAGGAGCCATGTGGAGACCCCTTGCAGCACTGAGTAGGCTCTACCCCCACTGGATCCACAAGACTTTCTACCCAGTGGCCTGTGATCTTCCTGCATTTGCCATCCTTGCAGGTGTTTTGTGAGTCTGACGATGAATTTATCGATTGGTATTGGATATGTGGGTTAATATTGGACTTATGGACTTGATCTGAACTGGGCTGGGATGTTTTCTCAATATTCAATTGCTCTTGTATATGAAGCTCTTTCTTATACACATATGAGTGTCTTTAAATTTGTTTCTCTAGTCTACCCGGACTAACACAGTATATATCGGTACATGCACACACAGAGACACACAGAGCGATAGCTAGAGAATGTAATTTTCCAAAACATATATCTATAAAAACCTGCCTTACTGTCAGTATTCCTCAAAGTTAGAGGAAAATATGTCATTCATGCCGTATTGCTATTGAAGAACCATCCACAACTTAAAGTCCCGGTGTTTCTCTGGTTTACTCAGAGTTAGTAACACTTGGAACATCATGAAATTCAAGCATGCTTTTGTGGGTTATTGTTTCTTAAAGATCATTTTATTGGGGCTCTTACAGCTCTTCTAACAATCCACACGTCAGTTTTATCATGCGTATTTGTACGTATGTTGCCATTATTATCTTCTAAACATTTACATTCTATTTGAGCCCTTGGTATCAGCTCCTCTTTTTACCTCTCTCCCCCCTCCCACCCTCCTGATCCTATGATAAATTATAAATTATTATTCTTTTCATATCTTACACCAACCACTGCCTCCCTGTCCCCTTGGTTTCTTCCCCCCTGCTCTCCCCACCTTCCCCTTCCCCTCCTGGTATCGCTACTCTCATTTCTGCTCCTGAGGGGTTCATCTGACCTGGATTCCATGTGTCTTGAGCTCCCTCCTGAACCTGTGTACATGCTCCTGCTCCAGCCTTGCCTGCAGTGAGAGGCAGCACTGGGGTCATGAGAGTGGGGGGTGAGGAAGCCTCAAGGAACCAGAGCAATATTGTGTGTTTCGTCTGTGCTATACTTCATCCTGGTTGTCTCATCCCTTCTTTGCGACCCTTCTGTGAGGGGATGTCCCATTGTCTACAAATGGGTTTTGGATCTCTGCTCCAACCTTCCTCACTCTCAACAATATGTTTTTTGTTTGTTTGTTTTGGGCCTTGGGATGCCTGATACCTGATCCTGTCAATTCCTCATGATCTCACAGGCTGGTGTGCTTCTTCTGTGTGGGCTTGTTGCTTCTCAGCTAGATGGCCGCTTGCTTAACTTCAAGTCTTTAAGACTTCAGACACCAAATCTTTTGATAGTGGAGCACCATCAGCTTCAATCATGCTTTTTAAAAAAAACACACCAAGGTCCCAATGAGTGCCTCCCCAGAGGGAAAAGAAAACAACGGACAGGCTGGTTATTCGAGTGGAGCCAGCTCCTAGAGAGGGCTTAGGGGTCTTTGCCAAGTCTGTTTGCATTTGGGGTGCTGTCTCATCCTCTACCGAATTTGATCTTACAGCCTCCGCATAAATGTATTAAAAATTGATTCTTCAAGGTTTGAATGGCAGTGCTAGTTTCCTTTGTTAAAAATTCAGTCCTGGGCTTAGGAACAGCAGAAATCTTAGCCTTAAGGATACAGGCTGCCTAAAGAAATGGGGCTGTGACCAACCTAGGATAGCATTTTTCAGATAATGTCCTCTTCTGAAAGATGTTGGAGTTATGGGAAGCACCTGTACAGAAAAATAAATGACAAGATGTCTTGCATCTATTGTCTTTCCTGTCTCCCCCACTGGCCCCCAAGGTTGATTTTTGATAAAAGAGGTCTTCAGTGGGTAAAGAGAAGACACTTTGGACATTAATAGGAAGTAGGAAAAAAAATCTTGTCACTATAATCAGTATTGTATTGTTAACCAGTATAGAACGAAATATCTACATGGCCCTAAGGGCATCTTTTTATCTGAACTTATACTGACTCAGTAGAGGTTCTTTTTGTCCAACCCCCACCCCCACCCCAAGTGACAATCATATAACTTAAAAAGTTTCTGAAAATATTTATTGTATACAGCCTAGAAGATGAAAAGAATGTAACTATTATTCTTGGTTTGTTTTGAGGTTATTTACTTAGGCCTAAGCACCTCATTTTTCTTGTGTACAAAAAAGTAATTATGCAGTCAAAAGAAATATAGCTCATATAGTTCAAAACATATGAAAAATGTAAAACTTTATTACACACATTAATTTCTAACAAAGGACATCTCTCGCATCAGTGTAACTGGGGTAAGCCAGATAACTGATGGATACACACGGATGTTTCTCCCAAATGGGTTTTATAAAGACAAACAAACAAATAAACAATTTCTTCTTTTATGTCTGCCTCGCTTTTATAAATTTCCACCTCCCCGTATAGGCAACAGTGTTGGGGATTTTTGTGTGTTGTAGACATTAGAATATTCTGCTCAAGTTAGTTTTGCTGTCACCTTGTGCCTCCATTGCCTCACCCCCCCACCCAATTTCTCATTTTATTGTCTCAAGCAACACAGATAGAAATCACTCCTACACAAGGCTAAGATATGAAAACCTACAAATTAGGAAGTGAGTATTTTCGTGGGTTTCTACCTTTAACCTTGCCCATTCCAACCTTCCATCAATGTCGATATATTCTGGGGAAAGCGTAGCTAGCGGGAGCCTGGCCTGCGACGTTTGCCCTCTTTCACTGCCCATAGAACAAGGTCTAGAGCAGAGGTTCTCAACCTGTGGGTCGCGACCCCTTTGGGGGTCGAATGACCCTTTCACAGGGGTCACCCGATTCATAACAGTAGCAAAATGACTGTGATGAAGTAGCAACGAAAATAACTTTATGGTTGGTGGGGGGTCACCACACATGAGGAACCGTAAGAAAGGGTCGCCATATGAGGAAGGTTGAGCACCACTGGTCTTGTCACTGGGGAGGGAGATTTGTGATTTAACTTCCGTTGTCTCCGGGGCCACAGCTGATTCGCTGGAACACCATGCTGCCCAAGAAGGTGTTTGATTAAACGTAATATGTGAAGGGGTGGCGGGGGTGGCCCTCACCTTGGACAAAGTGCCTAATAACCAGAAGATGATTTTACTAAAGAAGAGAAATGAGCTGTCATACAAGCAAAATAATTCTACTGGTATAGTGTGCTTTGCCGTGGGCAGCAGTTTGCAACCAGGAGCCTCTTCCAAGGAAGAAAAATGAGGCTTTCTGTTCCTGTGAGAGTAGCAACCTCCGAAAGCCACTGGGGCAATTTGACCCTATCACAGAGGGCCGCTGGGGGTCAGAATGGACTCAATGGGAGTGAGCCGTTGTTGTTTTCTTGCCCGGAATCATGAACTTGACCTTTTCAGCTGTCAAGTCCGATGCAGTCAACGGGGATCTCAATCCTGAATAAAGATGCTGCAATTGCTTACGGTTTGAAACTTGATTTTATACCTATAAAATGAAGGGTGTATTTGTGAGAGTGAGAGATTTGTGTATGGTGTTTGTGTATTGTGAGAGATTTGTGTATTGTGTTTGTGTTTGTTTATTGTGTGTATGGGTGCATGTGTATTTTGGAGTTGGTGAAGGGTCATAGAGTGACTTTTAGCCATGAGAAATATCACAAGGAAAAGGAGTAGAGAATTTTGTTATTCACGTTGGATGATATACAATACAGACTCAAAAAAATCATAGCATTGGTTGAACTCAGCTAAGCAACATGATGCCATGAGCATCTAAACCGAATAATATCTGCTGTCCAATGTGATGAGTAACTGAACTGACAATGCAGTGACTGAAAGAAGATTGTTCTGAGAAGGAAAACCACTGACAGAGTAGCCAAGGATTACTGAACTGCAGCCTCACTCTCTCCTATTCATTCTGTTTTCCCCTTGCATGAGTCCGTAGTGGAGCAAATCTTCCAAAAGAAAATCAGTTATGAATGGATGTGAGAGCTTGCTGAATGAGCTTTTAGGAATAGCAGGTATTTGGACTGGTGAACAGTATGCTGACATTGGGCTGCTAGCGATGCCAAGTTCCAAGCCCGGTGCCCTTCTTTTATGTTTCACTCTGCAATGCCCTGTATTTATATTTGTCTAATATGGAAAAATAATTGATACAAAGAGATTTCTAAGTACGTCACCATTCAAATGCAAGATAAAAGGATTTATCTTGTAATCCAAAATTTCAAAGTAAACTGAAGCTGACCGAATGAAAATCAATACTTTGTAGTCAAGAAAAGTGTTCTGTTATCTCTTCTGAGGTGACCCTCGACACCACGCAGGCATGCATCTTTTTAAAGTGGTAACGATGACGATCTTCAAGAAGAAAGCATCTCAAGTGAGCCTCAGTGCATGTGGAAAGGTTATTAATCATCGATGAAGATGGCTTTACAGAGAGTCACCTGTAAAGAGATTTGCCACATAGCTGGGTGGTGCAAATGGTTAACACGCTTGACAGGTGATATGAAGGAGTGCGTCCACACACAGCGCAGAAGAAAGGGCTGGAAATCCACTTTTGAGAATCAGCCATTGAAACCCCTGTGGAGCATGTGTCTGCTCAGACACCCCTGCGTTTGCTGTGATTTAGAGTTGACTTGACGGCCATGGGTAGACACACTGTTTCCACTCGTCAGGCAGTCAACAGAGTTGAAAGCTTGTGTGGATTTGGGAAGGGGACAGGATGTGTTTTGAAGTTGTGTTGGAGTTCGTTGTTGTCACTACTCCAGCGTGGGAAAGAAACAACATCACCGCTGTCTCCTCCAGCTTCTGAGGTTGCCATGTATCTGAATTAGAGATGAAAAATGATACTACAGTTACTGGTTTTCAGGTAACAGGGAAGCAAGACAAACGCTGTTCCCTTTTACCTCGGGGTCATCCTGGAGCAAGTTCCAGGATGAGGGTTGCAGCTTGCCAAAGATTGTCGTGTCTTCAAAGAGGCCGAATTCAGCTTTTCTTTTCAGTTCCAAGAAGGAGTTAGAGAACGGGTGAAAATGGAAGGCAAAGGGGATGGCATAGGTTTTTTAGCTCTAAGCTACCACATTTCTGGAGGATATTTAACTGAGAGATTGTGTCATATCATCCTCCAGACCACTCATCAAAGACAAGTGCTACAGGGCCTTTAAGCCCCAATCACTATGAGTGGGATATGAACACCCAACTCCAGTGCTTTGGTTTTATTTTGCAAGAAAAAATAATTCCACATTTTCAAAGCCCTGGGGAGAGACGGTCTTGGAGTTTGCAGACACTCACCTTTCATAGTTCTCTTAAGACACACACTCCAAACATATGCAGTAATACTCAGTCTGGGAATAGGATTTCAACTAAAAAAAATTGGAATCCCTCATGACTTATATAATTGTATTTAGAGGACACTCAACCCTGCTGCCTGCCTTCATGTTTCCCATGCAGACAGTAGCCCTTTCACAATTCCCTTTATCTTCTGAAGCACCTGGAATCCTTGGGTTGTGCTCATGGTTAACATGCTCAGTTGTGAATTGAAAGGTTGACAGTTTTTCCCACCTGCAGGTACCCAGGAAGGACTGTTGGGGTACTTCTGAAAGATTGTAGCTATTGATAACCCTCTGGAGCATGGTTCTACTTCGACCCTGGGGTCACCACGCATTGGCATTGTCTCCATGGCAACTGATTTTATTTACCACCTACTGTCGCAGACCCATCTCCATCAATTAAACTAAGACTCTGTTCACTCCTAAACATCCTAGGCAGTGCAATTTCATAGAAACACAAGCTAGGTAGTCTATCAATCTTTAGTGCCTAAAATATAGGAGCAAATTCTTAGACAGTATTGAGCATTTTCTAGGGATTTCTGCATGGGTATTCTCAGGAGAACAAGAAGTAAAATATTTGTTCACATGGTCCTAACAAATAGATTAAACAAAGAAAAACAACAAAAAAACAGTGGTTAGTGGGCAAGGGAGGGTTTGTGTACATGTTTCATAGGACTTCCCATGTGTGATCACTGTTCCATTCAGGATTTGAGAAGCATGATTTCACTGTTTTTCCTGGGCTCACTACTAATGGTAATGTGAATGAATAAACAGGAATTGAATTCTCAATACTTAACAAATAGTGACTCCTTTAAATACTGTTTTTTTTCACATTAATATAAAATAAATTCATAACCCATGAATCCACTGCTTTCGAGTAAATTTTGACTCATAGAGGCCTATCATGTGAAGGGGAACTGCTTCCTCAGGTTTCTAAGACTGTGCATCTTCCTTGAACCACCAGTCTTCCACCTAGCAGCCCAATGCTTAGCCCAGTGACCAACCAGGTCTCAGAATCTGAAAAATATCCTTGGTCGGTCTGTGTGGCGTACCTTGTGAATGTGAAAGAGTGGCAACTGCAGTTGAGAAATGTTATAAATATAGATGATCTATCTTCAAGAAGTTTATAATCTAGTTCTTACGGTTTTGGATTCCACCGGGAAGTTAACATCTCTCTAGCTATTAGAATCATGAGCAGTTCAGGAGGTGGTGGTACTATATTGCAAATAAGTTGAAGAGAAATGTATATTCTCAAATACCGAGGAAAGACATTCAAGGCATTCCTAGGATCCAGGTTGCACCAATT
This sequence comes from Echinops telfairi, assembly GCF_000313985.2. NCBI lineage: Eukaryota > Metazoa > Chordata > Mammalia > Afrosoricida > Tenrecidae > Echinops > Echinops telfairi. The sequence goes on along the minus strand of NW_022106471.1, from coordinate 4,969,121 downwards.
TTGTTTGTAACAGACAAGCCCGTAGAAGGAGCCCCAAACCACCATGGCTGCAGGCAGGTGCAAAAAGAAAGGTGAGCTGCATCATTGTTTAGGCCTTTAGAAATGCCCTGAAAAGGAAAAGCCCCTCTTTGGAATTCTTCCCCAGAACAATCATTCTTAGAAAGGAGGGTGATGAATGTTCAGCATTGCTGGCCTGGATCCCAAAGCTCCATTCCTTGCATTTACCCTCCCTTTTTTCTCGTTTGGCTGGTCTTCAAACAGCACCAAAGAATGGAGGGGTTGAGGTCTTTCTTAAATACAGCCTCCCCAAAGTTGATTTTTTGGATTTGTCTTTCCTAGAGGACTGAGAATACTCATGGAACGTGCTAAGTAAGGCTTCATATCCCAAACGGAGAGCATCTGTGCTCCCTACCAATTCTGATTCAGTCCATTCTTGTTTCTTTCTCTCTTGTATTTTAAATGGTTTTGGCTCTATGTTGGTTTGTTTTAAAGACTGAGAACAGTATTCTGTAGGCTTGGTGAAGAATATGAAGATGGGGGATTTTCATTTCCTTTGGTTTAGGCAAATCTTCTGGTTTAGGAAAATGAACTAAGCAAGTTTAAGTTGGGAACAGGTGCAGTCCATTCTCAGTATGAAAGACCGATAAAAGAAACTGGGAAAAATGTTCTCTTTTCTGTTGATGATGAGGTGTTTCCTCTGGCAAATTACCTTCAGCATCTTCAGTTAACTATGGTGCCAAAAATGGTCGTTTCAGCCTTAACTTTCGATCTTTTGACTTTTGGTAGCATTCATCACAGCATTTCCACATTCAAGGGAGAGGTGGAGTTGTTCCTGTTCTTCCTCTGAGTTCTGCCAGAGGAGAAACATCCTGTCGATATCACCCAACTGGGAGAGCTCAAAATAAAGAACAGAGTTAGGCTGAGATTGTCACACCAAAGGGAACAGACTTTGGAGTGTGCCAGGGGGGGAAGTGGGGAGGGAAGGTAAAGCAATGAATGGGTGTTAACTTGGGTGACGTTGAAGTTGGTAGTCCACAAGAGGGAGAAGAGAAATCAGGGTGGGTAAGGCGTAAGCTATCGGGGTGGGCAACTTGATGAGTCGTTTTAACTATTGAGTTGATGATCAGAAATGTAAACCCCCACCTAATTTACAATTCTTTTAAATGATAGAATATAGAAATGAGAAAACAAATGAACAAGTGGGTCTGAGATACAGCGCACATTTTCGGTGTCCAGATGCACCAAGGAGGGGCCATTGCCCAGGCGAGGCGGTGTGTTACTGGTGATTGCACAGATCCAGAACACCACCAGTGTCTGTGAAGCTGATCGAAAGCCATCGTGACTCCCGTGTGTCGGAGCAGAACTGTGCTCCGTGGTGTCTGTAAAGGGCTATTGTTTTAGAAGTAGACACTAGGCTTTTCTTCCAAGATATGTCTGGGTGGACTTAACCCGCCAGCTTTGGCTTGACAGCACAAGCATTAGCCATTTTACCAGGCTGGGCCTCCAGTTCAGCCTCCAGCACACCTAATTAGATAGGAAATGCCAGCTCCTGTTAGAAATCTGAATCTGTAACACTCTTTGAGGGTCTGTGAAGTTTGGGTGATCATTTTGGCTCATCTTCCCCAAATTTACACATTCTTGCTGCGTGACACTTAGCCAAGCTCTCTTCCACCTTGAATTGCTGAGCGTAGAGAGAGGCTGCCCAAGGCCATGTGTTGATCCAGTCCAGGATCCAGGGACCTTTGTAAAAATGCTTTGAAATGAGACAAGAGTCTCCTGGATAATATGTTAAATCCTGCCTGTAATCCGAAGAATTACAAGGAGACAAAGGAGCTCTAGCATCCCCTAATTTATTTGCAATAAAGATAGCACGATGGCCCTGGAAGTAAATATCAAATCCTTGTACACAGAGGCTTATGCAAAACAGACTGCTCCTAAATACTAGAAAGGCAGTCACCCTGAAACAATGGGGCAAATTAGCATGCAGCCAACCCAGAGCACTCTCTCTCTCTCTCTCTCTCACGCACGCACGCACGCACGCACGCTCGCACGCACGCACCCACGCACCCACACAGGCACACAGACTCCCAGTGACAAATGCTTGGTGCTTGCTGGGAGGTCAACGCTACGAATCTTTCTTGGGCAGTCAGCATGTCAGATTTCAGACCCTTTCCCTACAAATGGGCTTTTGCTCCTCAAAGCGGGTAGATGGTGAGGTGGGGGCAAGGGGGTGGGCTTTCTAGTCCATTTACATGAAAAAATGCTGCTTTCAATGACATGATTAATTTTGGAAATACCTAGCATCTGAATGAAGCCGAGGCTTCAAGAAATGACTGATGATGAGAAAAGATAATTAGGTAAATGTCAAGAGTCCATGTTTTGCTTGGTGACTGAGGGGCTGGCCTGTCTAGGTTTTCCAATCCTCAGTCCAAACGGAACTGAAAGACCTTTGTGAGAAGTTGGGGATGCCCAACCTACAGTTACGAGTAAGCTCTCTGTACCCCATATTTGTCCATTTTTCCCTCTTCGTGACCAGGGGGGGACAGCCCGGTGCTTACCTTCAAAGACTTCTCAGCAGCTCTCAGACAAAGCTGGCCTTGTGTTTCCTGACGCCTGAAAAATGTAAATTTATCTTGCCTTGCAAGTCATTTGTTCAAAAGCGACTTCTCAGTTCTGAGCCCTTTCAAAAAACTCATTGACTTCTCCTCCCCTCCAAAACAAAAAAGAAAAGGAAAGGAAAAAAACCAGAAAACCAAACACCATTTAATACTCTGCAGCAAGGACTTAGCGGACAAAGGGCTGAAGTGTGAGGTCTTGCCAATCTCCATGCTCTCAGCAGGTTTCCTTCCTCCTCCTCGTCCCCCTCCTCCTCCTCCTCCACCTCCCACTGCTCCTCCTCCTCCTCTTCCTCCATCTTTCAGTTTTTCCATGGATGACCTTGAGGATTTCAATGACTAGAAATTGGTGCGCCTCTCAGGATAGAACTGGTGGAAAGCAATGCTTTTGTATTGGACAGAGGGGAACATTTTTCTCTAGGGAACGCTCCGTGTTAAGTAGGAAAAGTTAAGCAAGTTAAATAAAGTCAACTTTAAGTTAAGGATTAGAACAAAGACTACTAGGCAATACTTGGCTTGCTTGTCCCTTGGGTAGCCATGAGGAGAAGTCACCTTGATGGTACATGAACAAGAGGGACAAGAAAGGGGAGGGTTCTTTCTCTCATTTTTTTCTGTCAGCTAGTACATTTTAATTCTTCCCACTTTCTTGTCGATCACACATAATTAGGTTAATTACAAACCACCATGAGTGTGGTTTACCCACCTAAACCTCTTCAATTTATTCCTCCTCTTCTCCCTTCCCTGACTGGTGTCTAAAGGAGAAAGGAGGCTCCCTCTATGACATCATCTCCAGGTAATGGAAATAGTCCAAGAAGAGAAGAATGTGTCCAGAGTAAGATCCTGGCTGGACGATGTAGGCTTGGGCGTGCTGATTTAGATTTACATCTGATGCTAGTAATTGGTCATCCATATCATTTAATATAGCAAGCCTTTGAGGGTTTGCAAATAATTGTCTTTTGGGGGTGGGGGGGAACCTGAACCTTCACAGCCTGAGACAGTTAAAGCTTATCGTGCCAATCTCTCCGATAAACATATGTGGGGTTAATTCAGGGGCGTAGAGATAAATGGCTCCGTGAACCTCACCTTTCTAGTTCTCGGGTCTCTTGCTTTCTGATGGTCGGACCAGGGTGCAGCTGCCTTAGCCAGTTCCCTGCTTCAGCTGGCAAGGCTCACTTCCTACAAGACACCCCCAAGGAGAAGCCGCATGGACCTACCCTGATGCAGCCCTGGGTGCTGGAGCAGCCTTGTGGAGACCCCTGCCAGTGCTGAGGTGCTTACACATTCACTGACTCCCCTTTCCTCCTGCAGTCGGCGTCAGAGTGTGGGTTTGTGAGATGGAGGAGGACTTTGTGGATTGGTGTTGGACATATGGGTTCATGGGCTAATGTTGGACTTGTGGGCTTGGGCAGCACTGGGTTAGGATGTTTTCTTGATGTGCACTTAACCTTTCTATAAAACTCTCTCTTATACATGAGTTTCTGTGGATTTGTTTCTCTAAAGTACCCAGACTGACACACAGCCATGCCCACCATGCCATCCCAGAGCCAGGTATGGTTTGCCCTCAGGCAGAAATAGTGAAGGGTGTCTAGCTCCGTTCCATAGTTTCCAGAAGCAAAGAACTTTGTCTCAAAATGGCTTGGGGGACTATAAACCTGCTCCCTGCATAAAGCTGCTCATCAGGTGTCCAAGCAGCCCCTCCCAATAAAACTCTCCGTGTATTTAGTGAAATATACTTTGTGGAGAACATCAAAGATACTGTATAGTGCTCCTTGGTCTATAACATGAGAGCTATCACTTAAAACAAGGCATGGTGGCGGTAGTGGTGGTGCTGCTAACCCTGAGTATCAGCAGCTTTATTCCATCAGAGATATTATTCATAGCCAATACGTGAGGTCTTTGTCTAAATCTGTTTCTTATCGTGGAATGGAGCTGGAAAGAATTGAAATGAACCATTGTGTGGAAATTTTTATTTAAAATGGGGCAACTCCATCATTTTCAGTCTATTTTTTAAAAACTACGAGCCCCAAATACGAAAGTATGATTAGGTGCCGTGTTAGTAAATAATGCGTATAACTTGGCATAAATTAACTTCCTTCGAATTTTCCAAACCTGGTTTAGAAATTATATTGCGTATCGGCAAGTTGTGCAAATAACAAAGTCTTAACAATAAAAACAAAAAATAAAGGTTATGCAATTGTTTATAATTCATTTATATGACAGAGCATAAACATATTTATTGAAGTATGGTTATGCGCGCTTGCTACTGTTTAAGGTACCTATCACACCAGCTAAGCAATCTGAACATAGACGCTTTTCTTATGCATAGGGAATTTCATGGATGGGAGAGGGTCCCACAATCCAAATATAATATGCTTGTGTTGTCCTATTTGCTTTTAATCATGTGTTAATCCTGAGATGCTTAACATTTTATGTTTAAATATTATCTCAGTACAAAGCTTTCCCCCGCTTATGCATAATTTCATCTAGAAATTAATATCTCCCACTTGGAATGCCTCAAAAACTAGAAACATTTTCCTTCCTTAATGGTGTAAGAATTAGTGTAATTTTAAAGCACTCAAGGATATAATTATTTACATGTACTAGAAATATTAACGAGAACTCTGATCAAGGTATGTGGAAGTTGGGAAGAAAACAAAAAAGAAATCTCTCAAAGTTATAAATAGATAGGTCAAATGCTGTTTTAAAAAGAAATAATTAGGTTACACGGACATTCCAGATGATAGAAGACTGTTCCTGGAATCTTTGGAAAATTAAGCGAGTTTCTATATTTTCAAAATAGTGCAAAGTTCTTGAAGATTATTTACCTTATTCTCTCTTCAAGTTAATACATTTGTATGTTTGACTTTGGTATTGTTAGAAGTGATAGAAATAAATGAAGTGTTAATAAATGTGTTGCTGGTTGTGCTAAAATTGAATGCAATGCGTATATGTCAATTAGATGTATATACAGCTGTAATATTTTTTATCATTATTATGGAGTGTGCTTAGTTTTATAAATGCATCTGCTCACTGTGATGGCTCGAGCTCTCGGCTTAAATGGACGTTTTCATTTTTCTTCTTTTGTTTATAAAAGTATGGTTTATATTTCTTTCATGATTGATTATATTCCTGGAAATTTTTGTGATTAACAATAGAGCCTATAAATCTTTTGTGCTTTTTTTTTTTTCATCAACGTAAGTTCTTCTCTCTTTTTGAAATGTTTTTTTGTCGTTTGAGTGAACGTTTACAGAACAAATTAGTTCTCCACGGACAATTTATACACGTTTTATTTCGTGACCTCGGTTGCCATCCCCTCAATGTAACAGGATGCTCTTCCTCCTCCTCGAAGTCCCCATTATCACCGGTCCCTCTTCCGTGCCCCTCGCTGCCTTCTGAACTTTGTTGATGGACAAAGGCTGGCATTTTTGTCTGGTCTCGCCGATTACCTGGAGAAGCACATTTCTTCTTCGTCTTCTTTTTTTAAAAAAGAATTTTAAAACTTTTAAAAAATTAAGTAAAATGTAATGAAATGGGATGAGACGAAAAGTATAAGCAGACAACCCCAAAATAAGAGTACATATTGATCCATGAAAAAAACATTTTTGTTTCTAGTGCTCTAGGTGTATGGGTGTCAGAGTACAGTTAGTTATCTAACAAGAAGCGCATTTCTTTCTGGTGTTACTGTTCACTTTGTAGACTTGACTCTCAGTTGCCTGAAATCGATCCCTGGCAGTCGGCTCAGCCCCACGCTTGAAGCCTAGCTAAGGACCACAGTCTAGAGGGTTACACGAGGCTCTATCATACCGCGAAGTCTGATCTTTTTGTGCTTTTGTCTAGAATTTCCTATTGTGAGGTTGGTCTAGTGATTGGTCATGGTAGTGGTGTCATCGAGTTCTTCTCCGCTCCAGGTATGAGGGACTGTCCCCAGGGCCCATTCCTCTTTTGGATTCATTGTTTCCTTGAGTCTGTGCTTGCTTCACCCTTACTAATTCTGGATGAGGAGAGAGAAATAGATGCCTCTTAGATGGATGCTCAAAACTTTTCTTCATAAGAAAAATTGTGAATTGGATAAAGGTTTATAGAGATCATCGGTTTCACATGCAGCGATTTATACGTGTTGTGTTTCATCTCATTCATTGCAGTCTATTCAAGGGAGCGTCACTTATTCCACTTCCTCCCTCTGTTTCCAGTTTTCATTACACGCTGCCCCCAACTCCTCTGAAATTTGGGTTTAGGTAAATGATGTCCTTCAAGCTTTTAAGACCCCAGATGCTATATCTTTTGATAGCCGGGCACCATCAGCTTTCTTCACCACATTTGCTTATTCCCCCGCTTTGTCTTCAGTGGTTGTGTCAGGAAGGTGAGCATCATAGAATGCCAATGTAATAGAAGAAAGTATTCTTGCATTGAGGGAGTACTTGAGTGGAGGCCCAATGTCCTTCTGCTACCTTAATACTAAACCTATAAATATAGGCTCATAGAGCTTTTAATGTGATCCCTTTCAGAGAAGTTGGTACTATTATCTGGGCACTCTATTTCATCAGTTCTCACAGTTGTGAAGACTAATGTTTGCACGGTCCATTAGTATATGGTGATCATTATTTCCACGTGTCTTTGATTTTCTTCACTCTTCCTTCCTCCAGACAGGAAGAGACCAATAGTTACACCTTAGATGGCTATTCATGATCTTTTGAGACCCTAATCACTATCTACTGAAGTACGATGTAGGACTATGTTATGCTAATTTAACTTGGTGTCTCTCAGACTATGATCCTGAGGCCCCAGGCTCAGTCCCTTATCAAGAGTATTTGGTTTTCTCTAAGAAATTTTCATAATTTTGCCCCACTGCGTCCATGAATAGATTCATATTTGCAACAAAGAAATACCAATGTACAAATAACCTCTGTCAACTCTCTCTATATTTGTGGATACCCTCTCCCTCCCATGTGCATTCACATGCATCTATCTATGCATCAACTCTTCGATCACAATTATTGCAAGATTGTATACATAGCAGTATTTTTACCTTTGTTGTGTTTTACCTTTTGCCTTCCTTTTTAAGAGATGAACTGTGTTCTAACAATTGGCCTATCTATTCCTAAGACTGTAGCCCTAAGAGCCCAAGTCAGTGACTCACTCCCTAAAGGTGTTTTGATTATGGCTAAGAATTTTTCAGAACTCTGCTCCTTGTATTGTATTCTCTACCATATCCTCAGATATATGAAGCAAAGTACAGAAGTTTGTTGTGTTATCAATTTTGTTTTAAACAAAAACAAAACAAACTCACGGATCATCTGGGTCTGTCTACTTGCAAAGAGAGTGTTTTCTTCTCTCTAGCCCTTCCACGAGGAATTCTGGATTCTTGATTGACACCCTGGCCAAGTGGTAATTCGGGCATCTTGAAGAGATTCTTATGGTGGCGCAAACGCCCCTTGGTTCATCATATGTCCTAAGGATACAAATCTGTCACGATCACTACCCCACTGCCGCACACTTTCACTTTTGTTGGACACCAGCCCGTCTGCAACAAAAGTACAGAAGCCGGTTTCCGCTTTGCTTTTCTTCATTGTGTAACCCCTCCCGTCAGGGTGCAGATCTGACGGGTAAGGGAACCGGAAGCTTTTCAAGCCTGTGACCTCTCGCTCTCTCGTTCTCCTTTCCCTTTTATTTGTGGAGGAAAACACACACACAGAAAACCATACAAGGCTGGTCCGCACAGACCCCGTCATCCAAAGAGCGAAGACACCCCCGTTCCCACTCCTGCGTATGGGGCCCTTTCGTTTTTTTCCAAAAAAGAATCCGTTTTATTTTCATGTACGTCGTGTGCTGTACAACTCAATGACGTAACTATATTTAACATGGTTGTGCAATCACCACTCCCATCGATTTTAGAACTTTAAATCATTCTACCTTCAATGTTAGTAGCTCCCCATTTCTCCCCCAACCTCCCCTGCTAAGAAATTATTACTCGAGTTACTAGCTCTGTAGATTTACCAATCCTGGATTTCGCATAAGGAAAATTATATAAAGAAAAGCCCCAGTGACAGCGATGAAATTATACACAGGAAAACCTCAACTACAAGAAGGCAGAAACTAAGGTACTCTAGCACAAATTAAGGACAGGTCCAAAGGGAAAACACACGAGAGGATGTTAATTTTTTAATTACTGGTAACTGGATCTATCTTGAAGGAGTCCTGGTGGTGTATTGGTTTTGCATTGGGCTGTGGTCCACTTGGTCAGCAGTTTGAAGCCACCAGCAGTTCCGAGGGCGAAAGACTGGGCTTTCTACTCCTGTAAACAGTTACTGTCTCGGAACCCCAGAGAGGTGTCCCTGTGAGCCAGCATTGACTTGATAGTAGCGAGTCTGGAGTTTTTATATCTGCATTAATCCAATTGCCAATGATGGCCGAGGGTCAGGTGATTCACATCTCTAGACAATAGGCCAAGGTTGTTCGTCGATGAAGGCTTGCTTCTTGTGGGGACCCTGAGAATAGAACTCGGGCTTTCACTGCCATCCACAGCCTCCTCCAAACTGGAAGTTCAAAGTACGTTTAAATGCTAATACAATTTCCTCTTCTGATCTTGGATTTTGTGCGTGTCCCTTTCTAGTTTCCAGCCACCTCCCCTTTTGCTTCCCTTTCTCTCCCTCTCCGTCCACCCCACCCTAGTCCACCCCTGCCTCCTCACAGCCTCCAAAGGCTGCTGCTTCTGCTGTGAAAACCATTTTCTTTTCTCCTTTATAATAGTGGCGTCATGAAGTCTTTACCTTTATGAGGCTGACTAACTCAGCGGAGTATAATGTCTCCCAAAATTATGCATGCCAGGAGGTGTCGGACAGATCATTATTGCTTCTTTGAGATATATATATTTCACTCTGTGTATGTACCAGAGATAATTTATCCATTGCTCCGCACAGGAGCCTTTTGGTTATTTCCGTCTTTTTTGTTATTACAGAAAGCTCTGCGATCAGTATGAGTGTGCATCTCTCTCTTTGTATTTGGTCTGTATTGCTCTGGGCTATATACTGAATAGAGACACTGCAGTACCACATGCTGTTTCTGTTTGCATTTGTTTAGAGAAGTACCATACTGTTTTCTATAGTGGCTGTACAGTTCTGCTCTCACATTCGCAATGTCTGAGTGTTCCAGTCTATCCACATCCTGTCCAGCATTTGTTATTTTCGGTTTTATTATTTTAATTTTGCGATCAACGTGTGTGTGAAGTGGTAGCTCATCGTTGTTTTAAGTTGTATTTCTTTTCTAGATAGTGAGCCGGAGTATTTCTTCATACGATTGTTGGCTGCTTGGAAGTCATTTTTAGTGAGTTGCCTACATGAATTTTCTTCCCATTAATTTTTTGATTATTTTCTTATTAAAGTGTTGTCGTTTTCTATCGGTTTTTGAGTTTAGTCTTTTTTCTGATTTTTCATTGCCACATTCTTCCACAATCTGGGGGATGCCCTTTTCACTCTTTTGCTGAACGTGTTTTGGTGTACTTGAAGGTCACATTTTAGGAGATTCCAGTCCTCCATTTTGTTTCTACAGTGTGGATATTTTTCAGAATGGTTGGTAGTGTATTTATGGGTTTGATTAGAGCCCTTGAGTGTGACCCTTGAGTGTGACCCTATTTTTAAGTTGCCGATCCTTATACTTCTAAGGTTGATATTTAGGTCCTTAATCCATCTTGAGCTCATCTGTATACATGGTGTGACGCATGTGTTCTCTTTCATTCTTTCGCAGGTAGAGATTTTTTTTTCAGGAGCATTTGTGGAAAAGACTGTCTCTTCACTGTTCTTTTTTTAATCAGTTACTTGTAGCTGCTTGGTTGCACTTCTGGCTTCTCCCTTCTGATCCATTGGTCTATAGCTCTCTCGTTATGCCAGTACCAAGCCATTTTGATTCCTGTGGCTATCTAATATATTTTGAAATCAGGGTCTGAGAGGTTTCCAACTTTGGTTTTTTTGGTACTATTTGTTTATCCTGGCTTTTTTCCCCCATGCCACATGAAGTTTGTGATTTGTTTTTCAATTTCTTTTAAGAATGGTGCTGGGATTTGGATCAGAATTGCATTGAAGTTATAGAATGCTTTTGGCAATATCAACATTTTAACTGTATTAAATCTTCCTCTGTCCCCGGGGTCTCTGTGAGTTGGAACAGACTGGATAGTAGTGAGTTCGGTTTTTTATTTTTTTGTTTACAAACATGGGACATTCTTCCACTTATGTAAGTCTCTTTTACTCCTTGTGGAAATATTTTATAACTTTCTTTACATATGTCTTTTATCTCTCTAGTTAGATTTATTCCTGTGTATTTTATATTTGGGGTAGTTATTTTAAATGTTATTATTCTTTTGATTTCTTTTTCAGTGTTCTTGTCCCTAATATACAAGGGGTCAATGGATTTTTTTAGTGTTGAGCTGATAGCCTGCTACATTACCAAATTTTCCAATTAGTTCCAGTAATTTTGTTTTGTTTTGAGTACTCGAGGTTTTTGAGATTTAAGATCAGGTTATCTGAAAATAGAATTTTACTTCTTTTTTGCCAATTTGGATGCTTTTAATATCTTTTTGATGTCATATCGCTCTGGCTTAGACTTCCTGGAGTCTAAGAATAAGAGTGGCTATAAAGGACAACCCTGTCTGGTTCCTGTTCAGAGGAAGAATGCTTTCAATTTCTCTCCATTGAGGGAAACTCTGGCCGTTGGTTTTGCATATATGGCTTTTATTATGTTGAGAGGATTTCCCCCTGTGAAATCCCCAAAAGTAGTCACCATAAATATATGAGCTCACCTCTCAGCTTTGAATTTAACTGGCTCAACAGACCCACTCCAAAGTACTCTTTGATTGAACCTTTTCTTTGAAGGCGCCTTAATGAGACTAAGACAAGAGTATTACTGAGAGAACTTGTCTGCATCTTGGTATCTCAGACATGTTTAAACATGCTTTCTTTGGAGTAAACTTGTTCATGTATGAGCTGAAACACCAGCAGCATTTTTTTACCTACTTTCATATGTGCAGCGCATACAGATGCATATAGAGAAATATCCTTTCCTAATCCTATATATAGTGTCTGTACACCCAGTCACCTTCCTTATCTATTTGTCTTGTATTCGTACAAGACTGGATAGTAGTGAGTTCGGTTTTTTATTTTTTTGTTTACAAACATGGGACATTCTTCCACTTCTATCCAGTCAGTCCATTAAAATAATTTTTGTTACCGCTATAATTTCAATATTTGTACATAATGTGATTTACCTTTGCAATCTTTAACTCTCAGGAGAAAGAAAAGGCTTTCCACTCCTGTAACATTACAGACTCAAAACGTGCAGAGGCAGTTCTACCCTGCCCTTTCGCGCTGCTGTTGTGCATAGGATAGGCATGGGTGGGATCCAACGTGACCACACCCAACAACGACATGGCAAACATTAAACAAGGTAGGAAACATCAAAAGAAGATGGTAGGAACATACAAGTTACTTTACCAAAAAGAATCAAGCTTATGTTCAAACTTTAGTCTCTATGATCCAGAGATCAGAAGAACTAAATGGTTCCTGACTACCTTTAAAAACTGCTCTGAAAGGGATCATATTAGAAGGTCCTAGATCTAGTGGGAACCAAACTCAAAATTATGCTGGAGTCCAGGTTTTCTGGTCAAATAAAGACTGGTTGAACTTCCAAGACTGTGACCATTGGTCACCCTTCTGGTTTGGACTGAATTTATGCCTGTGGCTCTATAGTCAGCCAATCAGTAACTTTATAAAGGGAATAGTAACTGTAGCAATGTAAGAAAACCTTTGACCAACTGGCCATGTAGGATCAAGGGGGCCGTTTTTACCCAAGAATCAAATTCAAGATGATTAGAAAACAAGGAGGAATGTAACGGAGGGAGGAGATGGGACAGGTATATCACACTGCAGAAGAACGGCAATGAAAGATGAGACAGAATGTGTATGAGTAGTGAAATGCAAAACTGATGACCTGCTCTATAGACCGTAGCCCATATCACAATAAGAACTCCAGGAAAGGAATTGGTCAATGTTCAACTTTTTCAGTAGCTAGCATATGATCAAGAACTTGTGGTCACGAAGGAAAACAATCTAAGCCTCATCACAAAATCGGTGAACAACAAGGCTCCAGGCATTGGCAGCCTACCAATTTAGATATTTCAATTAAGAATGCAACGCTGGGAGAACGTTGTTTGCAAAGGATTTGAAACCTCTACCTAGTCAACTGACTGGCAGAGACACCTATTTGTGTCCATCCCACAGAAAGGTGACTGAACAGAATGCAGAAGTGATTGGATGAGCTCATTAATATCACATGCAAGCAATGCTTTCTTAAGACAATACAAAAATGGTTGTGGCAGTCTATCCACAGGCAGCTACTAGAAATTAAAACTGGATTCAGAAGAGGACTTGAAGTGAGGGGTAACATTGCTGACATCAGATGGAGGTTAGCTCAAAGAAGAGAACACAGAACGGCCTTTCTCTGGGTTTCATGGACTGTGCAAAGGCATTGCACTGTGTGGATCGTCACGAATTAGGATAACATTGTGAAAGGTGGGATTTCCAGAACACTTGATTTTTCTCATGTAAAACCCGTGCAGATATCAAGAGACAGCCCTTCAAACAGAAAAGAGGACACGGAATGGTTTGAAAGCAGGAAAGGGGTGTGTCAGGGTTGGATCCTTTCATTATATTTATTCAATCTGTCCACTCTGCAAATTATCAGAGCTGGACAAAATGAAGAGCAGCAAGGTGTCGGATCGGAGGAAGACTCATTCGTAACCCACGATGTGCAAATGGCACATTGTGTGTCCAAGGTGAAGTGTTCACTTAGGACAATCAACAGATGACCGCCTTCAGTCTGGAATATAACTCAACATAAAGAAGACAAAATCCTCATAACTAGAACATGGAGAGGCACCATGATAAGTATAACTTTATGAATGTTCTCAAGGATTTCATTTTGCCTGGATCTGTAACCAATGCCTGTAACCAATGCCCACGGAAGCAGCAAGAAACAAGAAGTGACATCTTGCTTTGGGCCGGGCAGCTCTAAGCGGTCTCTTTAAAATGCTTAAGGAAAGACGCTACTCTGAAGATTAGCACTTGCCTGTCCCAAGCTCTCGTCTTTTCACATGCAGGCGGAAGTTGGACCGTGAGTAAGGAAGACGGAAGACTTGATGCCTTTGAATTATGATGTTGGTGGTGAACATGGACCCTACCATGACCTTCTAGAAGAATAAACACATCTGTCTTGGGGGAATTGCAGTCAGCCTGCTCTTTAGGAAAGAGGATGGGGAGATTCCTTTGCATGGACCTTTGGACATGTTATTAGGAAGGACAAATCCCTGGAGAAGGGCGTGATGCTTGTTACATGGAGGGTCAGTGAAAAAGAGGAACGTCTTTGAGATGGGTCGCCAGTGGCTTCAACAAGTGTGGAGATGGCGCTGGTCTGGGCAATGCCTCCTTCCGTGGCCCACGGGGTAGTGTGATGTAGGTCAGAACCAGATCTACGCCTAACAACGGTCATTTATTTTTTTATTGAGTTCTTTGCTTACAAATGGCAGGGCCCAAAGGATATTCTGGGTTTACAAGATTTTTCTAATATATGTGATCCCTTCGGCATGAAAGCTGCTAATTAGTGCTTTTAAACAACTCTACTTTGAATTCGAGGGAGGCACCCTATCCAGGGCTAATATAAAACTGTTTATGTGGGAGGATGTATAAAAGAAGGTGCTAAACCCAATAGAAATTGAGTGGCAGGGGGTTCCCAGCAGGGCTAATTTTATGTGTGTTTTCTCTCATTTAAAGTTAAGATGCCTGTGTTATAACTGTGATGTGGGACATGCTGCACATACAGATAGGTTAAAATGTGGCCATTTATGAGCTGCTTTCGTCTGGCAAAGCAGTCCATGGGCAGTTGCATCAAGGAATAGCTCTTCCTAAAGACTACTTTTTGTTCGCAGCAGAAGGCATGGGGAGACTTAAAAATAAGCTTTTATATGTGGTAGCTATATAAACATGCTAAAAGTTCCATTTCCTGCTAAACATACGCAGTGTTTTCATACTGTGTTGATACTCCTACGAGGGAAGCAATCGATTGATGAAAAGTTGCCTTTATTAAGACAGTTTCACTTCTGAACTCAAATATGCGTGCAGTTTTTAAACAAAGCATACAGGAGTTGTGGTAGATAAGGGCAGCTCTAGAGTCCCTGGAAGGAGCTGCCGGTTAGCGTGTTCAGGTGCTAAGGAGAAAGGTCAGAGGTTTGAGCCTGTGCAGAAGCATCTCCAGCGAAAGCCTTGGTCATCTACTTTCCAAATATCAGCTTTCTGAAGGCCTGTGGAGCACAGTTATATTCGGACACACTTGGGGTCACCATGAATGGGCTTTAACTCAATAACATTTGGTTTCCACCAAAAAAAAAAAAAGAGAGAGAGAGAGAGAGAGAGAGGCAAACTCCCTGCCATCAAGTGGATTCTGGCTCATAGCGACCCTTTAGAACAGAGTAGACCTGCCCCCATTGGCTTGTGAGACTGTAACTCTTTATGGGAAGGCAAAGTCTCATAGTTTCCCAAGAAGTGACTAGTGGTTTCAAACTGCTGATCTTTCAGCTAGCAGTCCAATGAATAACCAAAATGCCACCAGGGCTGATGAAGGAAGCCAAGAGGCTATCTTATTTCAAATCTGCATACCCAGCTTTGACATTGAAAGTCCAGATAGAGAGAGTTCTACAATTTGTATCATTCTGGGACATTTCCCGATATTCTTCCTCATCCTTGGGAATTTTGTGTGTGATGTTATGGAATGACGACTCCGTCATTTCAGTGGTTGCCTGATGACATCATCTCATCTCAAGGGAAGCAAGGAGAGACTTTCCTTTATGGCATCGAGACACTCCGATGTCCAGTGGGCCGTCTGTCCAAATGGATTCCTCACCTGAAAGTCTGTTGTTGTTCAGTGTCCTTGAGCCTGTTCCAACTCACAGTGACCCGATGTACAGCAGAAGGAAACGCTGCCCAGTCCTCCCACAGTCATTGCTGTGTTTGCAATCACCGTGGCGGCCACTGTCTGACTCTGTCCTTTACCCACCGTAATGTGCTCCTCCACTGATGGACTTTTCCCGACATGTCGACGATAGAGAGGCCAACATCTCACCTTACTTACATCCATACAGAGTACTCTGGCGGCACCTCTTCCAAAACAAATGTGTTGGTTCTTTTAGCAGTCCCTGGTGTATTCAGTATTTTTTGGCCAACACCATACTTCAGAGGCACCAAGTCTTCTCTCGTCTTCTGTACTCATGGTCCAGGTTTCACATGCATGCGAAATTGCATGATGAGACCTGCAGGAGCCCTGGAGATGCGTCCACCGCCATTGGATTCACAAGACTTTGCACCCACCAGTCCTGTGATCTTCCTGCAATTCACATGCTGATTGCAAATGCCATGGCTTGGGGACAGGCGCACCTTAATCTTCAAAGTGACACCTTTTCTCTTTCACACGTCGAAGGGGGTGTTTTGTAGCAGATTTTCCCAATGCAATATGGCATTTGATTTTTTGATTGCTGCTTCCATGGCTGTTGATGGTGGATCCAAATAAAATGAAATCCTTGACCTGAATCTTTTCTCCATTTTCATGATGTTTTATTGGTCCAGTTGTGAACATTTTGGTTTTATTTATATGGAGTTTATATCCCATACTGAAAATGTTAACCTTTAGTCTCATCAGCAAGTGTTTCAAGTCTTGTGTTCTTTCAGCAAGCAAGCTTGTTCCAGCTGAATATTGCAAGTGAAAATGAGATTGCCTTCTTCCTGATACCTCATTCTTGTTTCATATATGTTAGTGTATTAGGCCAAGTTGACTAGAGAAACAAATCCAATGATATTCTTGTATGTGTAAGAAAGAACTTTATGTCAAGAAGTAATTGTACATTAGAAAAACATCCCAGCTCAGTCCAATTCAAGTCTACAAGTCTGATACTAGTCCATAAATCCAATTCTAGTCCACAAATCCCTCTTCAGACTCATGAAACCACATGCAATAATGCAGGAAGATCACAGACTGGTGGGTGCAAAGTCTTGTGAATCCAATGGTGGTGGACACATCTCCAGGGCTCCTGCAGGTCTCAGTGTGCTCACCAGCGTGAAGGTGAAAGCAGGGGATGGGGGTGGGTGGGGGGAGGTTCCAGGGCGCCCTCCTTATGAGGAGGTCATGCCCACAAGGAGGCACCATCAGGTTGTGACCTGATTGACAGGCTAGACTCCGCCCCTTTGCAAATTGACAGATTATGTAAGTGCCACAGATAACATTGCAAAGAAGGTGAATTCCAAAACTCCTAATTGTGCTCATGTGGAACCGACCAAGAGGTAGTTTTAGGACAAACAGGAAAAGGGGATACTGTATGGTTTAAAATAGAGAAACGTGACTTGTGGGGCAAGATGGTTGACTGAATGCACACGGGGAAATCCTGTGCAACAAGTATAAGGGAGTCATCGTGGAAAAGAGACTGAGTGGCATGGGATCTCAGAACATGACTTGAAAGTGAAGTGAATTGAACTGACTGCATCCAGAGATTTCAGAGCCAGTGAGGAGAGAGGAAGAAGGGGCAGACCCACTGGTGAGGCACTTAATGATCACCTTATACTGTTCGCCCC
>NW_022106471.1:4885190-4951749 GCF_000313985.2 Echinops telfairi | reverse complement strand
CCACACCCCACTCACACCCAGCACAGTCAGTGCTGCTTCAGGGCACAGCTTGGCACCTTAGCCAGGCCCAGCGTGGCCTGGCACCCAGCCCCTGGCTTATGTGGCACTACAGCAATCCAGCGATGTCCCAACAGGGCCCACAGAGCCTGGTGCCCACATCAGGGTCTGTGCAACCTGCCTGGCACCCCGTCCAGTCACCGCTTGCTGCACATTCCTGGTCTGAGGGAAGAATCTACCCAAAGAGAGCATTTGTTTTCTTTTATTCCCCCCTTTTTTCCTTCCTCTCTTTTCCTCTTTTGAAAAAACAATACCCACATTTTCTCTTTCATCTTTTTTTCTCCATTTTCTTTTTGTTTTTCTTTCAAACCACTTCTTTCTCTCTGTCTTTCTTTTGCCTTTTTTTCTCCCCCTCTCTCTTTTCTTCCTTCTTCATTTTCTTCTGTGCTGTGACTTATGCTATTTCTTTACAGCACCACTTGAAAGAGAATACTGCCCCCACACGACCCACTAGTCTTTCCAACCCTAATGATCGCACCATGATGCTGTGGGGACAGCAACCAATCTCACTGCACATGACAAAAAAGAGAGAAAGAGAAAAAGGCACAAACAAGTGAAAATTACCTGTAGTAGTTACATCATCTGTTGTGAACTTGAGACTTAAGTACGAAGGGGTGGAGTTTAACCTGTCAGTCAGGTCACAGCTTGATGACCTCATTTGGGGGTGCTAAGGAGATGAATAGCTCACTGGAGGTGGGACACACAGACACTCCCTCTGACACATTCCTGTTGACAAGTCACATGGTTGACAAGTCACGTGGAGCTATGCTGATGGCAGCCAGAGCCCTGGAGCTGGAGGAGCCACGTGGAGACCCACGCCAGCACTGAGATGCTTCCACTGCCACTGGACCCACAAGATTTTCCACTTATTGGTCTGTGATCTTCCTGCATGTGGGATCACTGCATGCGTTTCATGAGTCTGAAGAGGAATTTATAGATTGGTATCAGCTATGTGGGCTAATATCAGACTTATGGACTTGATCTGGGCTAGGATGCTTTCTCAATATTCAATGGCTCTTGTATATAAAGCTCTTTCTTATACACATATGAGTGTCTATGAATTTGTTTCTCTAGTCAACCTGGACTAACACATTATCCATAGTTTGTTATGATCCACATAATCAAATGCCAATACAATACAAGTAAACATCTGTCTGGCATTCTCAGCTCTCCGCCAACATCCATTGAATGTCTTCTTCCCTCATTGAACGTCTTCTTCCAAATCTTGAATTTTGGGCACCTTCCTGTTGATGTACTGTAATTATTTTCAAATGATCTTCAACACAATTTTACTTGCATATGATATGAATTGTATTTTTAAAAAATCCTCTTGTGTTCACTCGTCTTTGTTTGGAATGGGAACACTGCGTCCTTTGATTTCCTTTGCCTGCTGCTTCCACGGGCATTGATTATGTATCCAAGTAAAATGAAGTACTTGACAAGCAACATTATCTCCCTTGATTATGATGTGCTATGTGTTCCAGTTTGAGGGTGTCTTCTTTCTTTATATGGAGTTATAATCCACACCGACAGCTGTGGTCCTTGGTCTTTAGCAATAAGTACCTTAAATTCTCTTAACTTTCATCAAGCAATATTGTCTCATCTGTATGTCAAAGATTATTAATGAGTCCTCTTCAATTTTCTTGATGAATTCTCTAATTAGCTTCGCTAATTGTTCTGCTCCTTTCTATATCAGTACTCAGTTTTCGGAAGATACTTGTTGGTTTGATTGTGCTTTATTTTTAGTGCCCTTTAAAAGAAATATCATTTTAAAACATGTGAATATTTGGGAATTTCCTGATGCTGGAGATGGAGGAGAATATATATCTCTGACATTCAGTGAGAGTTTTGGACTGTCGTATGGTAATCACACACACTGGAGTTTTGAAAATGTCATAGACTTGATTAGTTCTCAATAAACTTCATTATGATAAGAAGATGAATGTTTTAAATGATTAACGTTTGAAATGAAAAACCGGCATCGCTACACAATGTTGAGATGTGAAAAGAAAACAGAGACATAGAACAACTTCATGATAATGGGACTGAAAATTCAGATGAAATTAAGTAAGAATGCACTCAACCTGACTTGGATAATAGAAAATATGGATAGAAATATGGGCAGTCCTCCAGACTCTTATAATCATATTACTGAATGTGAAATTTAAACTTTAGCACCAAGAAATTCCCAAGACTTGGGAATTTGTATATCAGTCTACATATTAGAAAACAAACAAACATAAAACCAATCTTAGACAAACTTTTTCAAAGACTAGGAAAAGAAGAAACAATTCTCAATTTCTAATGTGAGGTCATAACAATATTGCTAGCAGAACCTGATCAGAATAATGTAAGAGAAAAGACCTACTTCTCTCATGAACATGGATGAAGAAATAATGGGAGATAGCTTTGGACGAATTAACCCTGTGATTTTCTACCAGATTATAATCACAATCAAGTGGAGTTTATTTAAACAATGTAAAGATAGCCTGACATTAAAAAATTAGCATAATGTAAAATAAAGGTGAAATTATACAATATAATTATTTTAAAAGATATAGCAAAAGGCTTTGGGAAATTTTACCACAAATTCATGATGAAACAAATAAACAACAACAACAAAACAACCCTCAAAATGAAAGCTTTCTTAGTCCAATAAATAGTATCTACTGATTCAGCCACCCTATGTACAATGGAACAAAATGCTTCTTATTCGTACACCAATTCTTGCATTTGAGCCAATTTTTGTAGTCACTGTGTCAGTTGAGCGTCTGACACTTTTTTTTTTGCTAACCCTCTATTTTACTAAGCATGATGTCTTTTTCTAGGCACTGGTCTCTCTCAGTAACATGTCCAAAGTATGCTATACACAGTCTCACCATACTTGCTTCTCGTGGGCTCAGACATAAGAACAATTGTAAGGACGGTGGGGACTGGGCAGTGTTTCCTTCTGTTGTACATGGGGTAGCTATGACTAGGAGCCAACCTTACCACCTTTTACATATATGCAGTTACCTATAGATGGGTCTTTGAATATATAAATATACATAAGTTAAATTAAACAGGTAAATAACACATTTAACATATATAATTATAAGTAATTTAAATACTTAATACATCAACTATATATTTAAATGTAGATTTATATATGTGTTTTAGATATATATGTTTATTTGTTTATTTCCACACAGGAGCTTCAGAAAGCTCAATGGAAAATGGAATTGAAAGAGAATGAAATTCTTCCACAAACATTTTCAGCCCTCTTGTGTGCCTGTTTGTGTGCTACGGGAAACCTTTGCAACCAGAAAAACCAAATGCATCATTTCTCCTCTGCTCTGACTTTTCCCCAACTCAGAAACAGACCTAAGAGCTGAGCATGCAAACGGAAGAACAATTCTGGAGAAAACCCAATTGCAACAGCCTGGAAACCCTTTTAATTCTTAGTGGCTAAGAGGTTTGGGCCAATTTCATTCACAGTTAACCTACGTAACAGTTTTATAATTACTCCGCAAATTCTGTTTTTGTCGATCCAAGGCCAGATGAAAGAGAAACCAAAGACGTGCCAGCGACGCCGTGCCTCCCTCTCTCTGCCCCATGTGGACGGAGTGCAGTTAGTGCTTGAGATAAAATCTGTTGAACATGCTTGGACTGTTATGTCTCTCTTGAGTTTGCACCATCTCTGATCCTGGTGTATACATACTGTGTGACATGCTGGAGATTTTTCTTTCTGTCCCCAGAGGGGAAAAGCTCATCTGGCCTTGGCATATAAAGGGTTTGTTACAATGTGTGTTTACAAACGGCTTACTTTGAGATGGGCAGGTGAAAGGCACTATGTAAGTGCCAAGTGTTATTATCTGTCTAAATCTAGCTGAGTGCACAAATCTTTTTAATGCTCATTTTAATGACTTTGTTGTTCCATATGGTGGACTTCAGATGCATGAAAGAATCCGGATTTACTACATTCCCTGGAGAGAACCAAATTGTCCAGGTGTGCCATATTTTAAACTCTGGGTAGAATGTACGAGGCAGAACTTTTCCAAATTCAGACCCAAACAGCAACTCTAGCCAAGTTGTCCACTCTCTCCTCTTACCAAAGACAGCTCCTTTTCATTCCTGAAACAACCCGAGGCATTATCTAAAGGTTCACCGTTGTTGGCACCTTGCTAACTCAGAATTGTCTTTAGCATGTTTTACTGGGAACCCCACCCCCACCCCCATCCCATCAACTGCCACGCCTTTTCACTTCACCATCAAGAGACCCCCTTTTCTTTCGTGGGGACACTACCCCCATTTAAAATGGTTTACTTTTTGTCTGATTCATAGAAACCTTCTGAGATAGTTAGTTTATTGTGCCAACCTGCCGATAAACACATGTGGGATTAACTGAAGGGAAGAGAGATAAATGGCTCTGCCAGCCTCGCCTTTTTTGTCTCTTGCTCTTTGATCATCGGACCAGTGTGCAGCTGCTTTGCTTGTTCTGTGCCTCAATTTGCAAGCTACACTACCTGTGGGACACCTAACCCGTGGACTGTCGCTGTAATTTGAGGTTCCTTCAAGACCTGCTTCGCCACACCATTGGAATTGACATCTCTTGAGCTGGGGACTGTCAGACCCTGTCATCTGGCTGACTTTTGGTGACCTGTCTTGCTGTCTGCTGTCTGTGGCCGGATAGCCTGAATTGCTCTACAGAGGACTACCCAGTGGCCCTCAAGACTTGAAGGACTGCTGGTGTATTAGCTGTCTCATGGGAGTGATTTGCACTGAGCCATTTGTACTGCTTTATAATTTAACTGTTTATTTCTTGTGCTATCTACCTATCTCTCTGTGTGTATGTGTGTGTGTGTGTGTATTAGCATTCTGGTTTTGTTTCTCTAGAGAACCCTGTCTAACACACCTTCTAACGGGTCTCCTCACTTCTCCTAGTCCCTTACTGTTTTGTCCACAGTGATCGGTTCTGGGTTTGGTATTCTCCTGATTCAGACTGGGATGATGTCAAAAGTACTTAGCATGATTCTCAAGGATTTCCAGCTGCTCCAGTCATCCTTGATATCCACCCAGAAGACTTTAGCCGATATTTCTGCTTACATGGCTTGAGGCCACACCTGAGTTTTCCAAGATGTTTATCTTGAACTACCTGCTTTGCCCTGGGTTTTTAACTTCTGTCCTGGATGCATTTCTCATCTTCATTCAAGGCTAGAAAACCGAACAAACTCACAGTCACTGAGTTGATTCCAGTTCAGCGTGGCCATATAGCACTGCTCCTGTGGCTTCCTGAGACTGTGAACGTTTATTGGGAGTTGAAAGCCTCACCCATCTTCTGCTTGATCCTCCCAGGCCTAACTCAACGATTGCTTACCCTCATATGGACTCATCTTCTCTCCACTCCCATCTAGCCTCCTTTGCTGGCTGTCTATCACATAGCTTTCCCCCCTCTCTTTTAAAACAGCTTTATTGGCACTTCATCCACATAGCATAAAATTCAATAGCTCAATCATATCAAGAAGAGTTGTCACAATCATTACCACAATCAATTGTAGAACTGTTTCTTCTTCCTTGTACTCATTGTTATGGGTGTAATTATTTTTTTATTTGTGACAAAAATACAGGAACAAAATATTCTCCAATTCAACAACTTCTACATGTATAATTCAGTGACATTGATTATGCTCTTCATATTGTACAACCATTATTGATAGCCTTTTCCAAATTATTCCACCATCATTAACTCCATGCCCCCTAAGTAAAAACCAATTCTCCTTCATCCATGGTAATTGTAGATCAAGTTTGGTTTCTTCTTTTAAGTGGTTGTCTTGACATTGTCCTCACATATCATACACTTCCATGGTTAAATCGCTTTTTCAGAGAGTTGTATGTACATCATTACAATCAGTTCTAATGTTCCCTTGCCCTTCCCGCATTCATTATTTGTTCCCCAACTCCCCTCCCCCCACGTCATGATAAACCATTTCATCAGTTATTATCTCTATGCATCCACTCCTTCTGTGCTTCATAAACTGGGAAATGTAACAGTCACAATAAAAAAGCAAAAGTGAAACAAGAGAGAAGAAAAAATAATATAACAATTAAAAACAAAAATTAAAAGTAAGAAATAAAAGACTACCAACAATATTTTAAAAGCCAGTGAAGAGATTTCTGTCAGAACAAGTGAGCAATATTTGTGCCTAGAGCAAATTCAGGTTGGGTCAAGGAGGAGCTCAACTGGATCAAGTATCATATTATAGCAGAGTTCAATCCACTATAATCAAGTTTACAATAATCTGTCTAATAGTAAAGCTATTCGAGCCCCTCACCTGTGGCCAGAGGGATCTGCTAGAGGCTTAATCTGACTAGATACTCTGCAGATGGATTTTGGGCTCCCACTGTCCTCCGTAGCCTGCTACAAATTGAATGTTCAAAATTTAAGCTTGGATAGTTTTCCCTTCGTCATATTTGGATTTTGTTATCATCATCTTTGGATCACACAGGCTGGTGCACTTCTTCTGTGTGGACTTAGTCGACTCCACACTTAGATGGCGGCTGGTTTGAATACAAGACTTTAAGACCTCAGACATCCCAATTGTTAGCCGGGCACTATCTGCTTTCTTCACCACACTTTGCTGTAGCACCTTTATCTTCAGTGATCTATTCATGGAGGTGAGTATCAAGCAGGGTCATGTTATAAGAACTAACTATTCTTGGATTGAGGCTAAAATCTAATTGCTTGTCCATGAGTGATGAACTATTATTCTGGTTTATTTTGGTGGTCATATTATGCCAAAAAAACCCACCAATGAGAACAATAAGAACAACAACAAACAAACAAACAACCCCCCCCCCCAAATAAAAAAGAAGCACAAAAGAAAACATTGTCCGTCATCCCCCTGGGTTATAAAGCTATTGCATTGATAACAGTAATTTATCCAATGGCATAGAATTTAAGGTACTGTTGATATGAGGAGTTTAGGCAAGTATAGTCCAACTTTGAGCTGCAATCCTTGAGTTGTTGCTATGTACAGATTGATTTCTTAATTGATCAAGCTCTGTTTTCATTATGCATGGGATTGATACTAGGGGGAAATTTCTTGTATCGTTTTTTATAAAGGCAGATCCTTTTTAAAAATTTTTTATTAATAAATGATTTTATTGGGGGCTCTTACAGCTCTTATAACAATCCATACATTAATTCTTTTTTTTTTCTTATTTAACATTTTATTAGGGGCTCATACAACTGTTATCCCAATCCATACACACATCAATTGTGTAAAGCGCATTTGTACATCGTTTCTCAAAACATTTTCTCTCTATTTAAACCCCCGACATTAGGTCCTCATTTTTCCCCTCCCTCCCCGCTCCCCACTCCCTCATGAGCCCTTGATAGTTTATAAATGGGTATTTTGTCATATCTTGCCCTGTCCGACGTCTCCCTTCATCCACTTTTTGGTTGTCTGTCCCCCAGGGAGGAGGTCACACACAGTTCCATGTAATCGGTTCCCTCTTTCCTACCCATTCTCCCTTTACCCTCCCTGTTTTGCCACTCACAGCACTGGTCCTATAGGGCTCATCCGTCCTGGATTCCCTGTATTTTCAGTTCCTATCTGTACCAGTGTACCTCCTCTGGTCTAGCCAGTCTTGCAAGATAGAATTTGAGTCATGGTAGTGGGAGCGGGGAGGAAACCTTTAGGAACTGGAGGAAGGTTGTATTTCTCATCATTGTTACATCGCACCCTGACTGGCTCATCTCCTCCCCGAGACCCCTCTGCAAGGGGATCTCCAGTGGCCTACTAATGGGCTTTGGATCTCCACTCCGCACTCCCCCCATCATTCACTATGGTAAGATTTTTTGTTCTGATGATGCCTTAAAGGCAGATCCTTACTCTAGATTAAGTCCTGTCATATTAATGTGCAGGGGTCAGGGTGGGGTGGGCATTGAGGTATTAAATATATGGTGGTTCTGAGTTCCCTTTCAGTGGACACCCACTAAGCCAGGGGTCCCACCCAAGGTCCAAATACTGTCATAGCCACAGCCGTGGGTGGCCATCCCTTGCTTCCTCTCCCATCAGGGGATTTCAGTTCAAGGTCCATGGGTATAGGTAGTTTTGATGTAGGGCCCCGTTTGTTCAGCCAGGCTTCCATGCCAAGTCTTTCTGGTGTGGCCCTTAGGGGATGCCATGTTCCTTTGAGGCCAGCATCTAAGGTCATCATAGTGCCCATTCCATGGCTCGGTTCGGTTCACCCAGGGTTGGGTAGAAACATATTCAAAGTGCCTACCCAGGACCATAGAACCCGATTATTCGCCCGTTAGGTTCCCTACAGTTACTTCAGCATTCCTTCTCGATGTGAAGTTGCTCCTCCCCATTTACCCACCATACCCACCAACCCACCGTACCCACGCAATTTAGTGCCTCCTCTGAAATGTCCTGCTCCCTTCCCCTGGTCTGAACTTGATTTTCCAGTGAGGTTCTCCTCTCATTGCTGTGGGGGGCCTGTGGATTTGGCACAGCCTTGTCTCAAAGTTGCATAGCATCAAGTGGGTGGTCTTCTCCCTTTCCCCCTTGTTGAAGGAGTAACCCCAGACAATGTGAGGTCTCCTTTTTCAAGATGATTCTTATAATGTGCGCATAAGGGAGTGGGGGGTGATGTATGGTTCATGGCTGGTAGGCAGCCTTTCTACCCTTTTGTTTGGGAATTCGTCTCCAACATTTGTGTAATTGGTCTTTCTCCTTATCATAGTGGACTCATACAATATTTATCGTTTCATGATTGACTAACTTCACTCAGCGTAATTGTTTTCAGGTCCTTCCATGACATGCAATGTTTCATGCTCTCATCACTGTTTTTAGGGGTTCATAGTATTCCCTTGTGTGTGTGTACCATAGTTTCTTTATCCATTCTTCCATTGGTGGTCATTTGAGCTGTTTGCAGTTTCCTGCTATTGTGAACTGTACTGCTGTAAGCATGGGAGAGCATCCATCCATCTGTGCTATATCTGTTATTTCTTTGGGGTATAGGTCTAATAGTGGTATTGCTGCATTGTATGGGATTTCAATTTTGTTGCTTTAACTATCACCATATAGTTTTCCATAGCTGTTGGATGTACGTGCTTACAAGTCCATCAATAGTGCATACAAGTTCCAAGGTCTCCACATCCTCTCCAGCATTTCTTAGTTTCTGATTTTTCGGGTTTTTTGTTTTTTTAAATTGGGCCAGCATTGTGTGCTTAAAGTGTTATCTCACTGTATTTTAATTTGTATCTCCCTGATGGCTAGTGATGGTGAGCATTTTTTTCCATGTGTCTGTTAGCTGTTTATACTTCATTTTTGGTGACCTGTCTGTTCATGTCTTTTTTCCCATTTCTTCATTGGGTCATTTTCTTTTGGGGCTGTTGTAGAGTACTGTAGATTTGGGTAATGAGACCCTTGTCCCATGGGTCCTTAGTGAAAGATTTTTCCCAATCTGTGGCTTTTCATTTTATTCTCCTGATGACATCTTTTGATGCACATAAATGATATAATTTCAGCATGTCTCAATCATCTATTTTGCCTTCTGTGGTGTGTGCCTCCTTTATTATACTTGGTAGTCTATGTATGCCCTGTGATGGGTTCCAGTTTGTCCAACACCAATGTTGAAGAGGCTGTCTTTGTCCCATTGGAGATTTTTAGGTCCTTTGTCGAAGGCTGATGCATTTATGTCTGGGTTTTCTGTTCTGATTCATTGGTCTACCCATCTCTCATTGTACCAGTACCAGGCTTTTATGACTACTGTGGCTATGTACAAGATTTTTAGGTCAGGTAGTACAAGGCCTCCTACTTGGTTCTTTTTAAAACGTCCTTTGCTTAACCCAGATCTTTTGCCTACCCATATGAAATGGGTAATTAGGTTTTCTATTTCTTTAAAGACCATATTTGGGATTTGGATTAGGATTGTGTTGTATCTTGTAGCCTTCACTGTGGATTACAACTCAATGTAAAGAAAACCCAAATCCTCACAGCTGGACCAGTAGATACCACCATGATAAATGGAGAAAGGGTTGAAGTTGTCAAGGATTCCGTCTTGCTGATCCACAACCAATGTTCATGGAAGCAGCAGTCAAGAGATAAAGATGCATTGCCTTAGGTACATCTGCTGCACAAGGACCTCTTTAGAGTATTGAAGAGGAATAATGCTCCTTTGAGGACAAAGGTGTAACTGACTCCAATCCTAGTATTTTCATTTGCCTGCTATGCATGTGAAAGTTGAACATGGAATAAAGAAAACTAAAGAAGAAGCAATGCATTTGAATTGTGGTGCTTGAGAATATTGATAATACCGTGGATTATGGATTGCTAAAAGGACAAACTAATCTGTCTTGGAAGAAGTACAGCCAGAATGCTCCTTAAGGCAAAGATAGTGAGACTTCCTCTTACCTACTTTGGACAGATTGTCAGGAGAAAGAGAAACATGTCCCTGCAGCAAGATATCATGCTTGCTAAAGTAGAGGGTCAGCAAGAAAGAGGAAGGCCCTCAACAAGATGGATGGACACTGTGGGCACAACAGTGGCTGCAAGTATAGGAGCAATCGTGAGGATGGCGCAGGGCCGGGCAGTGTTTTGTTCTATGGGACACAGGGTTGCTATGGGTCAGAACAGCCTCTGTGCCACTTACCAACAACAACAGCACAAACATGTCGGGTTCAGAATTCCAATCAGGGAGATCAAGTCAAGTGCCCGTGCTACTTCCTGGGCCCTACACAACACCTTATCATGGGCTGAGTGGGAAGGGATAGCTCACTAGACGGCCATGCTTTGGGCACAGGAAGCAAGTCTTTCCCCAGAGTTTTCTAATGTAACTTTGAGGGAAAATAAAGGCTATGGGGCAGGGGAAATTGGCAGAGGTGATGACACAAAGCCTATGAACTAGTTTGTTGCAGAAAAGGAGGGGAGGACTCCTTAGTCCTGGGAACTCTACAGGAACAATGCTGCCTTCAGTCCAAGTGATCGATGAATGAAGGGGAGGGACGGAGCGGTGAGGTGATCAAAGACCTTTCAGTTTAGGAAGGATGCGAACGGGTTGTCATGGGCTCATTCCTGTCTTCAGAAGTTCACTGCACTGCATGTAATAATTGCTTCCCATTATTGCCTGACTGTCCTTTCCAGATAAATCCACCTGATTGGGATGGATTCCGTGTGGGGATATCTGTTCCAGACTCTTAGCCAGCACTGTGCCTGGGATTTCGCTGTCCACATGTATTAAGGCAATGGAGTGATCCTTGAGGTCAAGTTCTGGTTCTCCTTCTGGTGTAAGGATTACAATAATTAGCGCCTATCTTAGGCCCCCAAAGTCAGCATTTTGTTTCCAGCTCATCCTGATCTCTGCTGTGAAGGCAGAAGCATCTTCCTCTGGGGTGTGGAACCAGATCACCAAGCATCAGGAGCTTGCTGCTTATCAAAGAGGGAGAAGTGTTTGTTAGGGGCAGGCCTTCCCGTTGCTTTCTTCTTGTCCACCGGAAGAGGCTCTCCTTCTGGCTAGACTCGCGGCTCCAGCCGCTCTCAAGCCGGCTTTTAAAAAAGATATTGCTAGAACGTATCGAGGGGGAGTTAGGAATTTCCCTTTGGTACGACTGAGTTGATTGCGGGGATTCATTCTCCTTCAATAGGGAGCTCTGGTGGCACCATTGGGCTCACCACGTGGTCAGCAGTGGGAACCCACGAGCCACTCGGCAGGAGACAGAGGAGGCTCTCTCCTTCTCTGAAGAGTTCCAGTGTTGCAACCCCCCAGGGCACAGTTGTACTCTGTCCTTGGGGGCTGTTAGGAGTCGGAATCTACTCGATGCCAGGGAGTTTGGGATTGGGTTCTCTTTTAATCAATTCATATTTTAAAAACAGATGGACTTGGAGTCTCCCAGTCTCGCAGCTATGGTAGGAAGCAGGATAATCTTGGGGGGAAAACCCTCAACCAAAAGCCCTCTTTCTTCCTTTTATGACATTGAATCCTTTAGGGAATTGAATATGGTCAATTCTTCTTCTAGTTGCCCAGATGTTTCTAAGTTTCCCCAAGTCCCAGACTCCCTATCAGGGCATGACCCTGAACCAGAAGAGTGATGTTTTTGTTCCAGGAATCAATATTGATAGCCTTATGATTAAGCTTATAACATGAGCCAAGGGGGCCCAAGTGGTGCTGCCAGGTCAGTTTTGGGTTGCTAACCATAAAGTTGGCGGTTCAAATCCACCAGCCACTCTGGGGGAGAATTATGAGGCTGCCATCTTCCATGAAGATATATGGCCTTGGAAACCCTATGTTCAGTCTCTATAAGTTGGCATCAGTTAGATGGCGGCAGGTTAATCTAGATCAGGCACTATTTGAAATACTTTACATGCAGTCTAAACAAAGCAAAGACAAACATTGGCTGTTGGGTCAACTCCGACACATGACAATCCCATGTGTGTTGGAAGTACACACTGTTGGTTGGAGTTTTCAGGGGCTGATTTTTCAGAAGTAGACTACCAGGCCTTTCTTCTGAGGTACCTCTGGATACACTGGAACTGCGTGTTATCATTTGCACCCACCAGTGGCTCCCTGGCCTCGAGCAATCATTTATCATTCACAGGGACCCTATAAACAGCAGTATTACAATAGAAACCGAGATTGAGAGAAACTAGGTGTTTACCCAAAACTAGGCTGCTACGGAGGTGGGACTCAAGCACAGTGATGCTTGCATCTGGAGTCCGAAGCATCTTTGCCCTTGCAGCCTCGAATTGGCATTGTGCATCACAGGTGCCATCAAGGGCCATCAACAGTGAAGACAGTGAACGGAACAGGGAGAGTGACAAGGTGGTGGCCAGGACAGCCTGAAGAGGACGGGGTGGGAGAGATGGTTCGGGCACCTTGTTCCCTGCGAGGGAAGAAACAAACCAGGTTAGAGGCAGTGGCACAGACACCCAGCTCCAGAGAGCACCATCTCCCTGCAGCCTCATCACTGCTCCTGCCCCTGTTACTGACGGGGAAACCAGCTGCCCAGTGGTTACTTGCTAAAGGGGACAAAGTAGTAGGAAATGTCAGAGCAAGTGCAGGTCAGTGCAGCCACTGGGGAAGAGGCCAGGAAGAAGAAAGTTGGGTGACACATCTATCCAGAAACTTTCTGGGCAATGAGTCCCATGGAGACAACGAAAGAAGTAGCATGGGGTCTGCCTCTCTTTTCTCTGGAGTACTGTCTGTCTTTGTATATATATATATATACACACACACACACACACACCCCTGTGCAGTCTGAGATGAACAACTTAAACCATGAGACTTACATCGGAGGACAACTAGTCTTACTTTCAACTTCTACAATTCCTGAGAGCTTATCTAGAAAAGTAAAGAGGATTTAGGGAGAGACATGAGTGTTCTTACTCTAGGAAGTCCTTTCATGATTTCCTTGTAATTCTGATCGTGTGGAACCACTTCTTGATTCTTTGAACATGTTAGCATTATCAGTACTATGTACGTAGTCCAGCAAAATGTAAAAGTCATATCTAATTAAATTAATGCAACTGAAAGAGTTCAGTTGGCTTAACTTGTTCATTTTCTCCAACTAAATATCGGCTTACACTAAAAATTTTATTAATCACAATAATGAGAATTTTTATATTAAATATATATATTACATTTAGTTTAAACGTTAATACTCTACATTATTTTAATAAATTGCACTAAGGGAGTATATATGGCATACGTCTCTCATGCAGATTTTATTGGTTGCTGCATAGTTAATAGACACTAATGTGCTCAGAGCCTGGCTGTGATCATAAGATCAGTAGTTAAAATGATTGAAATATAAATTAGGAGCTGGAATAATTGTTTGTTAGAAGCTCAGATAATAACTGTTTGGTAATGCGCTGAGGGTCGAAGAAATAAAGCATTCAAATGTGCAGCAGGAGCAGGCGAGAGAAACACTTTGAGGCAGACAAAGACACAGGAAGGTTTTCTACTACTCGCTCCTCTTTTTGTCTCCCCAGATGCCCCATGTCTTAGCCCTGTCCCTAACTTAGCCCTCTCTAGGTGAGCTTGGTGCCCGGTCACCAGACCTGCTGCCTTCTCTCTCACTTCTCCACACACAGCTCATCCGTCATCACTCAGGATGACAAACACTGAACTGCCGTCTTGCCATGAACATGTCTGAGTCCAAGAACCCTGAGCTACACGCTAATTTCGTGTAGGCTGGGATGCCAGGATAGAGAGGTAGATATCAACGGACCTGTTCTGCACAGGACCAAGTAGTAACTATCTTACACTTTGTGGACCATACGCATCTGTTATAACTGCTGAACCTTGCCTCGCTAAGGAGCAGACGGCGGTCATAGGCGACGGGAAGCAAATGCTGGGTACCAATCACACTTCATTTACCCAAACAAACAGCAGGCCAGACTTAGCTCACCAGCTCTCCATGTTGCCCAATGCTCACCTTCACCCAGATACATTTTGCTCTCTCTTGTAAGAGAAGATTCCCACTTGAAATGTCCTTCCCCACCAAGGGGCCAAGATGACAGTCTCATACCTGTCTGTGTTGTGTCCAATCCTGACAAGGTAAAAGTGGGCCTTGCTATCAAAACAGGAGCAATGGACTTGGAGGGTAATTTCATGAGCATAGAAGCACATTTAAGAGATTTAAACGTTTCTGTCTTTTACAGCTTAGACTTCCTTCAGACAGCGTTGGATGGGGAAACTATTTGCAGTCCATGCTGAACTATGCAGCAAGCAAGGTAAGCACAGGCTTGCTTGTTTACTTACTTATCTGTGGTGAACAGTTTCGCTGTTTTCCACCACATCAAAGAGTCTCCTTCTTAGTGTGGCTAGCACCCTCTACCTCGCAAATCTTGTTTTTCCCCCAAATGTACTATGCCTGAGAGAGATGGAGTAAAAGATAAGCAAGGTAAGCATGGGTTACTTGTGCTTACTTACTAATCTGTATTGTGGTGAAAACATGTGAACATGTTTGCTACAGTGATGAGAAGGTAAGCACAGGAAGCTCATGCTTACTTTGTGTGTTGGGTGATCCACTCCTGTCTGCAGACAGACCAGGTGGGTAATCCCAATAGGGAAGTCTCCTTTCTTCTCTGCACATTTGACTTTCTCGCCCCAGTTCTTGGTAGGATTATTCTTTTGTTACAGATTCTTTGTGTCTGCCTCCTGCTCCCTCCACTCTGATTAATTCACCCGTTTCCTTTGCCTTTGAGAATATTTCTCTTTACTAATGTTGACGGCGTTCATGAAAGTTTGGGCTTGTTTGACACACAGGGTGTTTGGTGCCTATGCGCAACCTGTACTCTCCCTCTTTTAAATACATTCTTGGAGGGAGTTGGAGATTTCTGGAAGAAAGGACCTCTGACGTCCTTTGCTTCCATGCCGCTGGACACGGTGCAGTTTAACATTGTTTCCTCGTAGCTCCTCCCTCAGGTGGGCTCTTTCAACTCTTGACTTCAATTCCTCCTTTTCAAAGCGCGTGTGTGTCACAGGCGCTCATACCGATTAGATTCCACTAGCTGCCTCAGTGTGGGTGAAGCGCTGTGGGAGACAATGTGGTAAGGAAAAAACATTGAAAGTAGCCCCTGACCTAGAGCTGCTAAGCATGGACCTAACAGATCAGGTTGCAAGCGATAAGCATGAGTTGAGAGACACAAAGGAGTGAGTAAATGTGTCAGGAACAGAAAAACCATTGTTTTCTGGCGCTAGAGGAAAAGAGTAGGCATAGTGCGGTACAGTATCCACGTTACTTTCTTGTCACAACAAGACCCCAGTTTGCATAAGGGTTTCCATGACACCATGCTCTCACTTCATTGACAGGTGTCTACTGACTTTTTTTTTTTTTTTTTAGGTGAATCACAAAACCTCAAAAAAAATTTTTTTTTTTAGGTGAATCACAAAAACCTCAAAAAATTCACACTCACTGCCAGAGAGTTGATGCCAACTCAGAGCGACCCTACAGGTCCGGGTAGATCTGCCCCTGTGGGTTTCTAAGATTGTAATTCTTTACAAGAGTAGAAAGCCTCATCTTTCTCTCGAGATGCTGTTGGTGCTTTTGAACTGCTGTCCTTTGGGTTAGCATTGGGGCACATCACCACTGCACCACCAGGGCCAGGCTAATTCTCCAGTTTCATTACCTGGCAAGAATTGGGTTTGTGGAAAGGCGGCATCAGGGAGGCTCCTTCAGAGCAGTTTAACCTCCAAATGTTACTCTTTTGAGATCTGTCGGGCTGGATTTTAGGCCAAAATTTTTGTGGCCTACCATGCAGACCCTTACCTGTATCACATGGGTGCCAGGAAGGAAGCCCAGCCGAAACGGTGAGGTCTTGAACCATCTGGGGGGGTCTGCACCAGCTGTACTTGAAGTTCCGTTGGACACCTCTGACACCTGGATGACATGTTTATTGACTTTAACCCAGTCTAAGTTGGGTTTTCCGTCACTTGCAACAGTTGTTGAGTAGTCCTTGGAGATTGGACTTGAACAATGTTAGAATCGTATGTAAAAGTCCCCAGATGTTTGATTTGCACACAAACTCCTGCACTTAAAACTTCAAATGCAGTGTCCAGGCTAGGGAAGTTAGTGTGGACTCCAAGGGAGCTGGTCCTGGGCGAGGGTGCTCACCTTGTCCACCACATGGCCAGGTGGCTCTTGTTGCTGATGTTGCAGGTGCCATCGAGACACTGCCTACCCACAGGGACCCCGTGCACAAGAGAAGGACGCACTGCCAGTTCTTGTGCCAGTCTCGAAATTGGTCCTTTGCTTGAGCCCATTGTTGCAGCCACTGTGTCCGTCCATCCTGTGGAGGACCCTCCCTTTTTGCTTCCCTCTACTTTACCAAGCACCATGTCCTTCTCCGGGGACTGGTCTCTCCTGACAACACGTCCAAAGTACAAAAGGTGGAGCCTTGTCATGGTCACCTCTTGGGAGCATTCTGGCCACACTTCTTCTGAGACAGATTTGATGGTCCCTTAGCAGCCCATGGTCGTTTACATGTTCTTCACTGGCACCGTGATTCAAATGCATCAATTCCTGTTCAGTGTCCTTTCTTGTTCACTGTCCAACTTTCACATGCATATGAGGCAATTGAGAAAACCCTGGCTTGGGTCAGGCACACCTTCTCCTCAAAGTAACCTTCCTGAGATGTCTGGTGCGGACAGATTTGTCCAATTCAGTGTTTTGTTTGATCTCGTGACTGCGGCTTCCATGAGCATCGGGTTTCTGTCAGTTTGCCATACTGTTGTGTGGCTGTGATGCCGGAAGCTATGTCCCTGGTATTTCAAATGCCAGCAGGGTCATCCAAGGCCCATAGGTTTCCATGAGTTTCCAGATGAAGAACAGACTAGGAATCGGCTGCCCCCTTTGGGGGAAGTCGTCGCTGAAAACCTTGTGCAGTTTGACGACAGATGCTAGATCCACTTGTGGATTCCAAAGTCAGCCAATCTGGAAAGAGCTTTCTGAGCACTTGGTCACACATCCAGATATAAACGACTCATTTTCCCCAGTGGCATCCCCACTGGGCATCCACAGCACTCTTCCAGATCTAAACATACAGCCTGCTTTCACCTGGCATTTGGGAGCCTCCATCTCAACCAGCTTTCTTAACAGACAATCGCATTTGGACTCCTCTGTAAACGTCTGGGGGCAGGGAAGAAAGTCAATATTGTTGGAAATCAATGTGTTCTAATTTATCTACGGTCTTGATTTAATTTTATAATTACCCTTAAAAATGACTCTTATTTTCTTCCAAGAGGATGAAACAGAGGCTTGAAAGTCTCATTAAGCTCATTGAGATACCATAGCTTGTTTCCCCAAACAGCGGGCTGTATCCAGGTACTTCTGATTCCAGAGCCCTGGTTGATTCCTTTGTATAATGTTGACTGCAGATTTCAATCATCCCCAGCCATTACCTTTTTAGCCACTGTACAAAGTAGAGGAAGGGATGAGAGAATAAGGACAACTAATCTGGACCCTCTGCTACTTCTCATGGCATCAGACAGTTGCTATGGTCCAGCGTCTCATTCGGTTCTGTCGATCCTTGTCTTTGGGACAGTTTCTTTGGATGCCATCCAATTGGTGATGGTGGCATCAGGCTCCCAGAAAAATTGTGTGGCTTTTGGCTGCAGTGGGTGTCCTGTCTGCCGTGTCTGCTGTTACAGCAGCAGCTGTTGGAGGAGGTCTAAGGGAGGTTCCCGTGCTTGTCATTTCTTCAGGCATTTCTGGACCCTGCACAGCTGGGCAACCCAGATTCTATCAACGCTCTTCAGAGCACCGGTCACCACTGGATCCCTGCTCAGCTCTAACACTCTACAGCCCCCCCAGCAAAGAATAGCACTATCAAGGAACATGTTCGAAGTCAGAGCTTCTAGCCTCCACATTGGCTCTAGCCTTATGTTGACACCTGATCTCTTAATGAACGAACCAGAGAGACCCCGTGCTTGGCAGGGCCAAAGGGAGAGATCTGGGGAAGCTGATAATCCTTCCAACTTGGATAATCATGCAAATTAAACTTCAAGATCAACTCTAAATGCTCAGCCATCTGCCAGTATAGTAGACTCATAAACGTTGCTGGCTAACCATCTGTACGTAGAGTCAGCCATATCTAGATTTGGATCCAGGTTCTGTTACTTAATAGCTATGTTATTATGAGAGCTCTCTCTGGGGCTTAAAATCTTATGCATGCAATGGGAATAAGTCTTGTAGGATTTTTGTGAAGATTAAATATATTTTAAAAAATCTATAAAGTAGCGTGGCATATATGTGGTTATAATAGAACACATTCACTGCTGTCAAGTCGGTCATAACTCATCACGACCTTATAGGTTAGAGTAGAACTGCCCCTGTAGATTTTCTAGACTGTAACTTTTTATAGGAGTAGAAACCTCATCTTTCTCCTGTGGAGTGACTACTCATGTTTTGAACTTCTAGCCTTGAGGATAAGGCCACCAGGGCTTTTGATTCGAAGATGGCAACCATTCACGTGGGAAATCTTTGGTTCTCACATTATTATTCTGTCCTCAGCCAAGATCTGTATTTTTGGTGAAGGACAATACAAATACATCTTCTGCGATGCTGAATTTTCCAGATATGGTTCCTCTGACACTCTGTGATGCAACTTGGTGATGCCATGGGTTAAGCAGTGGACTGTGAACCAGCAGATCAGTAGTTCACATCCACGAGCTGCTCTGTGAGAGAACAGGCGAAGTTGTCTGCTCCCAGAAAGATTTGCAGCAGTAGACACTCTCTGGAGCAGTGGTACTCTGGTCTGCAGGTTCACGAGAGGCGGAAACCAACTCCAGGGCAGTGGCGTTTGGAGGGATATCATCTGAAGAGATCCCACTTTACGCATTGAAATGAAGCAACTTGGCTTCAAGA
Source organism: Echinops telfairi (assembly GCF_000313985.2). NCBI lineage: Eukaryota > Metazoa > Chordata > Mammalia > Afrosoricida > Tenrecidae > Echinops > Echinops telfairi. Next base: position 4,932,338 of record NW_022106471.1, on the reverse strand, counting down.
GTCCTCTCTCTATTGCGGTATTATAGCATGCTTCTGGAGTAAGTAGGACAAACGGCTGTGCCAAGTGTTTCCTGCAGAGTTGGGAGTTTCCGAGGTAATAGTGGTGGCTCTTCTTTCCTACTTTGCAATATTCACAGGGTTTTCAATAACATCTCAGCAACATGCCCTCAAGCCTTGCATGCGTGGACGCACTCAAGCCCTGTGTGGAGGCAGGCATGAAATGCCCTTTAACTTGCACTTTGGAATGATGCACTGGATTGGTGTTCCCTCTTACCGTATTGGACTTTCTGCTGCCCAGAATTTATTCATTTAGAAGGAAGGCAGTCATGCTGTCCATCCAGATCTTGATCCATGAGCAGGGTCTGAATTCAGTGCTCTCAGCCTTGAGGAAAATGGGTCAGGCATCAGCATAACTGGAAGAAAAGGTCCGGGAAGACTCACTGGGGTCTTGGACTTTTGGGTGTCCTTTCTGTCTCCTGGGCCTGATTTTGTACTTGTTCTGAGTTACTAGGAGACGACTAGCTGAAAATCTCTATTAGAATGAAGTCTGTCTGTAGAAAGGAGGAAGGGCCCTGGTGGCCCCTTGGGCTGGGTGTTGGGTTATGAACAAAAGGACTAAGGGTTCAAACCCATCAGCCACATCATAGGAGAAAGATGAAGCTGTCTGCTCTCCTATAGAGTTTCAGTTAGTTTATTGTGCCAACCTGGCCGAAAAACACATGTGGGGTTAATTGAAGGGTGGAGGGATAAATGGCTCAATGAGCCTCGCCTTTCTAGTTCTTGGGTCTCTTGCTTTCTGATGGTCAGACCAGGGTGCAGCTGCCTTAGCCAGTTCTCTGCTTTAGCTGGCAAGGCTCACTTCCTGCAAGACGTCCCTGAGGAGAAGCCACATGGACCTACCCCGATGCAGCCCTGGGTGCTGGAGCACCCGTGTGGAGACCGCTGCCAGTGCTGAGATGCTTACACATTCACTGACTCACCTTTTCTCCTGCAGTCAGCATCATTGGGTTTGTTTTGTGAGATGGAGGAGGACTTTGTGGATTGGTATTGGACTTATGGGTTAATGTTGGACTTGTGGGCTTGGGCAGCACTGGGTTGGGATGTTTTCTTGATGCGCACTTAACCTTTATATAAAACTCTCTCTTATACATGAGTTTCTGTGGATTTGTTTCTCTAAAGTGCCCAGACTAATACAGAGTTCCAGTCTTGGAAGCCCAAAAGAGCATACTTAGGAATTGGAATCCACTTGATGGTAGTAGGTTTGGGGGTAGAAGGTAATCAGCATCTCTGTTCATATTCTTCATTTAGGCAGCATATCATACTTGGCATATCAAATTCAAGAGCAAATTATGGTATTAGAGACCCATCGTGGGAGTTCTCACTTGGGTAAGAGCTGGATTATGGGGTCATTATTCCTTCTAGGGTAGCAGAATTAGAGCATAGAGATAGCAGATTGGTTGATAATCTCATGAAAACGAGCTGAATATATTGAATGCAAGAGAGCCCCACTTAGTGGGCCCAACTCCACGATGCATACTGTAAAGTTGGAAAGAAATAAACCGCGCAATTTATATCCTTTAGGATCTGGTATTTGTTTTGGCACGGCCAGACTAAAACCTACGAAGCAATGGGCTAGATGAGGGAGTATGTGATTAAGTGACAATAGAGTAGTACAGACAGAAAGTGCTCTTGGGGCCTGGTCTTGGGAGGGATTGTGGAGACAGCCAAGCGTTGACAGGTTTGCAATGATCTGTTGCTCTTGTAAGATGCTTGTCCAGGCTTAGAGATGCAGTCCCACTGTGAACATGGCAATTCCAAAACTCACATCTCAGGGATTGCTTCATTTTCTCACGTCCTCCGTCCCTGTTGATTGCGGAAATGACACTGGACAGCTTTCAGGGTCATTGGATCCTGTTCTGTGCGTTCTGCGAAGCCATTTGGGTGGGCGTTCTGAGAGTTCTCCCGCAGCTCTAGTACACTTGTACACTTCTAAATGTTTGCGATCAAGATCAGCCTTCCTGCTGCTTACTGACCACCTGACCTCAGGCTTGCAACTCCGCTAAGCTTTACGTTCACTGCTGAAAGAGGCTACTAATGCAAGCCGCACCAGGTCGTTTGGAGAAAAGGTAATGCATACAAAGTGCTTGGCACTTGAGAAAGGTTTTAATTTAAGAGAGGCTTATCATGGTCCCTGGCAGTGTTGAAATGAATATAATGAGGATAAAATCAGAGAATGGGGGAGCTACAAGAGATCCGGATGTTCACCTGGGCCACCCTCTCATGTTATAGATACAGGATTGGAGGTGAAAATGAATTCCATGACTTTGCTCAACATCCCAGAGCCAAGTACCCACAGTGCTGGACCAGAAGCCAGGTCTTCCCACTTCCACTAACCAGTCACCAATCAGTAGATTCAAACTCACAGAAACCATGTGTGTCAAAGCCTAACTGTGTTTCTCTGGGTTTTCATGGCTGGTGGACTTTAACCAGTGATCTGACAGTCAGCAAAGCAATGCCTAACGCCCAGCATCACCATGGCCCCTCGATCATAAGGCACAGAATCCAGCAATTCCCTCTCCTGCTCTTTCTTCCATGATCTGTCTCCAGAATTATCAGCATGTGCTTCAAGCCCTCCTCACTTTCAGGAAGCTAAGTCATGTCATTTGTATATTGCAGATTATTAATAGAGACTTCTCATCTTAATGACCCATCCTTTGTCACAGAGCTTCTCTGGTTATCTGTTTAGCATATGGGTTGAATAAGTATGGTGCAACAATACAACCAGGCTGCTCTCCTTTCTGGATTTTAAACCACTCCATATTCTCTTACTCTGTTCAAAAGACTGTCTCTCAGTCCATGAACAGGTTTTGCGTGAACACAAGGAAGTGCCGTGGACTTCCCATTCTTGTCAAGATTTCCCAGAGTTGGTTATGATTCATACAGTTGAATGTCTTTGCATAGTAATAAGACACAACTAAACATCTTTCTGGAATCCTCTTCTTTCAGCCAATCTCCATCTGTCATCAGCAATGATATCCCTCCTTCCACATCCTCTTCTGAATTCTGGCTGGGATTTCTGACAGTTCCCTGCTGATGTACTGATGAAACTGTTCTTGAAGGATCTGCGACCACATTTTAATTATATGTGATATTCATTCTATTGTTCAAAAATTCTGTAATTTGTTGAGTCACCTTCTTTGCAATGAGGCCAGATATAGATCTCTGCCAGTCACTTGGCCAGGTAGCTGTCCGACAGACTTCTTGACCTAAGTGAGTGAGTGCTTCCATTGCTTCATCAGATTGTTGAAGCATTTTAATGGGTATTCCATCAATTCCTGGAGCCCAGTTTTTTGATAATGTCTTCAGAGCACCTTGGACTTCTTCTTTCAGTACCCTTGGTTTCATATTGATCATATGCTATCCTTGAAATAGTTGAATGTTGACCAGTTCTTGTGGTATGATCTGCATCTGATGCTTCATGTATTGTCTAATACCTTGCGCATAGGATCTGTCAACATTGCAACTGAAGACTTGAATTTTTTTCTTCTATTCTTTCAGCTAGAGGTCTGCTGAATGTGTTTTCCTTTTTGGCAACCTGACTCCAGTCCTAGCATATTTCATTAGAACACTTTATCTTCTCAAGCTGCTCTGAACTTTCTGTTCAGCTCCTTTTCTTCATCATGTCTTCCATTTGCTTTAACTGCTTGAAGGTCAAGAGTGAGTTTCAGAGTCTCTTTGCACAGTGGTTCACTGCTGTTTCTAAGGTTTTCAGGGCCTACCCCGCAGAAGTGGATAAACTGGCAGACAAGTTGTGGGGCAGTGAGCCTATAAAATGAAGAGCCTAATAATGCCTTCTTTCTACATTTTTGGGTGCAAATAAATGAGAAAGCAGCGCAGCGCCCACCATCTAACAGGAAGGGCACCTATAGAAATGTGTATAGGGGAAAATGTATATGGGAGACCAGAGAATAGTGAAAATAGAATCACAGATTCATTGGTAAGAATGTCTACTGTTAAGTAATGATTTTATAGAAGCCCTGGGAGAAAAGTCCTTTTCAGCATTGACATCTTAGTTTTTACAGAGGAAATCTTAAGGTATTTCACCGCTAGAAGACTCTTAAGTTACTAAAGTGTTTTCCGACAAACAAGCTTGCCCTCTATTGTGACACCCTGTAGAGTGGGGCAGCTCAACCATGAAGACAGCACCTGATTCTCTAGGAAAGTTAAAAGTTGCAGCAAAGCTGGGTGATGACTATGATTATTTGGCCATGACACGATTTTCCAAACCAGGTTCTGATTAGCAGCTTTGTCTGGGCACGTGAGCGCCCTTTGCTCCACACAGCTCTAGTTCAGTTCAGTTTTTCATCAGCTTTGTTTTTGCACATACTTCTCAGACTGGTCCTCAAGGTAGTAATAATGCCTACTATTTCGTTTACAGTGATTTATGGCTTTATTAAAGCTCTTAGATTTCTGTTTAGATTTCCTATCTGTTGACTTGGGTCACTTTGTATAATTTAATTATCGTCAGAGGTATTGCACACAAAAAAAAGTGCAGTCACCTGAATTTAATTAATGCACCGGCTGCATATTTCACATCATAAATAATGATGCTCAATAAATTATGTCTTAATACTAATCCCGTGGCACTCCCCCCCATCCCAGCCCCCTGCATTTTAATCCCTCCCATTGATCAAATTCTCATCAATGACACCTCACCTCTAACTGTTTCCCCAGCACCTTTCTGACGAGTTTATACTTCCGTCCTTTCACCCAGTGGTGTACAGTCATACTTACATCTTTTCAAGTTGTCCAGCGAAGATGGAGAACAACCAGAGTTTGTTTGATTGCTTTTCTGTGTATGGAGGTTGTGTTTCCTGGGTATACATATACCAAGAAGTCAGGGGATCAGGAGGCATTTAAGGTTCTATGCTCTTACTTGCAAATCTACGTAAAGACTTGTGTGGGGTAAGTCAGAGTTGGTGGACTGTTTTAGCAGAGCGCACTTTCTTCAGACTGTAAGAATGAAAGCCACCACTTGAAGCATGTATTTCCATTTTACTTGCATCAAAGAGTTAAAAGCCAAAGCCTTTTAGCATCTCATTTCACTTACACACATAGCCCATTATAACCTGCATAAACAAGGATGACAAGTTGAGATTAATGAGAGTCCCCAAGTGACAGAACAATTTAATTGTCAGAAATCATAGGAGCTGAACTTTACCAGTGTATTTATACAAGACAGCTATAGTCTAGAAACTCCCCTAATTGATTACGACCAATAAGTAATAACTTGGAAAGTAGTTTTCTGGTATACAAATAACAAATGACTCATAATGGTTAATTGAGGTATTAAGATGTATAAGGAAAGAATATTAGATTGACTAGATAAATGATTCATAACATAAGGCAAATAATTGGAGAGTTCATACTCCTAAGTAGAATAGAGCTCATAACCAACACTGAAAGTCCATCAAATAAAGGGAATTGTGTTTGCTAAATGAACTCCGAGCTAATTGGATATCGTAGCTGTGCTGCCTCCAGGCTCTACTGGATATTTCTTTGCAGGCGAAATATCCCTCTCACAGTCTTCTAAGCCACAGGTGAGTCCTACAGTTGTGGCAGCAGGAGGGAATGAACTAGGCGGATACAGTGGTGGGCGGAGCAGCCAGACATATGCAGAGCAGGATGTATTTTCACTGAGCTGATAAAATGGTACCTGGGTCAAGTCTTGCCTTTCAAGGCTAGGGTTTTGACTGGCCATGGCTTTGGGTCTAATGTCCCTCTCAGTGTCCTCTATGCTCTGGGCTGACTTTATGAGGATCTTTTATGTGACATACATTCGAGGAGCCTTCTGCACCTAAATAGGTATCCTAATCTTAGTAGATTGTTCTCAGTCTCAAATCCCCTTTGTCCAATGCCTTGGCTCATGAGCACACCCTACATAGACATCATGAACAGTCGGCAGAGAGAAGAGCAGGTCAACTCACAACTTTGCTAGTTGCCCTGGAAGGCTGTATATCCTAGTCACAAGTGCACCCCACCTTCACCCCTTATTTATTCATGAAAGTGAGAATGGGGAGGGAAAGGAGGGAAAAGAGGGAAAGGAGAAGTGAAGGGTTGAGAAGTAAAGGGGGAAGATTGAAAGTGTCACAGGAAGGAGAGAGGGAAAAGAGTTAGCAATTGAGAGCACAGGTGATTAAGGATACGTCACTTGATCTGTCTGTGGCTCAGTTTCTCATCTTTAAGATAGGGAGGACATGGGTCAGCCCTTGCAGGGGCTTTGAATACGAAATGAGCGCATACAAATGCTACTCTTAGAAGAGTTCCGGGCGCAACGTATTCAGTGAGCACCGGCTGCTATCATGCCTCAGCAGTCGTTTTATACTTACCAACCATTGGTATTTAACATTGGTCAGGTGACACGATTTGATCAAAGATACAAGCGACTTTGCCTTTGCTTTTACCCTTCTCAGGTTTTTGGCTTCAGTGTCAATCACCAGGCTCAGTGAGGCACATGCCACCGGCCCTTGTCTCTGGCCCCGTCCCTTTGGCCTGCTTAACATTTTCTTCCATCTCTAAGTTGTATGTTGACATGCAGAATAATTTCTTTAATTATTATCTTTAGTGTTCACTGACTGCCTCCTGGCTTCACCTCCAATGAAAATTGTAAGTTCCTGGGAGACCTGGGTTCTTCTCTTTTTCCATTGATGTATTCCGGAGGTCCAAAGGGTAACTGCTCAGTCAGGTGAATAAGTAAATGGATGACAACATGCTTGTTGAATAAATAGAATGGAACCTATAGATATGTTTCTTGGATAGCTTGATATTTTTAAGGTACTTTGACACAATATTCTCATTATCTTAGAATTAGACCTGAGCCTGTGAGGCTTCAAAGCTTCCTTATTCTACTAGGTGTCCTTTCAAATTTCTCCTAGAGGTGTCAAAATTCCTATACTATTAGATTACATTTTTAATACTTATTTTTTGAGGGGTGCAAAGATCCACAACAAAGTGCATACCTGCTCAATAATTTCTACACACACAGATCAATGCCCTTGGCTAAGTTCTTAGCATTGTGGTACCTTTCCTGTGATCTCTATTCTGATTTGGCTCCCATTCACTTTCAGTCTCGGTGCTCCTTACTGTTATTAATATTTTCTCATATGGATACTTTTCTGAGAGAGTAAAATATCAAAGGCCAGCATTCTTTACTAATTGAGCTCAACTGTTCTTTTGGTTACTGATGACCTAATGGGATATTTTCAGTTCAAGGTTTAAAGATGATTTAAGGACAATCAGTTAGAAGTCTCCCTCAGTCTCAATGGAGTCAGGTCATCTGGTTTCCATAGGAACTTGGTGTCCTGGTCTACGTTTTTCCTCTTTGTGTTCAGGATTCGTTTAGTGAGTTCTTTATCAAAACCCTCAGTAAGGTTAGCTTATGTCTCCTGGTCTCCTACTGAAGAAAGTAGCCATTCACGAAGGTGCCTGGACATACTATTTCTGTTGCATATTTCTGGGTGTTCTTTTCCTTCTACCGATCCAGGCGAAGCGTCCCCAACTGATTCTTGAGCGGCTGCTCACAAGCGTTTGAAATCCCAGGTGCTGCTTGTATTGGGTTACTTTATGTGTACATCAAAGCACACATTTAAAAAAAATTGAGTTCTACATTTTACTAGCTGCCCGACCCGAGGGAGCATATCACCATCTTATTCTGTCCCACCCATTGCACAGATCAGGCAATCAAAGCACTAAGGTGTTCAGCGGCGGCTCAAGTTTGCTCCATCTGTCACAGGTGAGGGGCAGAGGAGACACTGTGGATGGTCTGCTCCTCCGCACATTCTTGTGGGGCACTGCCAGCCTGGCACAACCCACCTGGCAGGTGTGGTGTGCACGCTACTCTCACAACATGAGTAGGGAAGTTGGTTCTTGCAATCTCTTGAAGACCTTCCCGCCCTTTCCTCTTCTTCCATCAAGACAGCTGCTGCAGTTCACGTGAACCACATGGTGCCGAAAGCCCCTGCCACGGCAGTCCCACTTGAGCCTGGCACGTTCACTTGCTAAGCCTGGAGCAGCCCCCTTTGAAGACTGCCTCCTCTGTGCAGGCTTGAAAAATCACCCAGTCAACATTCCTTGAGCCCCTGCCTGTGATTTCATTGGGAAACTATGCATAAGATACGTTGGAAATAAATATACACAAGAAATGACAACTCTGTTTGAATGACCCTCTACCGTGGAATGTCTACAACTGTGAGAATGATAAAGCCAAGAAATATGTCCAGGCCTGCTGGCTGGCAAATGTATGACTCCTTCTATGGAAGCTGTAGAGACAGAGAAGCTGAAGTTGTGTAAACGAAATAGAGAATCCCCACCCCCAACCCTTGGCTATTTACATACCTCATCTTCGATCTATTGCATTTAGCGTTTCCTTGAAGCCACTACGCCTTGGACGTTCATGGTGTCCCTGGTGGTCTTCCAACAGTCTTGTTCAGAACAGCCAGCACTTTCCATAGGCCTTGGTCGGATCACAGAGATCCAGAGATGGACGGGCCTAGAAGAGCTTGGGCCATGAATGTGGTGGTGAATTTTATCAGTAGGCTGTTAGGCCTAACAATGTGTGTGTGTGTGTGTGTGTGTGTGTAGGGGGTGCTCCTCAGAGTACCCCAGATATCGTTTATTCATGACTGTTGGAAATTGTAAAATGTAGACATTCAGAAATGTTTAGTCTGGTTTTCAGCAAGAAAGAAGGGCAAGAAGATTCAGACATATACCTGCAACACAATAAATATTTCCTTCACTTCATTTCCTTGTAGAACACAGACAGCAACGAGCTCTAGCTCTAAAGCTAAAAATGGAATTTTTTTTTTAACAGGAATAATTATTTTCTCTTACACAATGTGGAAGGCGAGATGTTGCAACTTTGTTTTGCAGAGAGCATTTTGAAGCTCAGAGTGCTCTCGGAGGGTGTTTGAAAGGGTTACAGTTTCCCTCGTCTTCACCAGCAGCTCCTACTTCTACCTCTGCTCAGTTTGTAGCTATAACAATAACCAGGGGAGCTTCCTTAGCCTCTCCCGGCCTCACTTTTCTCATACACAAAATGAGAACAAAAATGTACCTAGCCTACTGGATCACTGTTAAGACGTCAGTCATTTCACGAATCACGTATGCTTTTATACGAAGCATCAAACAGAAGCATTATGCATCGAAGAATTGTACGGCGTGTTTGATAAACAGAAACAACTTTTCTTAGTAACTGAATTGATTGGGTACACTTTTTACAAGAGGAGTCGGTCACAAAAAGGTTTCCCGCATGTTGAAAAGTGGCCCTTCAAGTTTGGGCTGACTGCACTGTTGTTCATTGTGTCATCTCCTCTCCCAGGCTTCGCCTCCACCTTCATTCCATGCAAGTGGAGAAACAGTTGGGGACCTAAAGCATCCAACCAATCAACCAACCCACCCGGTTACGTAATTGCCGCCGAGCACCTGCCAGGGTATCAGGAATAGAACAGTTTCTTACTGGGTGTTCAAGGGCTGGCTTTCCGAACGTAGCGATGGGGGCTAAGAGTGCCTCTGAGCAAACTCAAACTTAGAACCTTCGGTTAGCACTTACGTGCGTTCACCCTGGCTCCACCCAGGGCCCGCGAAGAATCCAAAGTGCCATTTTTTGGCCTTGATGTTTAAAATTCTTCAGGTGAGAATTTGCCTTTCTTATGAATTTACACCATCTTAATCTTATATGCAGATGGATCTGTTTATTGGCCAAGAGCTAAAACAAAACTTCAGATAAAATCGTCTATCTCCTTCTGGAAGTCTAGCTCCCAAGCATGCCCGTACTGCAGCCTCTTCACAAGATCGGGTGCCCCCGTGGTATAATTTGCTTGGAGACGTTGAAAAGCGGTAGAAACTTCCCTACCCCTGCAATGAAGAGATCAGTTAGAATTTAATGTTGGTTAGAATGTTAAAACGAGTAAATTGGGAAGAGAGATATTTAGCTGCAGCAAACATAAGTTTTGGGTCAGAAGCTTCGTGTTTTTATTTTAAATGCGGGAGGTGGAGGAGGCACTATAGTTCTTAATGCTTAGTGTCTACAGGTCAGAATCTAGCCCTGAACTTTTACATGTTTACCAATGAAGTCCATCGCTGTCTGGTCAATTTTGCCTCATGCCAACCCCATCTGTGTGTGTCAGGATAGAACTTACTGCACAGGGTTTTCAAAGGCGGGGATCTTTCTGAAGTAGAGGGTCAAGTCTGTCCTCTAAGGAACTCTCGGTTGGCTCGAACCGTCGACCTTTTGGTTAGTGATTGCTTCATCCAGAGACTCTGAAACCGATGAGACTACTTTTAAAGCCATTTGGGTATTTTGTCACCAGCATCAACACATGTTTGTGTTTAGCAAAGGCTAAGAGGGAATCAGAAATCGATTTTTGAGCTCAATAATGGAAACAGAGTGAGTACCAAATAATTCTCCTTTATTTGAAAACACCATTCATTGTCAGAGGCAGGGCTATTATTCAGACTCTGGATGACTTTGATTTTGGCAAACCTGATTTTCTAGTTTCTAAAATCTCTACTCACTAAGCATTTGATTTTTGTTCTTTAAGGAAGCTAAGACTCTGATAATACTTAATATTTTCCATTTTCAGCAAAGCCAGCTTTAAATATTTCCTTGTGCTAATGCATGATTTGTCTAAGCATTTTAGCTAAATCTAATCTTTCATTACTGTTGATGCTCATCTCTATTTTCAGATGGTTAATTTGCTGACTTTCTGCAAAGTTCAGTTTTTGTTACATGTCTGATCAAGCTTAACAATAATTTCCTATATTATATTAGCCAAAGTAATGTTTGTTTATGAGCTTAGAGTCATATTTATTAACATCCATGATTAACTGGAAATTGCCCCATGTGGTATTTCAATCCACAAATGTGTTTTGATTAGAGAAGGGACAATTATTCCATTTGCATTTGATTCTAACACAAATGGCATAATTTTCGGCTCTCTTTGTCAAACAGAGTCTAGTGGAGAAAAAAGACAAAGTAAAGTCTTAGAAAGGCTGCCCATGCAGTGCTTTCTGATCATTTAGACCTGAATGCAATTGTCCCCCTCTTTGTAGCACATTTTGATCAAATAGTTTTTGGTATGGATAATTACCTGAATTGTTCATCTAGTCTCTAACGTAGCATGGGGGCATTATCTGTTATGCTGCATGAGACTGATCACTGTGTACTTTCTAACATAGCTCATCCTCTTTAGGATGACTTGCCCATTTAGATGGAGAACTTGAAGAATATATGCCTGCCAAAATTTGGGTAAACAGTATTGGGTAAACAGAAATTGGGTAAGAGTATTTTTTTTTTTTTTTAAAGATTGATTTATCTTCTTTACAATCCTGATGGCAAAGCTTTCTGACTAGGTCAGTATCTCCAAGTCTGTTATTTCTTTATTTATTTTTCATGCAGAAGAAGAGAATTCGGTTTTCCACCATGGCTTTGGACACGCTGGATTTTGCCAGAACTTGGTGTCTCTGTAATCTGGCCTCTGTTACCCTAGAACTCAATCTGAGGGCTGTGTGGTCTGGGAGGTCTTTGGAAATGTTGCGATCTCAGCAGACAGCCTCCTGGATCCCCAAGACCTGACTGGTGGTGAGTCAGCCTCTCCAGACTTGCTGACGTGGGAATCCCCTGTGAAGGATGCCTAGCCAGACACCTCACGGTCACTTTCACCGGAGATAAAAACCATTGTGGCAACTTCACCATCTCAGCCCTCCCGAGCAGAGTTGACGTTTGGTTCACGTGGGAGTCAGAATGATCTTGTTTATAAAATGCTCTGACTTTTGTTTTGCTTTCTTTGGGGGTTTTAGTCTAAAGCTGTAGTCTTTTCAGGCTGGACCCGGGTAGAATGATGGAAAAGGCTTAAGGACCTCACACAATTCCCACCATGTGCCATACTAGCGGGTCAGTGGGTGGCTGAATAGATGAATGAACCATTCAGAGCAACTGTGTGACCAGAGACCCGATGTTCAGGATGGTTACTTTATCCCCTTTGCTAAATTAACTGTCTCCACAAGTTGTGCTCTAATTCCTGGGGGAAAAAAATTTTTTTTGTGGGCTGCATACACCTCCGAAATCCACCCCACCCCCTCCCCATCTTTAATCTGCATAGAACCCCCTTTTTGTGCTAGGATACCAGCTTGAATATATCAACCTGCTCAAATTGAATAAATCTATTTAAATACTTATAAAATATTAAGAATGCATTTGGGCAAAGCCTCTAAGGTTACTGTGGCACCCATGTACCTCACAGTAACTAATTTATTAAGCAGTTTGCAAACCTGGGAAGAAAGGAAAAAGAAAAATGGTTTCATAAACCAAGAGCAGAAGCCAATTTTTCAGCTCCGATGATGAAAGGAAGCATGCATTTCTAATCAAAAAGACGGATCAGCCTTCTCTCTCCAACGCTCCTTCACCTGGCAAGTGCCTTTTCGTCACCAACACTCCATTCCTAATGGCTACCTGGGCCTTTCTGCACCTTCTCCACATGCTGGTAATATACACGCTGCCTCCCTTCGAAACAAGAGCCCATCCGCCTGTGGCCAGCTCCCCTTTCACATAACGTTCCTGCATTGCAAGCCATCCGCGGTGTGAAATCATCCCTATTGGGCATGCTCAGAACTCTGTCAGGGGGCTACACTGATATCTAGAGCCATAGCATGAAAATTCATTTTCTGCCCTCTTGAAGGCCAGTTATAGGGGAAGAGGAAAAACAATCAGGAAAGGAAAAGGGAGAAGGTCATGAACTAGACAGGTAACAAAAACTCACTCTTCTCCATTGGAGCGTTTCGTCTTTAGATTTCTTTCTTTTTTTTTTTTTTTTAACATTTTATTAGGGGCTCATACAACTGTTATCCCAATCCATACACACATCAACTGTGTAAAGCGCATTTGTACATCGTTTCTCAAATCTTCTTTAGATTTCTTAAGGTGATCCTTTCTGATCCTCATCCCGATGCACGTCATGGCTGTCCCTCTGGGGGCAGAGCCCACCTGTGGCTGCTGCCATCCTGTCTCATCCACCCTTAGTACGACCCCCTCCCCACAGCAACTCCATCCAAGTTTGCCCTGACAACAGCTGTCATCGTCTGCCTTTTCTTGTTCAGAAGCACTGCCATGCCATCACATGCAGATGCTACTGATAGAAACAGACCTGGGGGATAGAGAGAATCTCTTTTCAGAGGTCCCATCCGTTCCCACCTGCCAACCTGCTAGAGCGCTCATGTGACCCACTGCCCCTCTACCCACCCACTGACATTCAGTTGACTTTGACTTACAGAGACCCTTGATCACCAAGTAGAACTGGTTTCTAGGGTTTCTGAGATAAAATCTTTATGAGAGTAGACAGCCTCTTTTTTTCCCCTCCTCAGAATGGCTGGTGAATTTGAAATGTTGACATTGAGGTAGGCAGCCTAACACTTAGCTCCCTGTATCACCAGGGCTTGATATATGGGGTTAAAGTACAGTTCTCAAGCATGTAGTACTACACAAGAGCGCTATATCATGTTTTATATATGTAAAGCCTATGGGAAAGGGCAAGGGCAGGGAAGATGGAGTTTGTAAGAGTCACCCCGTGATGGATATCTCCCAACCGATATTGATAAACTGTGGTTGGAGCACCTATGGCTTCCCTTAGCCTCACCTTCACAGTTTAAACTCGTTTCCCAAAGTGGGCCACACCGCCCCCCCCTGGGGGTGCAGAACCAATCCGGAGGGGGCAGGGCTACAAAAGCAGGTGCTCACACCTTATCCTGGATTATAAACTATAGTGTATATAATTTTAATTGCCAGTGGGGGGTGGCACTGAGTAATTTTGTGGGGAGAATGGGGGGGCAAATAAGTTTGGGAGCCTATGGAGAGGATCATAGTATGCATGGTGCCCAATGACACCTTAAGTTCACTGGTTCGATTTTTAAAAGGGTGGGGGGTTCAGGGGAGTCTATGGCTCTGTTTTCAGGAGCCTTGGTGACACACTGGTTAAAAGCTTAGTTTTTAATCCAAAGGTCAGTGGACCAAACCCGGTCAGCAGCTCTGTGTAGACCTGGCCAACAGCTCAGGGGATTCTTCCCTGTCACATAGGATCCCCATGAGCTGCCTGACTGGGAGGCACTTAACAACCACATGGCTTTGTCTGCCCAGCACAAAGAGGGTGGTAGGGGGCTGATTTCTGACAAGTTGCACAGCTGTTCAGCGTGCAACAACATGAGATCAGGTTATGAACCACACCTTCTTAGGGTGCCTGTATGCCAAGCGTTTCCATCTCTCTCTTCCTCCAGGAAGCTGGTGGGGACTACTCAGACAAGTGGGGGTGGTGGCGGGAACTAGTGACTGTCATCTTTACCAGCAATCGGAGGGACATTTCCCCACAGCTCTGAGTCATGTAGAGCAAACGGGCGATGGCCATTCCTGAGCCGCCATTCACTCCCTTGCCTCAGTCAACAGCAGCTGACATGTTCCACCCCTAGGACGGATGTGGGGCTCTCTAGGATGGAGCATGGTGGCTACCATGGTTCCAAAATGGCTATTTTAAATTGGGAGGTTCTGCGGCTCTATGATTTTGCCTTGGGTGGGTTTTGTCTCTGTCTGGGGTCACCTGCTAAAGCAGAGTTGAGTTGTAAGGACTCCTGGTGGCTTCGAGGATTGAGTGTCGGGCTGCTCACCAAAAGGCCGACGTCCTGAGGGTTCATCCATCTGTCCTGGGTTCCCTTTGTTTCCAGTTCCTATCTGTACCTGTGTACAGCCTTGGTCCAGCTGGATTTGTAAGATAGAACTGGGATCATGATAGTTGGGGGGAGGAAGCATTTAGAAACTAGAGGAAAGTTGTATGTTTCATCATTGCTACACTGTCCCCTGACCGGCTTGTCTCCTCCCCAAGACCATTCTGTAAGGGATATCCAGTGGCCCACAAATGGCCTTTGGGTCCCCAATCTGCAGTCCCCCTCATTCACGATGATGTGATTTTTGTTCCTTGATGGGGTAGAAAGGGGAGTCGATTACAAGGATCTACATATAACCTCCTCTCTGGAGGTCGGTTAACAGAAGTAAGATATGACAAAATATCTTGGACAGTATAAGATATGAAAAAATAATAATGACTTGTAAATTATCAAGGGTTCATGAGGTGGGGGAAACAGGGAGAGAGGGGAGAAAATGAGCTGATGCCAGGGGCTCAAGCGAAGGCTTATGTTTTGAGAATGATGATGGCAATGGATGTACAAATGTGCTTGACCCAATGGATGGATGTATGGATTGTGATAAGCGTTGTATGAGCCCCCAATAAAATGATTATAAAAAAGAAAAAGGCCAACGTCCTAACTCACCAGTTCCTCCTGGGAGAAAGAGGTGGAGGTCTGCTTCGGGGGAGATGGACAGCCGTGGAAATGCGGTGGGCAGTTTTAGTTTGACCCAAGGCAAGTGGGCCGAGTAAGGAGACACGCTTATGGCCGAAAACCTCGTGGTGATGTCCCCAGCCCCACCTGCCAGGTCATTGGCACGAAAGTTCAAGATCTCCCAGGGCTTCTCGGGCGATAGATGTTAGGTCCACCTGGCCTCTCCCGCAGACCACCACCTCCTAGAGAAATTCCGAGTCGGTAGCTTTCCGTTGGGGCCGGAGAAGCTGTGGCTCATGAAGTCCCAGGTGATTCCCATCCTCGGGGAAGTGGCTCTGTGAGGCATTGGGGGAAAGTTCTCGTTGCTACCCTTCACCGGCCGAAAATTCCTGTCTCCAGGGCAGTCTGGGGAGTAGTAGGGCGTGTTGAATGGATACTCGCCTTCCGAGTCTAGCGACTGAGAGGCTGCGGCCTCCAGTCATCTCAAAGAGCTTGCTCCTCTCTGGGGGTGGCACGGGGGTGGTGTTGAGAGACTGGAGAAGCACGGACATGACTAGATGAAAAAAGTGCATTAAAGCTCCAGAAAACTCCAGGCAGTGGTGGGGAGGGGGCTCACCAAGCGCCAAGCCCCGGAACGGTTATCTCTGCCTTCGCCAGGGCTGGTTTTAATCACGCTCGCGTAGCGTGTGCTGGCGTCATTTGTCAAACCCCCGCATGAAAGTTGCGCAGTGAGGTTATTCAGCGGCTACCTTCATCCATCTCCAAGGATGGCCGGGGCCGGGGCTGGTTTACCATTGGGGGCCCCAGCCTGCTGCAGGGTGTCGCTGCTCCGGAGGGGAGCGCGGCCCCCCAAGGCCTTTCCAACAAAGCCCTTGGCAGCCCGGGAGCGCACACCTTGTGGGTGTGCTTTCCTGGCGTCTGCCTTGGAGACTTCCTCTCCTGGGGATTTACCGATTTGAAACAAATCCCCGGCTTTGGCCCGGAATCCCATAATTTCTAACTGCAATGATGAAGTTGTTCATCAAGTCCTAATAACAATGCTTTCCTCAGGCTGGCGGTGCCCTTGCATGGGCTGGCTGCTCGCTGCAGCAGCCTTGCCCCACAAGCTTCTCCCCTCCCCCCGGGGAAGGTTCTAGGCCCAGCCCCGAGGTGGAGGTCCCCAAGGGTTAGCAGGCATAGGGGTCAGAGTAGAACCGGAACATCCTGTTTGCTACCCCCTGCGCCCCCCTTTTTCATTCAAGGTCAGCAGAAACAGTCCCCCCACTACCCACCCCCTCCCCCGGGGGTTTTTCATGGCATGAATGTTTTTTTCAGCGCTTGACCTTGAGCTGAAGGATTGGCCCTGGGAACCCAGCCCGGCGTGCCTCAGAAATAGGGCCTGCCAACCTGCTCCCTGAAGATCACAAGCTTGACACCGAGGGAGCACGGTTCTACTCAGAAATGCACGCGGGTGCCATGAGTCAGAAGCCACTAGATGACACCCTGACAGACCCAGGCCCGACCACACAGCCAGGAGGTCGGGGGATGGAATCCAGGTTGCAGGAAACCGACTTTCATACCGAGCACGCGGTCTGGCTCCGAGAAGGAGGCAGGGATTTGAGAGCGCAGGAAGCTGCAGACAAAAGGAGGATGGGATGTGGTGGGAAAGAAGCAGAGGCTCTGTCTGGAGGTGACTTGGCGGAAGATTGATACTAAAACCAAACCAAACCACCCACATGGATTTTTCTGGAAGGAACAAACCCTGCGGGCCACAATATTGAAAAAATCACCACATCAGCCGGGCACCAGGGTGTAGACAGACCGTTCCTCACTCGGGAGAGGGCGTCAGCGATGCCCTCTAGTAGCAGGGTGGGCATGGGGGTGGGAAGGCTACTGACTCCTTCTCATTGGTTTCAATAGCCAGTTGGCGATTAGAGGTAAGTCATGTCACAACTATGTTGAAACCTTTGTTAATAATAAACACTTCCTGGGAGGGTTTATGGCCTGACTGGCACATCTGTCCAGTAGTGACGAACTGTGGTGCAAATTTAGTGTTTATTTCAATATGAGAGTATTTTCGACAGCAGGGTCTTGTGAGCACTGCGCATACCACTGTGCGACACCACATCGTTCTGAGAACATCTCTGTGAACTTAGGTTCACTATTAGACCTTTAAGGGTTTTTGGATACTTTTTTTAGTCAAATGATTTTTTGGACACGTGCTTGGCACCCTATAAAGTCTAATGTTCCTGGTGACCTCCCAGAGAGCCCACACCTTCATCTGCCACTTTTTTTTGCCCCGACTGGAATGTAGAGACGAGGCATAGAGTGGCGAGTAAGGCTAGTAGGGCAACCCGGGAGAGAAAATAAGCGTGTTTGCAAACTGGCACAGCAAAAGTGCCCCCAAAGCGCCGAGCCCGAGTGAAACCAGCTGGATTGATGTCAGTAAAGACAGTTAGAACTAGGCTGACTTATTTGGAGCGATTTTGTATTTGAGAGAAAGTTACAATGTTGCCCTCCCTCCCATGAGGATTTACAGACTCAGAAACCGAGCGAGGCAATTCCGCTCTGTCCTCAAGGTCATTGCGTTGGGACTGACTGGGTGGCAGTGAGGGAGAGGGAATGGTTTTGTGGCTCCTTGGCCCTTTCCGAATTTTACATCAAACTTGACTGCTAAACCGGTTTCTGAGTTTACATTTATTTATTTTTATCTGGATGGCAAAATGTCATGGGACTTACTGGTTTCTTGGCCATCGATACCATTGTTTTGCTTATGCCACATTATTTACCATTTGAGATGTTTAGAAAATGAATGGTAGGGAAGACAGGGTAATCTAGCACAGGAATTTTTGGTAGAATTTCAAGGCAAGTCATCTATAGATTTAAAAAGTTTCTAATAGCCACGTTATTTTTTTAAAAAAACAGGCAAAATTAATTTTCATAATATATTTTAATTCATACAATGTATCCAGAATAGAATTCTTCTCCCATCTAATTAGCAATAAAAATCTTTAAATTGGACTAGTGTCAACATGCATTCAATATCAAGCAGTATTCATGAAAATCTTTTCTCCGAACCAAGTCTTTGTGATCCCGTGGCACAGTGAAATGACTTACTTGCTATGGTTCTCCCAGGCATAGTCTTTGTAATGCTCACCGAATGACTGGTGGGACCAGGCAAACAGGGTCTCTGGAGCTCTAACATGGGGATAGGTCAGTTTTGTCGTCTTGCTGGGTTTAAAATAAGCCAACCCAGAAGTAGGAACTGGGATCTCACTACCACCAAGAAAGAAGAGCGAGGAGTGAAGCACTTCCTTTGGAGCCCTAGAAAACAGCACGAGGAACTCCTGGAGCCAGAGATGCAGAGGAGTAGCAGCAGTAGAATCAAGAGCAGCAGGCAGAGTGGTGGGCTCCCCAGCCCACTGAGCAAGTACAGTTGGTGCCTTTGTGCAGGAGGCTCCTTTGCAGAGTGAGGTGCCTTCAGGCACTTAAATGGCAAAGGTGGATTTGCTGACCAAGGAACGAGAGTTGAGTGCTTGGGGGGCATTTATTGGCAGCACTAAAGGGGTTTTGTAACCTTTTCCAAGCAGCACCGAGGGCAAAGGGCCATACGATGAAGAGGCTCCGGTCTAGAAAGAAGGCTGCTTGGGAGCACAGCTGAGAATTGCGGATCCTCACTGAAAACTGTATCCTGAGTATTTCTGACCCTGAATTAGAGCCTGTTAACCCCCCTGGTAAACTCTGTAGTTGTACTGTCTGTCCGTTCTGTGTGGCCATCACAGTGGATTATAGAACCCAGCAGAGAGGAACAGCGGCCTTAGGAGGGTCCGTGAGTGTCAGAATTGGTCAAGAAGGTGGAGGCCTGAGTGGCTGATGTGAGTGTAAGTCAATTTGCCCCTTGGGAAGTCAGAGGAAGTCCGACAGTGCCCCAGGCCATTCTCACAAATCTGGTGGGTAGTTTGTACTTAGAGCACTTTTCAGCTTGGACTACCCACATTTCAAGTGCTCAAAGGTCTCATGTGGCTAGTGGCTATTACATTGGATGCAAAGGCCTAGCAAGTAAGTGTCAATCAAACTGGTCATATTTTGGCTCTCTTAAGTTTCAGCTGTACATCTCAGAGAAATTAGTTAACCTCTCCAAGATTCATTTTATATTCTTGAATCAGGGATAAGTATCAAAAGATCTCAACCATAGTAAGGCCCAGGCACAGTGCCTCAGCTCATGCCAACCCCGTTAGCACTATCACTTCTTCCCTGCCTGCCCTCATTCAGAACCTGCTTGAATTGCATTCAATGGGCAGGCTTGTAGAACATTAACTAGTAACCAGTCGCCAGCTGCCGCTGATTTGATTCCAACTCATGGCTACCCCATATGTATCAGGATAGAACTGGGCTCCATAGCGTTTTCAGGGGCTGATTTTCCAGTAGTGGATCACCGGATCTTTCTTGTGAGGTACCTCCGGGGAAACTCGAACCTCCAATCTTTTGTTTAGCAACTGTGTGAGTTAACTGTTTGCACCAGTCAGGAATGCTACTGAGAACTCAATCTCTGATTTCTCCCTATCGCGTTTCACCTGTTCTCCCTTCATTTCTAATCTAGTAGCTCACAGTCAGTTCTCAAACCAATCGCTTCCCCAGGGGACATCTAGCAAAGTCTGGGGACATTGTTGGTAGTCACCACTGGGGAAGTCCTACTGGCATCTAATGAGTAGAGGCCAGGATGCCATTAAATCGCCTACAATACATCGGATAGACCGCCACAAAGAATTAGCCCGCTCCTTTTGTCAGTACTGCAGTGCCAATGATGAGAACCTTGTTGTAACCAAACTAGCCCGTGTAAACTTGAATACGGAAGTTTATTCGTCTTTGATCACTTTGGAAACACTTTACAATATGAACTATAAATTAATAATAATAGGAAGACACCATGACGCACGGAGTCTTTCTCACGTGCGGTAGCTGCGACAATGGAATCAAACGATGATTGTGAGGATGGCGTCGGACTGGGCAGGGCTTTGCTCCATTGTCCAAACAGTTGGTAAGCATAGGAGCCAACTCCAGGGCCCCTAGAAAGAGCAATTTGTATAGAAGGACACGAGGTCCCATAGACAGGCTTTCTGAGGCTTTGTGGAGGGGAGAAAGTACCATCAGACAACGAATGATGAGCTCCCACAATCCTCTGACCCCCATCCAATCCGCAGAGACTCCACCGATGTGGGGCTGATGGGATCATGGCAAGGGGGTGGCTGCTGTCAGAATGGCTCCCATGCCAAAGTCAAGCTGTGAAAGCTGACAGCTGCCTTCCGGTGCCCCCAGGGTCGGCGAGAGGGCTCACTGGAGCCAAGGCGGAGCAGGAGTTCCAACAGCGCTTGGCCCAGGGCTGGTTGCCCCACACAAGGTACTTTCCTACTTCCTTGCTCATTTTGTCTAAAATACAGCAATTTGCTCATTTTATCTAAAATACAGCAATTCGCTCTGAGTTTTTGGAGGGGCCTGGAGGGGGGTGGTTCCACCCCTCACCCAGTTGGCCCTGTGAGTGTATGTTCAGGGTTTCTACTGCGATTTGTAGAGAGTGCTCCGACTTCCTTTTTCAACCCAGCCCTTGCTCGGCAAGTCCTGGGAATTCCCTCTGCTTCCAGTCCTAGTGCGTTTCTACTCCTGTCTGTTCCTTTCCCCCGAATCCTGGCTGTTCTGACCCCCCTACCCCTCTTAACTTCAAACTCACTTTCATCCAATTTATCCCGACTCACAGCGACCTCTTGTGGGGGTTTCAGATGTGTGTGGGCTATGGCCCTGTGAGCGCGTGGGCATTTCCCGAAAGCTGCCAAGAGGCGGGGGCGTGCAGCCCTTTCCCCTCACTGGTGGGTAATAGGGCAGCAAAAGGAGGCTGCTACCTGTTCTGTATTTCTGCCTTGCAAGGAGCGGCGGTTTGGTTTCCTTGTGTATTGGTTTTGTGTGTGACTCTCCAATGAGCTTGTGGGTGTCTGCCTTTCGCAGTGACCAGAAGGACCCCCGTGCCGCCCATATGCTCAGGGGGTGGCGGTGGGGGGTGGGGTGGGCAGAGATGGCAACTCTGCATAGCTACTTAAGCTGTTCTCACTGCATGCACCTGGCAGCCTGGGCCGATGAAGCAGAGAGGCCCTGCCTGCAAACCACAGCTGCCACTAGTTCTGATGACCTCCTTAATGCCCCACACCAGCCGCCACTCAGCAGAAGAGTGTGAGCTGACAGCTGAATCCCCTTACCTTCCATTCACATTCAAAGTCGGTACGTAGGAGCCGCAAGAGGCCATGTTCTGGCTTTAAGACCTCTGCCGTCTGGTGAACAGACCAACGAAAGCCAAGTGGCTGGGCTACTGGCTCTTGCCAATACTGGGGCGCCATTCCACTCCCCCACAGTTTCTGCCCTCCCCGAGTAATCAGGTTCCTTCTGGCCACCTGGAAAATGCCGAGTCAAACACCTGTTTAAGTAGATGTGCTGAGCCCTGGGCCTGCCACCGCGGCTCCATCTGCAGCGCGGCATAACATTCGCCAGCTGCTTGACTTAGCGTGAGGTGGGAGCACAATGCTTTGATTCCAGGTCGGTGGGGAAGTGGGGGCTCCAGGCCGGGTGGCCTGCCAGGGTTTGCCCAGCCTGAGGGGCGGGCTGGAGGCGGCAGGAGCCCCCTGCGAGCCCAAATGAGCGTGGACCGACTGCTGGTCCCCTGAGTGCAGGGCTGAGGCGGCTCTTCTCCGGAGCAGACTGTGACTTGGCTCGGCCTGCACTCCGATTCCAGAGAAATGAGAGCATTCCTGTTGGAAGCAGCCATGGAGACCATCGGGTTGTCGTTTTTTTAAACACAGAGCACTTTTCTCCTTTGTTTGGGCAGAGCTCTGCTGATGGAATAAACTGGGGAAGAAGGGAAGCTTTCGTTTTTTTGCGTTTGGGCATAGGGTGCGCTCCTTCCCCTTTGATGTGGAGACTGTGCGTCTTTAATTTTATTGTCACCACTCTTATCCTAATAATAATAAAAAATAGAGATCACTAAACACAATTAATTATACGGTACAGGGCATGCCACACTCTCTCTCCTAGTCAAGGGGGCCCTGTACTCTCTGAAGCAGTATACGCTTTTAGATTATTCTGGATTGTGATGCCAGCAGACGTACCAGAGCCTGGTTTTTAGAGCTATTTATAAATAATTGAGTGGCTACGAAGGAATCATCGTCATCTTTTCTGCCCTGTTGTTTGAAGCAAGTCAGAAGAATAAATGAAATCGATCATTTCATTGAGTCCTTGCTGTGTACCTGCCAAGCACTGTTGTAAGTATTTTATACTGGTTATCTAATTCAATCCTCACAGCTTTATAAAGGAGGAACAACAGCTTTACAGCTGAGAATCTGAAGATCAGAGAGGTAAAGTTAACTTCCCAAAGGCCAAATCCTTAGCAAGTTTTAAAGACAGGACTTGAGCCTGGGCAGTCTGGGTTCAGGGCTGGCACACGAGGCTCCAGCTCAGATTGCCAGAGCTCCCTTATTGAATGTGCCACTCAAACAACTCAAGACAATGCAACACACCCACTGCCTTGCCATTCTTTCCAACTTGCATGGCCCGTATAGGATAAGGTGTCCAGACGTTCCTTTTTTGGCAGGGCAGTCCTGATTTTTTAACAATTTTTCCCGGGTCCCGCAGCATTTTTTAAAAGTCCCGAAATTTAGAAAGAATGCATGACAAGCTAGGGTATACGGTTTTCAGCTGCCATGTGGCTATTTCGTCAGGATATGAGTTTTATCAATGGTGTCCCGCTTTACCAATGTTAAAATCTGGTCACTTTATCATAGGATAGAGTGGATCTTTCCCATAGATTTCTAAACCAAAAAGCCCAAGCCAAACACCTTGCCATCAAGTCACATCCAACTCATCGCACCTTTACAAGACGGAGCAGAACTGCCCCTGTGGATATCTGAGCATGCAAATCTTTCCAAGGGTAGGGAAGCTCATTTTTCTCCTGCAGGGCGGCTGGTGGTTTCGAACTGCTTACCTTTCAGTTAGCAGTCCAACACGGAGCCTGCTATGACACCAAGGCTTCTTGTAGGATTTCCAAAGCTGTAATTGTTTCAATAGCTTTATTGGTATCTCGTTCACATATCAGACAATTCAGTAGTTCAATCATATTAAGAAGAGTTGTGCAATCATCACACAATCAATCTTAGAAAATTTTTTCTTTCTTGTACTTAGTGTTGTTCACGCCTTATTTCCCCTCATTCTCCCCTGCCGGGCCCTTCCAAAAGCCAAACTCACTGTCATTCATCGAGTTAGTACTGATTCATTGTGACCCTATAGGAGAGAGTAGAACTTCCCTCTGAGTTTCTGAGACTGTAACTGTTTTTGAGAGTTGAAGCTCCATCTTTCTCCCAGGGAGCTGCTGGTAGTTTTGAACTGCTGATCTTTCAGATCATAGCCCGATATTATGCAACCACTAAGCCACTAGGGATCCTACGTATTTATTAATCCAGTTACTGTTTCTAATACCAAAATGACAAAAACAAAAAACAATGACAAAATAAAAGAGTAAAACCTCAATCTAAAAACAGAAAATATTACAAACTAGAACAAATTTAAAATGAGTCCAAAAAGGAGATAAAAAATAGGTGTTATATTTTAACCTAAATATAACCTATTCACAATATTCTCTGTCTGATAGCAAGGCTATTCACATCCCTGATTCACCAGAGGCTTGATTCACATGGAGACCATGCACATGGATTTGGGGCTTCCTCTGTCTTACACAGCCTTCAGTAAAACTGGGTATTTAGAATTTAAACTCTGATGCCATTCCCTCCTCCAGGACAATGTGAAAATGTAGAGGATAGAGTTTAGACCACAATATATGAATCGTTAATTTGTCCAGATTTAAATTTTAAGTGACTGGATATCATTTACACAAGCAATGAGGTAGGACAAAACAATGGAGATAGGGCAAAACTTTGAATAAAACAGTCAATAAAACAAAAAATGCAATAAGGCAAAACATTTGCTAAAACAAAACATTCACAAAAGCAGGATCATGCCTGTTGGACTAACACATTTCACAAGAAAGCATGAAAGGAGTAAATATATTGTGGTCCTGGCATTCATTGGTCACTCTCAAAGCAAAAGATCCAAAAGTTCCAAACCAAAGCCCGACCACCACTAATCCCATAATTTTGGCGTAGTGGTGATCTACTTCTTAAACATGAGTGTTTCTATCCTAAGTTCAAGAAATGAACTTAGATCCTTAAACTTGCTACCGATGAGTTTGAGGTAAAACCCAGTTTGCTTAGTGGGGTTTCCAAATGGAATCATTCTGGTGCGGTCTATGAAGGATGGTGTACACTTTGGAAGGACAGAATCTAAAGTCCCCCTTGTCTATAGCACATGGCCTGGGTCACCAAGTGCTAGGTAGAAAGTGGGTCACAGTTGTTGAATGAGGAACATAATATTGCCATATTCTTCTCTTGGTATCTAAATAAGTAATGGTAAACATTTTTCCCAATGGCAGCCCCCCCCCCCCCCGCAGTTTGCCCACCAACAGAAGTGTAACCCCCTTTTCTGATACAGAGATGTATCCCTCCCCCCTTCACCTTTTGAGATGAATTTCAAGTAAGGTTCACGAATCACTCTTGTAGAAGTGTTTGTTGATATGGGGTGACCATAAGACAATGTCATATGACAGAGACTGATTGGACTTCTCTTTGTACCCCCATCATGAGAAACTGACCCCATCAGAGGTGAAGCCTCTTTTTTAACTGTACAAATAAGGGCATTCATGGGCAGTAGGCTGGCACACGACCTCACTTCTTGGGAGACCAGATTGCCTATCCTGAGAATAGAAGCCTGCCTTAGTCTTGGCATTTATCCTTATAGTAGTAGACTCATCCAATATTTGTTCTTTTGTGATTGACTAACTTCACTCAGCATAATGGTTTCCAGGTCCATCCGTGCCATGAGGTGTTTCACGGTTTCATCACTAGTTTTGAGGAATATGTAGGATTCCGTTGTGTGTATGCACCAGAATTTCTTTATCCAGTCTTCTACTGATGGGCATTGGAGCTGTTTCCAGATTTTTTCCTATTGTGAACGATGCTGCAAAGAACATGGGAAAGCATACATCATGCTCGTGCTCATGTTTTATCACTTATTTCTTTGGCGTATATGCCCAGCAGAGGTATTTGCTGGGTTGTATGGTATTTCTCTCAGTTGTTTTAGATAGCACCATCTTGCGTTCCACAATGGTTGTACCTGATACAAGGCTGTGATTGTCACGGAAACTGACTGCTGTATCTTTATCCTATAGAGCAGCTAGTTAGTTCAAACCACTGACGTTTCAGTTAGCATCGGTGTGCTTAACCAATGCCACTAGGTTTCTTTTCTTTTTTTGTGTGGTGGGGGGGCAGTGTGTTTTTTATTTCTTTTATTTTTATTTTTTAAGCAAAAGGGAAGAAAAGACATTTATTGAAGCCCATATGGGGAACACTAGAGGGGCCCAGTATACTAGGGATTCCCAAGCAAAGGGTCACTCCGTTCACTGGACCCCCATGTCCCAGAGGGACTCCCCTTGAGCCAAGGCCTAAAGGCGAAGGACTGGCTGGGGGCAGGGTGGGAGGGGGGAGGCACCGGGTTTCTTGTTTCATAATTAGGTAGTTCTAAACTGCTTATTTACAACATTAAAGACAATGGCAACAACAACAAAAATCCCACACATATTTTGTGTGACTTTTAGCAACTGAAGAGCTTTGTTCTCATGGTTTTAGGCCATTGGGTGGGTGGGAACCTTGGGCTGTCATCTCTTGCCGAGTTTTGGTACATGGTCGTAGCTATCCTAAACCTCTAGACAATTTCTAGTCCTAGTTATTCAGAACTCCGGGAGCAACATTATTTTGTCATTTTTGATGTGGAGGGAATGTGGGCATTGCAGGAAGTGTGGCAAAGCATAGGACAAATCAATAATCTTTTAAACCTGCTACTCGGGGACAGTCGAGGCTGTCTCCCTGGTCCTGTCCCCTTTCCTCTTCCTCCTGGGTCAGCCTCTCCCCAGGAGTCACAGCTACCCATTTGTCCCACTGACATTAGGGGATGATTGTGTTCAGCTGGTGAGTATTTGACCTAGGACCCAAATCAAAGTCTTCAGTCACCACACTTGACAAAGGCATTTATCACTGGTGAAAAGACAAGTCCATCTACAAAACCTTACATTTGTGTTTCCCTGGGAGTTGTACTGAACCTCAGCAGGTCACTCTATAATGCTGAAAGACCAAGGTCTTCCAAGACCAATGCTATCCATTATGGCTTCCTTATAGCCAAGAAATGACCTTTGTTGGCATATATCACAAGCCGTAGAAGGCTAAGGGCAATGCGGAAGTGATCTTCGCAGTGAATTAATCCACTTCTCAGGTCGTTGGACTCCGGGAACGAGATGGTTGAACCTTAACAGGGTCATCCTGGTGCTCAGTGTGTGCTGCGAAATTCTCTGATTTTACTCCTATAATAAAGGTAGACTATTTGCACTTTTTGTTTAGTTCAATGCCAATGAAGGAAAGGTAGAAAAAAACAAAGTAGAAGTTGGGGCGTCTGATCATCACACTTTACTGATTAATGTGTGACTTCAAAAGTGTCACACAGGCACCGAATTTCTTCATGTGAATCATATTTAGTTGGAAAATGTTGATATCTAGCATGCACACACCCACACTTATCTGTATATATTTACAACAATAATAATAAAAGTCACATGGCCACTCTTGGCTCAGTTTCCTTACTTGCCTCCTGTGGAGGTTGGGCCAGATGATCGATACTTATCTGCTCAACTGTAATTGTAATCATTGTGATTTTAAGGTGCGTGAGTGGGATTCTATTTCCATTTTATGCTGAGGTTCTAAAGAAAGGGAACAATTCTTCAGCCCGTGGAAATTTTTAAAAGCAAGCAAGTTTTTCATGTTTACCACCCACTGTAAATATATATTATAAAGACCTATATACTCTTATCGTCTGTAGCTGGAGCGTAATATGAAAATCTTTAGAGTCATTTCCAAACCTATGGCATGTGTTGAATGGAGATCTCTGGGACTTCTCCAATCGCTAACCCTCATCTCCATCTAATCTATTCTGAAGTCAAGTGTGCAACCTTGTTTAAAATGCACCGCTAAAGCGTATATTTTCATGTATCGCTATATTTGAATGCATGGTAACTGGGTTTAAAATCAACTGATCTGTGTTAGGGTGACTATGACGGTGTGAACACTGCCTGCTGTGCTGTGAATGAATCTTGTAAACACAATCAAATGCCTCTCTCCCTTCAGCCCCACCCCCCCACCCCCGCACCTTGAGGCGGTTCTTCACCTTCCGCTTCCCATTGTCACTGCAGTCCATGCCTGTTGTGGGTGACATCTTCAGTTCGTTCGCAGCGTTTGCCCTGCCCGCGGACGGCAGTCGTCCCATGAGTAATGAAATGAAGGAATACGTAACTGTCACCCTTATTCCAGAGGCCTGTGAAGCATGGGTTTAAACCAACGACAAGTGTCTGCTGAGAACGTTCAGGTCTCTCCAGCTGTGTTGAGGGCAAAGAGTAGCTGTTCCCAGGGAGCCCTTTTTTGGCTCCCCAGCTAATTTCCTACATGATCCGAATGGGAGGGGCAGACGATGCCAGAGCGCGGTCAGACGTGCAGGGAGGGCCTTGAACTTCGGGAAGTGTTGAGTGGGCGGAAAGCCAGGAGCTTTCCGGTTGGGGAGTGAGAGTGGGTCCTCTGCGGGAGTCCTAACCTCTGCGGCGGTGCTGAGTGGCTTCCCCACGCCTGTCCAGACGCCCAGGAGCAGCCGCGATGGTCATTTAGGGAGTCCCTACTTTCAGACTGCCTTGGGATTCAGGGCGGCCTTGCACGGCAGGGGGGCACTCCTTTGGTTCAATGCCACAGAAGACAAAGCTGTTGGATGATTGGAGCAAGTGACGGCCTACACCCCATTAGACGAGATCGTCCTTCCCTCTGGCAGCACCCTTGGCTAGAGTTGCCAGATCTTGAAAGTTCAGAACTGTCCCTATCAGAGGGGGAAAATAAACTGTGCGTTATGGGGTTGCCCTGACCAGCGCTGTCTGTGGCAAGCACGATAGTGATTCCCTTTCACACCAGAGTGAACATGGTGGTGGCAGAGATGAATTCCTCTCCCCTTCCCAGGTCTTCTGGTCCTTTCCTGACCTCAAGCACACATTACCCCCAGGAAGGGCAGAAGGCCCTTAACCATGACCTTTGCTGTCAACCCTGGGCGGCTCTCCTGTGCCTCTCTGGACCCCTTGCCTTGGTCTTCTTCCTCTACCCATCTCTATCCCGATGACTTCTGAGAAGTCAGTAATAAGGAGCATCTTCCAGATGGGCTTTTATAGCTCCTCTTTCCCAGGCATAGTTCCCAATGTATTAGAAGGGTCCAAAGGGAGGAGCCAAGGCCAAGTTGAAGGTGCTGGGGCAGGCCGCTAGTTTGAGCAGCCCGAGAGCCTGTTAGCTTTGGTATCTGTCCCACCAGAGAGCCAGCCTGAGTGTTCCTAGGGCTCTTCTTGGTTGATTTGCCTAGCGTTTGGAGGGTTGGATGCTTGTACGTTATTTCCCGAGAGTAACAGGAAGTCAGGCTTTCCTTCATGGAGGTGTGCCCCTGTCTAACCCCCTCAATCTTTTCAGGTGGTGAGAAAATAAGGCCCAGTTGAACCTCACGTGTTCTCTTCCAGAGAAGGAAAGATCACAAAAGGCAATCCCTTCTGTCCGGATGGAGAGAGAAGGGCCCATGAAGGTGTTGGTCAAGTTTGAACATGGAGCCCTAGGGACACTGATCCTTTTCCATTCCCGCCACTTGTTCTTTGTCCACAACCACCACCTCCTTGTCACTTCAGAGTGTGTAAAGCTGGTGTCTCCTCCTTTGTCCTCTGTTCCTTCGGATAGGACCATTTTCAAGGGCAGAATGAAGCAAAGCTCCTCAACTTTTTACCGAACAAAAAGTGCAAGACCGGGTCCTTCTGAGGGCCCCCACTCGAGTCCAGAAGCCCCAGGGAAGGGGTGGAAACTAGGCTTGTATGTCCTCGCCCTCACTGTTACCTCCCCAGTGCTACCCTGAATTCATCAAAAGCTTGTGCCCCAGAGGCAAGCAGCTTTCTATGGTATAATAAAACAATAGTAGCTACCATTTATTTACCATCATTGGGGGCTGCACACTGTGCTGAATGCTTTACACACCTTATTTCATCCCCCAAATTCTTACCATGATTCTCCTGCCTTAGCTATGTAGTGCTGTTATCATAGAAATACCACAGTGGATAGCATTAACAAGCAACACTTTTATCTCTTCTCTCTCAGATTCATTCACTGCCATCATGTTGATGGTGACTTACAGCGACTTGATAGGACAGGGTAGAACTGCCCCTGTGGGTTTCTGAGACTGGAAGCTCAGTCTTCTCCTGAGGAGTGGCTGGTGGTTTCGAATGGCTAACCTTTGGGATTGTAGCCCAACCCCTGAGGACTGCACTAGCGGGGGCTAGACGTTGGCATTCAGGATGCCTGCTCTAGAAAAGGCTGTCCTCTCTGCTTTGGCAAAGGGGGAAAGGTCTTGTCCCCCTTCCACCTCTGTGGGCTCCGTGTTCCTTGAAGAAATCCGTGTGTCTCACCTTCAATCTTCCTCTCAGTCTAGAAGTTTCTCAGCACAGGGACCTTGGATCCAGAAGCCTTGCTTCACTTCCTGCCCTGCCTTTATAATGATGTTAAGATTCCCTTCTCTGTTTCACGCTCCTTGTATTTATTTATCTTCCGTGAGGAAAAAAGGTGATGTAGGCCACACCCCAAGGATACCCTCCTTCCATCTCACCAGGCTATTAAGGGTGTTGCATCTCAGCCTAATCTCTTTCTAATGGATTACCTGATCACCACAGCTTACATCATTAGGGATGATTCCAAAATGATGTCACTACCACATTACATCATTGCCTAACTGCTAAAGCACTGAGAATTATGGCACACCAGCTAGTCCTTCCAGTCCTAACTCAATCCGTGAATCCCACCCCTCCTTTGTTTTCATTAGATAAGCCTTATTGCATCAAAGCATCATAGGCAAGTCTACAGGAAGCATCTTTCAGGACTTACTTACTTACCAGCTTGTGGAACCGTTCCTCTTTTAGAAACACAAATACCATCCCCAAGTTCTCAAATAGCCTTGTTTTTAACTGTGGTGGCTTACTGATACAAGCTCAATGTTGTTTCCTTCAATAACGAACTCATCTTTCTGTGCTTGAGAAACGGAACAATCAACACCTGTCCTGATGCGAACCCTCCGGATGTATTTTTCACCCAAGAAGTTTATGGGGACCCCTTCTCCTGAATAATGACGCTGGTGGGGAAGAGAGCAGACAGAGTGTACCTTGTATCAGAAGCCCAGTGTCCCAGCCTTGATCATGTTCTGTACGTGACTACAGATGGTGTGCACTGTAAGCCAGTTCCTTTCTATTCCCTACCACCTGTCAACTCGGAACCTCTTGTTTTTCTTTCCAAGGAGACTGAGTTCCATGGTGATGTGATTGAAGTCCCTCGGCAGGGTGTCTCTGGGGCACAGCACAACAACTGTGTGCCCCTTCAAGGACATGTCCACATTCTCTGGAATGTCGACTGGTTGCTGAGAATGGTCTTCATTCTCACAGTAGATGCAGGAAAGCAAAACCCCTCTTTACAGATAAATTAATCAAGGCTTAAAGAAGTTAAGTACTTTTCTGAGGATTACACAATCAGTTAAGTCACAGAGTTGTGCTGGAATTGAACGCCAGGAAGTTAAAATCTAGAGACTATGGAAAGAATATGTGTACCTGTATGCATGTATGAACACACACGGGTCCACATACAAACAGGAACATATGCTCCTAAAAGGCAAGAGCATTGTTTTACTTTCTGCTGTAAACTGAAGCCTTAAAAATAGTCCTTGACAGATACATTGTTGTTGTTGTTGTTGTTGATGTTTGGTGCCTTTGAGTTGGCAAATTCTATAATGACCTCGTGGACAGTGAAACAATATGCTTCTCAGTCCTGTGCCATCCCTAGAATTGTTGCTGTTTGAGCTATAGTGGGAGCTATGGTGCCAATCCATCTCATTGTGGGTCTCCTTCTTGGTCCTTGACTCTCTACCAAGGATGATGTCCTTCTCCAGGGATTGGTCCTCCTTGGTAACTTGTTCAAAGTGAAAACATCTTCCTACCCCTATTTCTAAGATGAGTCTGGCTATACTTCTTCAAGAGCCATGTATTCATTATTCGGACAGCCTATGATATATTTAATGTTTACCATCAATACCATAATTCAAATGCATACATTATTCTTTACGTTTTTTTACATTTTTTACATTTGTTAATTTGTTAATTCTTTACAAATTATCATACTATTCTGCCTTATCCATTTACATGCATAGGAGGTGATTCCAAATACTATGATGTAGTTACCAAAATACATCATCATAAAACTGCCTTGGTTCAGGCCCACCTCAGTCCTTAAAGCAACATCTTTGCTTTTATATATATATAAATCATTTTATTGGAGGCATTTACAGCTCTTATAACAATCTATACATCATTTGGATCAAGCACATTTGTACATATGTTGTCATTATCATTTTAGAAACATTTTCTTTATACTTGAGCTCTTGGTATCAGTTCCTCTTTTTGCCCCATCTCTCTCTCCCCTCCCCTCCTTTTGACCCCTTGGTAAATTATAAATTATGATTATTTTCATCTTACACCATCTGCCATCTCTCTTCACCCACATGTCTGATGTTTATCCCCCTTGGGGAGGGTGTTCTTATAACCCTGAAAGCAACCATCCGTCAAGCCAGTGGAAGATGCCGTTGTCACCTCGCCCCAAAAAGCTCGTCAAGTAAAATCAAAGATCAAGACAATGCTCATTTGTTTTCTCTTTGATGTGTAGAGGACAGTGCATTTTTAGTTTGTCCCACCAGGTCAGACTGTGGAATCAAGCTTTCCTTTTTTTGCTCTTGTTTTTTGGCTGGACATTTATTTATTTGCTTTTTAACACCTTAAGGAAGTATTTTACGGCAAATTTGTTGAATGCACTGTCATTTGATTTGCATTATGGTGCTGGGGAAGCACAGTAAAGTACCGTGGACTGCCAAAAGAACAAACAAATCTGTTTGGAAGAAGTACAGGCAGAATACTCCTTAAAATCAAGGAGATTCATGAGACTTGGTCTCTGATGCTTTGACTACGTTAATAAGAGAAGCCAGTCCCTGGAAAAAAAAAGGACATCATACTTGGTAAAGTAGAAGGGAAGTGAAAGTGGAGGAGGTCTGTGATAAGACAGACTGACACGGTGGCCCAAAAATTGGGATCTCATATAACCTTTGTGAAGCTGGGGCAAGACGCGGCACTTGTTCGTGTGTTGTACAGAGGGTCACTGTGAGCCCATAGCAACTTGACAGCACTTAACAGCAGTAGTTTCCACGCGCATTGTTTTTGATTCCAGTACAAAGATATTCTTGCCAATTTCCATCTTTTCTCCATTTGTCACGATGTTGCTTCTAGTTCCAGTGGCAAGGGTTTTTGTTTTCTTTAGTTTGAAGTGTGATCTATGTTGAAGACTGTAGTCTTTGAACTTCATCAGTAAGTGCTTCAAGCCCTCTTTACTTCCAGCAAGCAAGGTTGGGTTATCTGTATATCACAGATCATCAATGAGTCTTTCTCAAATCTTGATGCTTCATTCTTCCAATAGTCTAGCTTCTGGGATTATTTGCTCAGTACACAGATAGAGTAAATATTGAAAGTATTCAACCCCAGAGTGTATTTTTTCTAACTTTAAACCATGGCACACAATAAGCACTCTAGAAATATTAGCTGAATGAAAGATTAGATTTAACCGAAAGTTTAGCTAAATTCATGATTTTCACACAAAATCGTATAAGCCTCTTTTTCCCCTCATTTCTTCAAACATTTCAAATTCAAATGTCATCTCATTGACTCTGCAGCATTCTCATGGCCAATAGCCCATCACTGCTCTGCATCAGGCTCCGTGGTGGCCCTTTATGTAGCTTCCATTGTTTATCCCCACACTAGCCCTGTGATGTGATGTGATGCGATGTCACAGAAAACCTCTATTAGCTTTTAATTCCATTTTCCCACAAACTCTTTGAAGCTCTCTCTTACCTATAAACATTAACTCTTATGGAGCTAGGTCTAGATGAAAGCTAGTCTTGATTTTAACTCACGCTCTAGGTTAGCACATCCATTACCTGAGAGATTATTCACCCACCTCCCTCGGATAAAAGTAGAAGGCTCCACGTGAACAGATTTTCCTAGAGATATGCAACAAACGAACGGATGACTGAGCAGTGCCCAAGCCAGAGCAGTTCAGTAGGGCTGCCCTTCATGGTATTTTCAATGGTACCGTAGGCATACAAAAGCTGGACACTAATAAGGAATGCTAAAGAATAATCAATGTATTGGAGTTACAGAGTTAGTGAGGTAGTTAGCTTATTGTGCCAATCTGGCTGATAAACACATGTGGGGTTAATTGAAGGACGGAGAGAGAAATGGCTCAGTGAGCCTCGCCTTTCTAGTTCTTGGGTCTCTTGCTTTGTGATGGTTGGACCAGGGTGCAGTTGCCTTAGCCAGTTCCCTGCTTCAGCTGGCAAAGCTTACTTCCTGCAAGACATCCCTGAAGAGAAGCCACATGGACCTACCCCGATGCAGCCCTGGGTGCTGGAGCACCCGTGTGGAGACCCCTGCCAGCGCTGAGATGCTTACACATTCACTGACTCGCCTTTCCTCCTGCAGTCGGCATCATTGAGTGTGTTCTGTGAGATGGAGGAGGGCTTTGTGGATTGGTGTCGGACATATGGGTTAATGTTGGACTGGTGGGCTTGGGCAGCACTGGGTTGGGATGTTTTCTTGATGTGCACTTACCCTTTATATACCCAGACTATCACAGTTCGTTAGGAATGTTGTATATACCATGGACTGCTAGAAGAACAAACAGGTCTGTTTTACTGGAAGTAGAGTCAAAATGTTTCTTAGAATAGAGGATGGTGAAGCTTTATCTCCCTTTGTGTACATTCTCAGGAAGGACCAATTCATGGAGAAGGACATCATGCTTGGTAACATGAGAGGAGCAAGTCCCTCGATGAGATGGATTCTGACATCCATCAGGCGAGATGTCTCATGAGATGTCTACTCTCATGAGAATGATGCAGGATAAGGCAAGGCAGCCTTTCCTTCTGGAGGAAGGAGCTCTGGTGCTGTAGTGGTTCCACTTTGGGCAGCAGTCTGGAGCCATCAGCTGCTCTGAGACACAAAGGTAGGGCTTTCTACTCCCAAACCACAGGGGCAGTTCTACCCCATCCTACAGGATCGCTCTGAGCCAGCAGGGACACAGGGCAGTGAGGAGGAGGGGGAAGAGGGGGAGGGATTTACATGGAGTTGCTTTGAGGCAGAGCTGACTTAGAATAGAGGATCACCCCTCACAACAGTAACGTGTCTTATCCGTGACGAGTCTAGGAGAGGCAGAGATGAATGAGGCACATATGTAGCATGGCCTGTGTCCTCTCAAAGCTGATGGTCAAGCTGGGAAAGGAAAGCTCATATATCCGTAGATAGAATGTAAGTTAGAAAGCAGAAAATGACCTCGCAATATGTGGTGTAGGTCATTGATCCGGGCCCATTGTCTTTTGCAGAGACAACCACATAGTAGGCACTCAGAGAACCTTTGCTGAATATGATTGCATGTGTATGTAATCTGTGATTAGGCCTAGGCAAGGGAGCAGGCAATGTGTATACCAATTCACGAATTCAAGACCCTGAAATGTGAGTCTATCTCCATCTATTTATGTAGCTGTCAGTTAAAATGTATACTGACTGGTCTCATTGCTTGGACTGTTCTTCTGATAGCAGTTTTTATATAAACACATCTTAACCTCAGGAAATTGGCTAGGGCATTGGATTACCAAGAAAGGCTAAAACTATTGTGGGAAACTGCAGAAAGGATTCAAATAAAAAATAGGAAAGGAGGAATGACACAGCAGGACTGCCCAGCAGGGGAGGGTCATTTGGCAGATGTATGCAGAAATAAGGTAACCGTTTGATTCCAGGTATTTCTTGCCTGAACTTAAAAATCAGAGTAGGAGAAATTTGAGTTTCCATAAAATTTAAAGAAAATGTTGAAAAGTTACTTGAATATCTTTTGACACCCTCTAAAATTGCAATTGATTACAACTTTTTTCTGTAATTGTAAGTCAGTGTTTCACCTTTCATTGGGAGAACCTTTTTTTTTTTCTTTGTCATATTTCCAGGAAATCTGAAGAATTTACTAGGACTCTGTTTGGGGAGATCTTAGGGATCCCTGGTGGCAAACAGAAGGCAAGGATTCAGACCCATTGGCTGCTTTAAGGAAGAAAGTTGTGAGAGTCCCCTATGGGGTCTGCCGAGTCAGAATTAACTCGGTGGCAATGAGTGCAATGGAACTAT
The DNA here is from genome assembly GCF_000313985.2 of Echinops telfairi. Classification (NCBI taxonomy): domain Eukaryota; kingdom Metazoa; phylum Chordata; class Mammalia; order Afrosoricida; family Tenrecidae; genus Echinops; species Echinops telfairi. The sequence continues at coordinate 4,896,484 of NW_022106471.1, read as the reverse complement.
GTTCTATGGGGGAGCTTGAGTGGTCAAGGGCTCTGTTGCTATCTAAAAAGGCTGATGGCTCAAATCCACCAAGTAGCTCTGCCAGAGAACTTGTGGTCGTCTTGTTCCCCTAAACCTTACAGCCTTGAGACCCTATCGGGTAGTTCGACTCAATCACGTGGAGTCACTGTAAATTGGAATTGATGCACAAACCCATATTAACATGTTTTTTTCATCTATGTCATCCTGGTAAAAACTAGGACAGATATGGCGCCTGCTTGGGGATATTTCATATATCCAACCAGCATTAAAAATGTATCTCTAGACAGGCTAGCCCTGTCTTCTTCTTTTCTAAAGTCACAGATCTTTGTAAGCCGAGAAGTCCTAGGAGGAGGAGGCTCGGCACAGGTGCTAGCAGACAGTCTACTCAGTACTTCACAATCTGTCCCCAATGCCGAAATGCTCTCGAAACTTGAAGATGATGAAATTGAGCTCTAATACCTGTGGGTTCCACTTTCTGTTGCCTAGGGCCTGCCTTAGAGAACAACCCAGGCCTCATATCTTCACAGGAGCACCCACAATTTAAATCGAAGAGGGAGAAGGTCTCTAGGGGATAATTCTCTAGTACACAAATGATGGGGACTGCTTTACCCTTATATCTGAATTTCTACAACAGTCTTGTATTAGGTCTCTGCCTCAAGCGTTAGCCATTTGCGACCCATCTTTCTTGACTCTCTACAAACTACCTCTTCATTGTGTATAGCATAAAATGCCCAGCACTGTCTGACATTAGCCTGTCCCTGAAATCCAATTCCGCATTCCCCCACTCCTCACAAGACTGTGGTTAATTCCTTAACAACTACAATAATATTGGGGTCCTCGCAGACTTCTCATAGCCCTTCTTCCTGCCTTGAAATTGAACCTTCGGGTCTGTGCATTTCCCTGATATGTAGCAGCAACCTAATAAACATATATTGAGTAGAGAGATAGGTGCATATGTTTCATTCTTGCTTTTCTTCCAATCTCAACTTCTGCATAGCTTTTAGTTTATGAATACATTTTGCATTTATCTATCTCTGCTTTGAATCATAGAACTCTGGTCTTTACCACTTAGGACTGAACATATGCTGTCTGCTGTTGTTAATTATTCGTGAACTAGCTATTTCATTCAACCAGTCAGCATTTGTGGAGTGCCTATTACACACTAGGCACAAGCGATGGAGACAAACACGCTTTATGCGCCTAAGGAGAAGCGTACAGTCAGGTTGAGGCACACCGAGTGCATGATGGGGACTCAGAGGGCAAGTGTGGAAAGTGGGTATTCAGAAGGGTGTGGGGCTCAGGAAAAGTTTGCAAAAGATTATGCTGGTTCATTTGAGGGCTGTTTGACTCGTGAGTCTCTTCTCTCAAAGCCCATGTGGATGAGGGTTTTGTTTCGCTCCCGTGCAGGGTCCCACCCTAGTAATAATATCAGCCTTTGAGCTGCCTCACCAGGGTTAAAGAGATTTTATCCTCCTGCTTTAATTTTCAGAAACCATTTGTCATAGGTAGGGCAGGCTGAGGAGAACACAAGACCCAAGATCAAGTTTCATTCCATCTCATGGTCACAAGGCAACTCGAGGAGGGTTGGCTGATCCAGACTGCAGACTTTTCAACCCCAGTGGCCCGTTGAAGGAGGGAAGGGTTTGGAGGAAGTGGGGATGTTCTGGTACACCTTCAGTGACTGCGCTGGATCAACACGGCCTCTTGTGGTGACTGACCGGGCCCAGGTTTCCTGAAGGGTGAGGTCCAGTCACCATGGGCAGCGGCAGTGGCGAATCCACCTTCAGGAGACATACGGGAAGGCGGCTCTAGAATCAAGGTGGAAGCTAGGGGCCCTTAAAATCCATGTGAGGGAGGGAAATTATGGGATGGGACTCCTCCCAGCCACAGCAGTAAACTGAGGTGGCTCTCAGGAGTAAGCAAAGAGAAACATTGATTTTGACCAAAAAAAGAGGCCAATTTTGACAATTCTGAGTTTAAAAGTCAGTGTTCCTTTATGATCAATTTGGGTGATAGATTTTCTGCTCAAAGAATATTTCTTTCTAAATGCCCAGTGACCATTCTCTACCTTCTACTAGTAGAATGCTTCTTATCTTTAGGAACAGTGCTATAGAAAGATGGAGAAATACACTCTTGGATCATATGAGAATTAAAAATCAGCTCCAAGTTGCAGCGTAGTGGGAGTTTGTAATCTTTGCAGTTTTCTCCAGCTCTCAGTGCCTAATCCTCGAGGCCACTTGGTGAAACTCAGAGATTACATGGTAACTTGACTAAGAATTTAAAAGCCGCCGAAAGGAAATGTATGTGTGAGTGCGCGCACGCGTGCACCCCACCCCACCCCACCCCCAGCTCTTCTAGTGTAAGTCATATGCCTCAAACTTTCCATCTCTAGGCTGCAAATGTAGAAGCACTGACTAAGCAAAAACACCCCAAAAACATTGAAGCTAAAATCAAACTGCATGTTGAAGCGCAGACACCTGGAGCCATCATTCATTTATGCAAGCTCTCAGAAGACTCATGCCTTTTGGATGACCTGGGCCCAAATCTTCCGTTTTAAAAATATAATGTCTTTTTTTTTTTTTTTAAGCAGAGCACCATGAGTACGTTGATTTTCCTTTCTGCAAGTTGCTATTGATTTGTTTTTACCCGGGAAGACCTTTCATGACACGTAAAGTCTTCTGGTTTATAAACTAGGAGACTCATTTGTCCCAGTCGCTTTGCTAGCTTGCCAGTTGGTTTCTTGTCTTTGGTTGAGATGGAATGACATCCTGCCAAGATATGTGCAGGCATGTTAAGAACGATGTATTAGCTCATTCTTTGCAGTCTGTTGCCCTTTGGGCAGTTTTGTCATGTTATTCATGTGGTAGGGAGGGTGGCTTGGAAGACCATGGGCCTTGAGATTTCGCGGATCTGGGTTTGAGTCCTGAACCAATTTGATCACCAGCCCCATGACCCTAACTACGTTTTATTTAAAACCTATGTAATAATTGGCTTCTTCATCTGTTGAATGATGACAGTACAAGGAGGATCAAATGAGAGAATGCATATTATGCGCTGAGCAGGTGTCCAGCATTTCATTCCAAAAATGTAGGGGGAGAAAAGAATCTAAACAAACAAACAAAAAATGGAATCTGTAGCAGTCAGTTCATTTGCAGCTCATAGTGATGTGATAGGAAAGAGATAGGTAGAACTAATAGGTAGAATTTGGATCCTCTAGGATTCACTCTGCTGTAATCTCTATGGCTGCTGACTGGCACATCTTTCTCCCATGAAGCATCTGGGAGTTCAAATCACTGATCTTTTGGTTAGTAACGAACCACGTAACCATTGGCAACTAGGGCGACCTAGCAGATCATTAGTATTCAGTAAATAGTGTTACTTTGGCTGCGACTACTGTTTCTAGGCAGTCCCTTGGTGTTGAAAATGGTTAATGCATTGGACCGCTCACCAAAAGGTTGGAGGTTTGAATTAATTTAGAAGTACCAAGGGCATGGTGACCTACTTCTGAAAAATCAGCCACTGAAAGCCCTATGGAACACAGTTCTATATGATGCACATGAGGCCTGCAGGGGTCAGAATCAACTCTATGGTGACTATACCACCATCTAACTATCCTAAACCAAACCAAACTCACTGCTGTAGAGTGGGTGCCAACTCATAGCAACAGGAGAGGCCAGAGTAGAATTGCTCCATAGGGTTTCCCCGGGAATAGATGGTTCATTGGGACTTGTGGTTGTCCTACCACAGGAAGTGTATTTGATGATGAGAATGATGAGCCCATGGGCTCTTCATGTGACTCCGAAAATGGGAGGGCCTACGTGGAAGAGTATTTAAAGGGGACTAGAAAATGCTGAGCTGTGAGTGTCTGTCCTGGGTATTGTAGACTGTTTACGGCATCCCCGCCCCCTGCACACCATCTCTCAGTAGCATTTTTGGTCTTTATGACAACCCAAAACATTATCAGATGCACAAAATATGTTCCCAATTCCTGCCATTGAAAATCATAGTACTGAAGCAATCGGTTGTATTGACCAGGTTCTGAAGACACCCAGGACAAAGCGTCTTGGTCATTCCAAGGAAGAATGGATCCCTATCTAGCAAGATCCCTCAAGGCATTCTTTGGGTGGTCAAGGCGCTCATGGTTAAAACTCCCAATGCTAACCCAAATGTTGTTGATTTGAATCTATTCACGGGCACCTCAGCAGAAAAGCCTGGTGATCTGCTTCTCCAACCACAACCCTAGGGAGCACAGATCTTTTGGGACGCACATGGGGTCTCCGTGAGTGGAACTGGCTTGAGGATAACTCCTTACCCACACTGAACTGACGCTTCAGAGAACAGTGAGGTCCCTGTCACTCGAGGCAGTAAGCAAAAGCTGAGATGCTTTGGGATTTTTTTTTTCCTCTTCAAAATAGAGCTCCTATTTTGAGTAGATGGTAGCTGTTATCCGGAGATAGCCGACATGCCAGGGAGGCCACCGAACTTCTCTTCTCTGGTTGATTACTGTGTGTGAGCTGCTCTCTGAATTCCAGTGTTTCCAGGATGGTTGAAGCCATAAACTTTCCCCATAAATCTTTGTTTGACAACTAATGACTTCATTGATAATTCTGGAGAACTCTTTTCCACTAAAATCAGATATTCTGTTTGGTGGGATGACTCGTTTTTACTTAACATCAAAATGAAAAGAATAAGATAAAAATTCATTGGTTTTGAGTGAGATCTAGGAGGATATCATCTTTTATTAATATTTAAACAATATAGCTGCCTCAGAACTGTTTCTTGTTTAAAATCTAAACAAAACAAAAACCCCAAAGAAAAGCAACCCAAACAAAAATCCAACCGTGTGCATATTGAGGTGATCAGTGAGTTGAAATAGAATTAAACACATTAAATATATTAGTGTGTCATGGATTTTAGGTGCCCTGGTGGTGTAGTGGTTGCTGATGTTGAGCTGCTAACCACAAGGCCAGCAGTTCAAATCCACCAGTTGCTGTGTGGAAGAAAGATGAGGCTTTTCATTCTCGTAAAGGGTTACAGTCTCTGGTGCTCATTTCAGCAGCACATGCCCAGAAAATGGAACAATACAGAGGAGATTATCAGGGCTCCATGCGAATTCATGAAGTGTTCCATTTTTTGTACAAGAAGAAAATGTGCTAAAATTGATTGTGGTAATGATTGTACAACTCTTCTCAATCTGACTGAAGTATACAACTGTATGATACGTGAAGTGCTAATCAAACTATTTAAAAAAAAAAGAGTTACAATTTCAGAAACTTATAGGGACACTTCTACCCTGTCCTATAGGGTCACTCTGAGTTGGCATTGACCCAGTGGCATCAAGTTATGAATACATTTTATACCTAGCATGTACTTTGACTCTTGAAACACTATCATGATTTCCAATTATTATAAGCTTGTGGTACAACTGGTGATTACATCATAGACTCTGGTTGCCATTTGTAGGTCAGACAGGAGACTTTCTAATAATATGAGGTGACATCTTCACACTTGCCTATGATTCTAGCTGTTGTGGGTCCACTGCAAAGACAATAAACTGACTTTGAATACATCTGTTTGGGATAAGATGTTCCACAATGGCCAACTCTATGTTTCTCTTCCCAATGAAGTACCCACACCATCTATCTAACCTGTATACCATCCTATAGTTGAGTTTCCAGGGCTGTGGACCAGAGATGTGCCCAGCAGACCTCACTCAGAGAAAGCCGACTCATAGAAAACCAAGGTCAGAACCAATCGTAAACAAAGAGGGCTTGCGACAGACAGAATATGACTAGAGAAAGAAAATGCTCTTAACTTTGTTCTAAAGTTGTTCTTAAAGTGATGACCCCAGGCAGAATGGGCTTCCACTAGTGTGTTAGACTGGGGAGCAGATCCAGTGACACTCACATATGTATAAGGAAGGTCTTTATATCGAGAAGTATTTATATATCAAGAAAGCACCCAGCTAAATCCAACTCCAGTCCGTAATTCTGATGCTATTCCATAAGTCCCTCGTTAGACTCATGTAGTAGTAGACTGGTACAGCAGAAAGGTGAGGTGGAATGCAGGAAGACCACAGGCTGGTGGGTGTAGTTGTGTGAATCCAAAGTCAGTGGACACGTGGCAGAGAGCTGACAGCTGTCAGAGTTGGGGGACCGACATGGGGCCAACCCTGGAGGCAGACACAGAGCCCCAGTGAAGAGGAGGGCCAAGTGGCAGAGAAAAGGGACAGTTCTCAGAGGCCCTCACTCTCATACAAAAGGTCACACTCCAACAAGGTGTGTCATCAAGCTACTATATGATTGACTGGTTTGACTCCTGTCTTGTTGACATACAATCATCCAACTACGCAATGGTGCTGCAGTAATAAAGGCCACTCATTTATCAGTGCTCACAATAATAGAGGCTATTTCTGAGCAGAGGGAAGGGAGACTGAAGAAGCACTTTGGTAGTTATATAATCTGGTGTCAACTTGAGAATATCAAGAGTGAAAGAGTGGAGTTTAGTCTGTCAATCAGGTCACAACTTGATGACCTCATTTGGGGGCACTACAGAGGTAAATAGCTTACTGGAGGCCAGACCCACTCTCTTGCTGCTTCGTCTCCCAGAGAAATTCCTGTTGACAAACCATATGAAACTACGCTGATGAAGCCAGAGCACTGGAGCTGGAGAAGCCAGGTGGAGACCCACACCAGCGCTGAGATGCTTCCACCACCACTGGATCCACAAGACTTTCCACCCACTGGCCTGTGATCTTCCTGTATTCGTCATTATTGCATGGCTGCGTGAATCTAAAGAGGAATTTATAGACATATGGTATAGGACATATGGACTAATATTGGACTTATGGACATGATCTGGGACTGGGCAGGGATGTTTTCTTAATATACAATGACTCTTTATATAAAGCTCTTTCTTATACACATTTGAGTGTCTCTGGATTTGTTTCTCTAGTCAACCCGAACTAACACAACCACACACTGACTCTTAAAACTTCACAGAAATGGCACGCATCACTTCTCACAGATCACACTGGCCACAGCAAGTCACATGGCCAACCACCATCAATAGGTAACTCCTTTTTTTTGGGAGGAGTTGTGAATGTTTGTGAATTCTAATATCTACCATGACTCCTTTCCTGCAGAATGAATTCCTCCTGGGAAACAAGCTGGACGATGTTACGCAGACAAAATGGAAGCCAACTGTGTGTGTCCATGCCTGGGTAGAGAATTCAAATGAACGTTTCTTGTGTCTGTCAGGCTTCTGTTTTCTTGGCTGTGGAGTGGGAGGTAGAATCTGCAGCCCTGCTGTCTTCCCCACAACCCCTTGCTAACTTTGGGAGAGGAGTCCCCCGCTGTGCTTCCTGATGGAGTGAGGCTGACAGCTGCAAACCGAAACACCACATTTCCCTTGCATTGCTTCTCCATCAGTGCATCTACTGCTATGTGGCCACCTTGCTAACTAACTACTGGTAGAGGCGTTTAAGGACCCAGGTGTCTGTCCCTATTATGGCAAGGCCGTTCCACAGGAGCTGAGCACAGGCAGGTGGCATTGATGAGGGACTGTCTGTCTAGTTAGTTTGCCTTTGTGGCCTTCTCTCTCTTTCCTGTCCCCATTGTTTATGACATATGTGTTGTTGAAATAGTGTCAGGGTGAAAAATCTCTCACTGTAGAAGGGAAAACCAAAAAAAAAAAAAAAAGCAGGCAAAGGGGGCCTGTAACTTGTCTGCATATATCTCCCGTGTTGCCTTAACCCCTTGTGCTGAAGTCAAACAGCTCATCTAGAAGTCCTCTTCGTTTCCCATCAGAACACAACGCACTGGTTCTTTCCCGCTGTGTCTTCTCACACACTGGTCCTCCTAAGTACTTTGATCAGCTCTGACTCCACAGAGGCTCCTGCGTGTCTTCAAAGCACAATCGTGGCACTCCAAGATTACATGGTGACAAATGCTAAATGGGCTCTTGTTTGGGGAGCCAGAGGACATATTTAGATTTGAAGTCATCATCTATAATCTACTAAATTCATGATTTTATGATACGATTAGGCAGGCTCTTCTCTGGAATGGCCTAAAAATAAGATAATGCAATGGAAACTGAATTTATTGGATGTATAAACAGCCCTTGCTCTGAGATGGTGCTTTCTCTAGGTCCTATTTTCTGTGATTGGCAGGAAGCTCTGACAGCTTGTATTGTATGTTCCTAAGAGGAACACGGATAGAAATGGTCAATTAGAACTGCCACTCAGGCTTTCTTCGCATCGGCTGAGAGTGGACTGCTACTTGGGCTCTGTACTAGTTGTTAAGATGGGGAAATTCTGCTCCCCCATGCCATTGGGTTAAGTGGGGTGATTCCAGAAAATTCTTAATTGCTTGGCTACATACCTAAAGTTATACCCTAGCAAAAATGAGGCAATTGATGCCAGCGGGACAGAAGTAGCCATCTGCCCATGTAGGTATAGGCTCATTTGTTTGAGTGGGATATTTCCCCCGTGATTTTCTTTATCACCACTGAAGCACAGCTACCTCTTGTCCCACCGCCTAATTCTTTTTCTCTGTGCACAAATATCTTACCCCCTTCCTCACACACTCCCTTTTACAAGGATAGAGCATCAAGCCGTGTGCCTGCTCTTCTTTGCCCCATTTTCTTCCTGAGCCTGGATTTCAAGGTGAAGGGGGTCAGCTCAGGGAGCGGGTGGTAGGAGCTGATTTCTTCCTGGGGTTGTCAGGACTCCTGCCAAGTTGTGTATGTCACCAGACATGTCTGTTTTCAGTGTGGAGAAGGAACACAGGAGGTGAGTTCAGTCCAGTGTGGGCAACACGACAACCAGGTGGGGAAGACACATGGGTTTCATCAATACCATCAATTTCATCAATAACATCATGGGGAGCAGACCCATGAGCCAGAGAGAAGGTTGGGGTTGGACCTGGAAAGTAAGAAATGGTGTTTGGTATAGAACAAACGGGAAACACCAAGATAGGGAGGAGAGGAAAGAGAAGAGAAGGGCAGAAGAGAGGGGGTATAGGTGGCTGTGTTAGAGAGAGGCTCTCTCCCGGTGTCGAGGTGGTCTGGAGTTCATCCTACCAGATTTAGTTGAGCTATTCTTACTCACCAGAGGTTGAAGTGCAATATCGCTAAAAAAATGTTTGAGTTATATTTTGAAATGCCCTTTTCCTTTGCGCCGTTTATGCCAGGTGGGTCATAGGATTCGCATTGCCATACCCGGGAATCCACTTTGGAGGGGTCCCTTGTAGGGGCGAGAAGCTCCTTTGGTCTGCTACTGCTGTGCGAGAACACTCTGTGTAGTTCTTTGCCGTTCCCGTCTACGTTACTCAGCATGGACACTCTGTGTTTGGGGAGGCCCTGGGTGGTAGAAATGGCTAAAGTACTTGGCTTTCCTTTGCAAAGTGAAAGATTGGCCGTCTGAGTCCGTCTAGACTAACGGTTCTCAACCTGTGGGTTGCGACCCTTTCACAGGGGTCACCCAATTCATCACAGTAGCACAATGACAGTGATGAAGTAGCAACACAAATAATTTTATGGTTGGGGTGTCCCCACCACATGAGGAACTATTAGGAAGGTTGAGAACCACTTATCTAGAGGCACTTCAGAGAAGGACCAGGGGACCAGGACTTTCAGGAAATTAGCCATGGAAGTCCCCCTGGAAGCCAATTCCTCTGATACACATGAGGTCACACAAGTCAGCACGAACGTGGAGGACCTTGGTAATTTTATCAAACTCCTACCATGTAGCCATCAGCTTTCTAGACACAAGGAAGTGTGTTTGTGTGTGTGTAGGTGGGGGGGATTCATTTATGATTATTGAGTAGCTGCTGGCAAAACCACTCATGGTTGTTGTGTGATGGTGCCTTTGAGCTGGTACCATTGACCCATAGTGACCCCGTGCACAACAGAGGGGAACACTGCCCAGTCGTGGGCCACCCTCACCACTATTGCTGTGTTGGAGCCCATTGTTGCCACATGTCACTCCCCTTCCTTGAGAGCCCTCCTCTGTGTCACTGTCCCTCTGCTTTACCAAGCACGGCATCCTTGCCCAGAGCAGATCTCTCTTGACAGCGTCTCGAAAGTGTGTAAGGTGCAGTCTCGCCATCCTTGCCTCACGCTGACCTACTCTTAGTGAAGGTAGCAGACAGTGAATACGTGAAGTCACAGGCGTGTGATATGACGACAAACCCTGGTCAGTGTTAAAAATAGAAGGGTATAAAGCATGAGTTGGTGACTATTTTTTTTCTTTTTAATGGGTGCTCAGGGAAGATCATTTTGGATGAGAAAAACGTGTACACAGACCTGAAGGCAATAAGAACAACATTCCATTAGTCTATTGAGGGGCAGGGGTGTGGGGTGTTAGGGGACAGTTGGACCCAGGATGATGTCCTTCTCCAGGGACTGGTCTTTCCTGACAATATGTCCAAAATAGGTAAGACAAAGTCTTGTCATCCTTACCTCTAGGGAGCACGCTGGCTGTAAGTCTTCCCTGATCTATCATCCATAGCCTGTAAACTGGGTGCTCAGACCTAAAGTTCTACCACAGACAGTTCCTCCAGTCTTGCAATCTATTATTTATAATCTTTGGATCACACAGGCTGATGTGCTTCTTCTGTGTGGACTTATTTGACACTTTACTTAGATGTCTGCTTGTTCTAAAACAAAATAGGCATATTTCTTAATTCCCTGTAGACTTATTTTCCTTCTCTCTAAGAAAGAAAATACCTACTTCAGAAGAGTTGTGGAGTTTAATTTCGAAAGGCGCTTATAGTGAATGAACCATCTATCAGAAGTGATCAAGTATTTGGTATTTTTTAAAAATAATTTTATTGGGAGCTTATACAATTCTTATCACTATCCATATACACACCCATTGTGTCAAGCACATATGTACATTTGTTGCCATCATCATTCTCAAAACATTTGCCCTCTACTTGAACCCTTAATATCGGCTCCTCATTTTACCCAGTCCCTCCCCGCTCCCCACTCCCTCATGAACCCTTCATAATTCATAAAATATTATTTTGTCATATGTTACACTGCTCGACATCTCCCCCCAGTTCTTCTCTGCTATCCATCCCCCAGGGAGGAGGCTATATGTAGATTCTTGTAATCGGTTCCCCCTTTCCATCCCACATTCCCCCCACCCTCCAGGCATTGCCACTCTCACTTAATCCTGAAGGGGTCATCTGTCCTGGATTCCCTGTGTTTCCAGTTGCTATCTGTACCAATGTACATCCTCTGGTCTAGCCAGATTTGTAAGGTAGAAT
>NW_022106471.1:4846952-4884549 GCF_000313985.2 Echinops telfairi | reverse complement strand
TTTGCTTATGTTCACATTTTTCTTCAGAATCATGTTGGGAAGGTGTGCATCATGGAATGCCAATTTCATAGAACAATGTGTTCTTGCATTGAGTAAGTACTTGAGTGGAGGCCCAATATCCATCTGCTGTCTTAATACTAATCCTATAAATATATGCACAGATATCTATTTCTCCACCCCCTATATAAATATATTTACATATGTACATGCCAGTGTTTAGACCTCTATAAATATTCTTTGTCACCTACTTCTTTCCTCTTTTTGCTTTGACTTTCCTCTTGTCCCACTATTATGCTCAGCCTTCATTTGAGTTTCAGTAATTTCTCTCGGTTACATTGCCCCTGCTAAATCCCTACCAGGCCTCTCACACCCTCCTTGCCACTGATTTTGGATCACTTGTTGCTCCCCTGTCCCTGGGTTGGTCAGCACTACTTCCTTACCCCGCCTCCCCCTCACACATGTCCCCCCGGAACCATTTGTCCCGTTGTTTTCTGCTCCAGACTATTCTTCTAGATAGATCTGTAGAGATAATAATATGCACCAAAAATCAAGCCATAGCAAGATAGGTGACAAATGAGAACACAGCGATGACTACAAAAAGGAAAACCAATGACCTATAAAAGAATAAATTAATTAAAAGACAAAAAAATTGTAAAAGGAAAGAAAAACCTGTAAATAGATGAAGGTCTGATTTTTGACTTCTAGGCGTGTCCTTCAGTCAGGTCCTTTGGGGTGCCACACTCTGGCCCCAGAGTCTGTCCTTTATACTCCCTCGGTGGCGCCCTGCTCTGTTCCCACGGTTGCTCTGTCACACGCCTTGAACGATCCCTGCATCCCTGGTATGAATCCCACTTGGTCATGGTGAATTATTTTTTTTAATATGCTTTTGTATTCTATTGGCCAGTATTTTGTTAAGGATTTTTGCATCAATGTTCATTAAGGATATTGGTCTGTAGTTCTCGATTCTTGTGATATCTTTTCCCGCGTTAGGTATCAGAGTTATACTAGCTTCATAGAAAGAGTTTGCAAATTTTCTGTCTTTTTCTATGTTCTGGAAGAGTTAGTATAGGATTGGTGTCAGTTCTTCCCTCCTCTTCTTCGTTTCTGCTGATAGGTCTGAACATACTCTTATTGGGGTACCTTTACACATGACTGTTTGCTTTTCCCTAACTGCTTTTATGACCTTCTCCTTTTCCTCCTACTTGGATAATTTGACAATTATGTGTCTTGGTGACTTCTTCTTGGGATTCAGTCTGACTGGTGTTCTTTCAGCCTCGTGAATGGTTGCCTGATTTTCATTTATTAAGCTGGGCAGGTTTTCCTCTGAGAATTCCCTTGCTAGTTTCGCTGTTGACTTCTTTGTTGTGTCTTGTTCCAGTAGTCCAGTTATTCTAATACTGTTTCTTTTCATAGCATCAGACATGGCTCTCAAGTTTTCTTCAGCTTCTTTGATTGTCTTATTTGACTGCTTTTCCCGTTTTCTGACGTCTGCTTTTTTATCCTCTAGGTCACTGGTGCGATTCTCTGCCTCCTCAAGTCTGATGGCAAGGTGTCCATTTGTCACTGGATTTTGTTATTTCATCCCTTAACTCTTGTATTTCCCTTTGGTTTGTTGCCTTTATCTTCTCTATCATTCCATCTTTTTTCTGCATTGCTTCCCTCATATCCTTTATGATGGTACTTTTAAAAATTAAAGCAAAACTCTGGATGGAGAGAGACTCAAGGCAGTTATATTGGTGAGAATCCTCTTGCATTTGGCTAGAGGACACATGCCAAGGGTCAACTATGGCAGCAGAGTGGGGAGGAAAAAGGAAAACGAATTTATGAAATATTTATGGGATATAATGGTCCTGTGGTTCCAATGGTGGTGGATGCAATCCCTGGGTTCTGGTGGTCAGTGATCACCAGGGTAAGTGAGCAGAAAGGTGAAGGCAGGGGTGGAGGAGTGTTTCACTTCACCTGTGGCCTTCAGGCTGTGACCTGATAGACAGTTTAGTTTGAATACCACCCCTACACTTTTATATATCTTCAAGTTTACAAGAAATTTTGTAACTACCACTAATAGGAATCTCAACAAAAGCAAAGCAAAACAAAACAAAACAACAGCAAAATATAACCAAGTGCTCCCCAGAAGGGGAAATGGATGGCTATCTGGTAATCTATTTTAAAAAGCAGGAAAAGCCCAGCACTACTGACAATTTACTAGTCCTTGAATTATCATCGATGCAGTTACTGAGAATGCTGATGGTATTAAATTAATAATGTAGATGGCAATCTCATTTTATTTTATTTTCAAATAGATCACTGTGTACATCTTGCTGTGTACACCAGCAAGCCCTGGTGGATTTAGATAAACTTCCCTCAGCCCGTGAATCTCTGATGTAAGCACTGAGAATTGACACCACAGTGCATGGAATGAATAATCACAGGCGGTGCCTCAGTAAATATAATCACCTCCACCTGTGACTCTTAGAACTGGTGGAAATTGTCACATGAAAATGACATTTCTATTTGCTTGGTGTGGCCATGTAAGCGGTAGCCTCTCTAATAACATTCTTCAGTTCTCTGGATGGGTTTGGGGCGTGCTGCTTTGAGAGGGTAGTGGACAGAGCAGTCATTCTGTGTGCAAGGCCAGAGAAAGGTCTCTCTTCTGCCCATTTCTCTGGGTGAATAAATACTGACAGCTTGCCCTGTGGAATTGCACTGAATGCATCATACCCACCTGGATAATTTCTTTCATCTCCAGAAACCAAGTTTGTACAAGTCTAATCCACATCATAAACAACAGGACTTCCTGGATAGAGCATGAGTTATTAGTTGTGAGAGTCATTGCCATTTGGCCCCCAGCCCATACTGATGTTTCGAGATGTGTGGAAATCCACATCATTTTCCTATCGCTGTAGGATAGCCTCCAGTGAACATTTTATCTGGGAAGTTCAGCTACAGACTTCTAGAACATAATGATTGCATTGACATTCTGTTTCAGTGTCTTCAGCTGAAAAAAAAAAGGTGCTGGTGGCGAGGACAAAAGGGATAGAGAAAAATGCCCAGTTAAAATTCTGTGATAAGACCAAAGCAAAATGTACTATAATATTGCCATATTGGACTTGACTGCGAAAGCAAGCCAGTTGCTTTCAGGTCAATTCTGATTCATGGCTGTCTCAGGTAGGCAGAGCACAATTAAATTACACTCCATAGGGTTTCAATGGCTGTGACCTTTCCAAAGCAGGTTCCCAGGCCTTTTGTGAGGATTATTCTTGGCTGGGTTCGAACCACCAACCAAACTTTGAATGAGTCACCAATTCACCACACAGGGGTTCCTAACTGCCAAACAAATACATTGAATGACTTCTTATTAATATTTTACAAAACCCTCGTGTTTTTCCTGGAAGTTGCAGCTAATTCATGATTGGGATGTCTTATGGTTCCAAACTGCTTAATGAGTATATTATGGCTGGGCATAAAATCACAGGAACCCAAATGTCAACCATGGTGAAGGAGACTATAAATGTTTCCATCCCTTAGTAACTACAGAATCGTTGTTAATGCCCTCAAACGCATTGCGGTGGAGGTTTGTTTTGGTTTTGTTTTTTGTTTTTCCACAAAGGTTGTGGCTTAATGGAGAGAGAAAAAGAGAGAAGGAATCAACTTTTATATGGTCTCACAAGGACTGGCAGGGTACACCCACCAATCATGCAAACAGGAGTACACTTCTGGTGCTAAGTAAATAAACTGTATTGTGAGTTTGTAAGGCCACAGAACATATCAACTGTGTGCTTTGCCCCAACATCTGAAATGTTGCCACAAAAAGTGGAAATAAGAGCTGTCTCTTTAAAATATTAGGACCCAAAACTGGCTGGAGCTTGTAACTGCCCAGAACAGAGCCCCAGGGGCAAGCAGTTAAAAATATGATTTTTATAAACAAACCTGACATTGCAAACTTAATGCAAAACCCCATGCATATAACAGCACTTATGTGTGCAACTTGTTTAAATTAGGGCTATGGAAAGGAGGAAGTAAAATGGACATATTAACCTCCTGTTGAATAGTGCTTACACCTTGTGTGGATTTTAAAGTAGACGGCGGTGTCGCCAGAGGCCACCAGGGGTTAAGACTCAGCATTTTCTTCTGATTTTTTTTTGTTTTCCTAAATCACATTCTTAGAAAAATCAGCTCTAAGTATATGCTCTCTCTATAAAATATTCTGGCAGAAAACTTATGCTTTGCTACAGAATTCCCTGGAGTGTCAACCCAATTCATTAGATTGAATTGAAATTAGAGGAGCATTATAAACAATACTTAACTGAGAACTGTCCTTTGCCTTATACTCAAAAATTGAAGGAAAAAAAGGGGTGTTGGTGTGTCTTTTTTTCCCTGGAAATTTATTAGCCTATATGCCCTCACTCCAATTCAATCTCCTTTGGTATTTGAAGAAAAACCACAAAACACTAGTTGCTAATATTGTTGTAAGCCTCTCCCTTTTGCTTCATTGTATCCTTGGTTAGATCTGCTTTTTAAATGCCACTTTCCAAGTTTAATTAAAATCAGGAGACTTCAATCTTATGGATTTGGACAACACAGATATTAGGAATTATCACAGTCATAAAGTTCCCCTTGGAATTGAAGAGTTGACTTACAAATAATGTATCCTGAAAAGTCTGTTTCTAAAACTCATAAATATTTACCACAATCAAATGCCCTTGCTTTTTGGGTAACTATTGCAAAGGATTATATGCTGCTTTTGAGCATCTTGTCATGAAGAATCAGGTTCTTATTTGAGTTTGGATTAGCTTTCCTGGGCTGGAGGTCTGTTCGTATGTGTTCTTAGTATAGCCCTGAACATCATTAGCTTACCCCATCCCACTCAAAATTTCAAATTGGCAGTTTTCACCTTTTTTCCAGTCTTAAAGCTGACAAACACTTTTGAGTCTTGTATGTGTGCAGTAGGATTTTGTGGCTGTTGCTATTTCTTGGCACTTAACCTTCACAACTGAAACAATTCAAGGAAAGCCATAGTAACTTTGTATTCATAAAGGGTGGAGAATGTTTAAGGATGAGTGGCCTGGTACATTTAGAGCAGTGGTTCTCAACCTGTGGGTTGTGACCCCTTTGGGGGATCGAACAACCCTTTCACAGGGGTCGCCTAAAACCATTGGAAAACACATATTTCTGATGGTCTTAGGAACCCAGTCTCTGCTCCTCTATCTGTCTCCAGGCGGGTCTGCCCACATGCAGATAGGCCCACATACAAGGACCCAGTGTGAAGACTGTTACCCATGCTACACAGTACTTCAAGACAAAATTTCATTTATGTGTAATTATAAATAAATATTTCACAATATATAATTACATGTTGTCTTGTGAATAATTATGCTTTAATTATGTTCAATTTGTAACAATGAAAAGACATCCTGCATATCAGATATTTGCATTACAATTTATAACAGTAGCAAACTTACAGTTATGAAGTAGCAACGAAAATCATTTTATGGTTGGCGGTCACCACCACATCAGGAACTGTATTAAAGGGTCATGGCATTAGGAAGGTTGAGAACCACTGATTTAGAGTTTTGAAAAAGTCTTAACAGATGGGATGATTCTGAAAAATTTGGTCATTTTCTTGGATTGGGGACTTCTGGTACTTTCTGCATGATTTCTCTGAAGTGATTAACTATTGTATTGCTTTTGCTCAACAGCGTGTTCTGTGGTCTTCAAAGCATGTGGGGGTATGCTTTGTTCTACACTATTAATTAGATGGGATGTCCTCAAATCTTTCCTCCATTGTTTGACTCTTAGGGATTAAGGAAGCTTTTTTATTTTTACTTCATTTTCCTTTGTAAAATGGCGTTCTTATCAGAAGAGGAGCCTCTTGCCCATACCCAGTAAGAAATATTTTAGAACATATAAACTCACCTTTCTAATTGATTGACAAAAACATCTCACTAAAAATACAACATAATTTCAACCACAAATAAGATATTAAATTCCATCTTGACATCGTGACTTTCGCTTACGCCCACAGAAGTCTGATATTGGGAGGTGAATTAAGGACAGGGCATCTGCTTTAGTTCTAAATAGCACTGGGTTTTGTGGGATTGAACCAAACCCTAAATGCTAGAAGACCATCTCTTCAGCTTGAAATTGCAGTACATAAATATCCAAAGATGGTTCAGTTTACACTCAGATATTTTTGTTTTCATTTCCCCTAATTCCCTGTAGTTACAGGGATGCTGGCAAAGGGAAAGAGGCTGAATGTGAATGTGTCCCAGTATTCAGAAATGTTCCTGAATTATCCCTGCCAAGAGCTTTAAATGGGTTGTTCTAAAAGATCCAGGCCTGTATTTTGGTCAAGGTTGAGACAAAAATGATTAACTTCAGTCCTTCCTACCAAGTGAATTCATGCCTGGGAAGTAATTTACTTGCATTAGGAAACAAGTGGGGAACTTGCCCTACTCACACCCAGTCTTCTCATCAGATAGTTTAGCACATCTATAAATTCAATTTGATGAGTTCGAACAGAATTTCATATGTGCAGGAGAATAAAATACCATCATCTGATTGCTACCTACCTGACCTTGAATATAAAATGGGCGTTGAGCTATAATTTTGGGGCCTCTCATTTGCGCTACATAATGAAGAGTCCGAAAGGATTTATTTTTAGAGACATTTCAGAAACACCATTTAGAACTACATGAAATTGTTTCCTATTTTCTATACTTACCACCTTGCAAATACTTCAGAGAACACATTTTGTCTGCTTTCCAGTGCCGACAGAAAATCATATCTAGCAGAGGTGTCTATGCTGAAAGCTATTGCTAGATACAGAGTGAAATGCTTAGCAAACATTAGGGTGCCTGTTGCATTCTATTTTTCATGTTCATGTTCATTGGCTCATGTTAGCTGATAATACTTAGCTTAATAACATACAACCTGCATTGTATGGTTATAGACTCTTGTATTCCAGGCAAGTATGTTTTTCCACAGTTCCTATTATCTGAAAAATTTCCTGTTTTCCTCGTTTCATCATAAAGGCGCTTCAGCAGCAATCACATTTGAAAATTGATTGATATCCTGACTTGCTATTAAGAAGCTATACAATTCTGAAATAAAAAAGCATGTCTCGTAGGAGCACTGGTGGCACTGAAGGTTAAGTGTTGGCTGGCTAACCACAAGGTTGGTGGTTCAACCCCACCAGATCCTCCACAGAAGAAAGATGAGGCTTTCTGCTCCTGTAGAGATTTACACTCGGGGAAACTCTGGGGTTGTTAGGAGTTAGCAATGAATTGACTGCAGTAGGTAGTCTTATTCTCAGAGCCTACCCCGGCATTTCCTCTCTTTTAGACAGCATGGCAGAATTGGCACAGGCATGCATCTCTTTTTAGGGCTGTAGCTATCTTTGACAGAAAATATTGGTTCAATTCATTTAGATATATATTTTTCCAATCTCAAAGTATTACCTTATTCCTTTTTAATGTTAACAAACATGGACAGTCTTTACAAAGATTGAACGTGGGAAACATACCTTGAATCTTTTTAAAATATGCATTTTTTAAAAATAGCTTACATAGTACAAGAGATTAGGTAGCCTACTTTATTCAATGTATGGTATCTTTTCTACCTTGTCTCATGCCATTATGGGCTTTTCCCTAAAGCAGGATTTTGATTGAAGCCTAGTATTTCATGGAAAATTTGAATAATAATTTTTTAACCTATTACCTATTTTTGTTTGCTTAGGTCATTCAGGTTATTTCTATGACATTGCTGGAACATATTCTATAAAAATTTAATATTGAACAGTTAATTTCTTGTTGATTTGAGGAACACTTTGCACATTATAGTAACTGACACTGCCCCATATGTGTCAAATATTTTTTTCCAGCTTCAATTTGGCCTTTTAATTTTAGTAATTGTGTTTTTTAATTTAAGAAAATTATTGCATATATGCAGGGGTACCAACAAAAAATCGGATTTTTTTCAAAGCTATGTATTTAAATATTTTTACAAAACAGTCTTGTCACCTTCAAAGTACTCTCCATTATACTTAATACATTAGTCAACCTGCTATTTCATTCTTGGAAACATTTTTCAAACTTTTCTGTTTGGATGGCCGACACACCTCCATCAAATCTTTCTTCACCTCTTCTCTGTCATCACATCACTGTCATTTCATGTCCCTCTTCATTCGCAGAAACAACGTCACACGGAGGGAGGTCAGGTAAGTAAGGCATGTGGCACAAGAGAGGCATGCTGTTTTTTGCCAAAAACTGGCACACTGAAATGGCTGCATTGTGAGCAGGTGCATTGTGGTGGTGGTAAAACCAGTCCCCCGTCTGCCACAAATCAAGCCTTTTTGTCACACACTGTTAGACAACCTTTTCAGAACCTCTACATAGAAAGCTTGATTAACAGTCTGACCTGGTGGAATGAACTTCAAATGCATTACGAGTTGACGTTCAGGAAGTTGACAGATGTCCTGAACGAGGTTTGTCATCAGTTGACATCTCACCTTTCTGAAATGAGAAAACCACTTGCACACTTGAGTTTTTCCCCATAGTATTGTCCTTGTAAGCTGTGTTCAGCATCACAACAAATTCTGTGGCATTGTTCCAAGTAGGAAACAAAATTTCACACCCACACGCTGTTCTCTTAAAATGGACATCACAAAAACGAGGTTCCAGTGAAACTGCTTTTACAAAAAAATTCACTCCGTCCAGAGAGAATCTTCCCTGGTGATGCCACTGGGTGCACTATCTCAGAGTGAGTTTCTTGATACTCGCCCAGTGGAAAAAAATGCTGGTAGTAAGAAAGCTCTGTTCAGACCAGCGCAATTCTGCTTTTTTGGGGTACCCCTTCGTATATAGTCAACCATATATCTATTTCATTATTCATACTGAACTATATTTACGTCTATAATACTATTATTAAATTTTGTTAAGTGAGTTTTTCTGCATTATTAATATGAAAATTAAAAATAACTCTTCTGTTCTCTCCAATTTATTCCTTCCCATGAATTTCCACATTGTTTTATGATGCTTGAAGAAAAAGAGGTAGAAGACTGAGGAGTCTGAGTAAATGTATACGTTAATTTTTAGGTAATTGATATTTTAATGTACTGAGTGAGCTATATCCGATGATGTATCAAGATTCTTAATTTTTGAAGTCTCATTTCATACGCATTTTTTAGACCTAGAATTTTAAAGGTTTTGGTAATTTTGGTGTAAGTTTCAAATATCATAGCTGGTGATTGAGAATATATAAAATGTTTTTTCTACATTGGTAATCTTTCCAGGTTTCTAATAAGTAAATTTATATTGGGCATATATCCTTTTTTTTTTTTAACAAATGAAGGTCATTCTCTTCAATTTTCTGAAAATAATATATATATATATGTATATATATGTGTGTGTGTGTGTGTGTATACACACACACACACACACTTTCACTTTATTTTAAGGGCCATAAGATGTTTTCCTATAAATCTCATATCATTGAATATTTACATGGTTTCTAATTTCTGTTATCATATATGATATTACATAAATTATGTTACTATAATAAAAAACATCACCAGTGATTTCTTGAGCATGCATTTCAAGAAGTTGAATAACTGTATTTAAAGGCATTCAAAATTTGAAGGTTTACATATAGTTTGAACAACTTTTCAAAGCAATTTAAGCACCTTACTTTTCTAAGAGCATTCTGCATTTCTCTAGAAAATTTCATAAACTCCAATTAGAAATATTGTAATTATTACTTTAAATTGACCAATTTAATGTTGATATAGAAAATAGTAATTTATTGATTGCATTTATTATCAATAAAACTTGGCTATTTCTTATTTTGAAACTTTCTTATTCATCCCATTTGCTAATTTTCTTATTGCTCTATTACTGATTTTTAAATATTTTGCAAAATCTCATTATGCTTTAAGGCTATAATCCCTTTGATATAATTTGATGTGGGCTTTTTGGGGGGAGGTGTTTAATTTGTCCTAGAATTTGTGGATTTTGAAGGCTTTTGCCTTGTGTTTGAGTTTTCAAATCTTTTACCACTATATTACAACCTGTTTCTCTATTTGCTCTGTTTTTTTTGTTTTGCTTTTAATTAACAGTTAATTTTTTTCTATTTAACTTGGAGTCTGCATGCTGTGAAGGTAGGTGGTTCAAATTCATGAGTGGCTCCTCAGGAGAAAGATGAGGCTGTCTATTCCCATAATGATGTATAGTCTCAGACACTGTGGAGCAGTTTCACGCTTTCATTCTACACTGCCTTATAGGGTCACTTGGAGTCAGAATTGATTAATGGCCGTGGGCTTGGTGGGTTTTTGGTGTGAGATATGATTTTTTAAAAATAGGCAGTGAAAAGCTCATCCTCTCCTGCAGAGTGATTGGTGGGTTTGAACTGGGGACCATGTAGTCAGCAGCCCAACAGCAGCCCAACCTATACCTACTATGCCAACAGGAATCCAATCCAGTATCTTTTCATTCCATTTTCCCATTTAACCTTTTGAACCTACCCTTATATATCTTCATTTGTGAAGATTCTGATCAAGTGACTTGCCCCTTTTTAAATTGAGGTGCTTGTCTTTTTTATTATTGATTCATAACATTGTGAATCATATATCGTGAATATAAGTCCTTTGCTGTATTTATGTATTACAAATATTTTCTCCATGCCTCCGGCTTGCTCATTCATGTTCTGAACATTTTGATGTCATAATTTATTTTTGAATCTAACATCTCTGAATATTCATTTTATTTTGTATATATTTGTCACATTTTGTATTTTGATATGTAATTTCATTATGAATTACTACACAGTAATCATAATTTTGGTATTGTTAAAAAATGTTTTTTAGGAGAAAGCTTTTTCATACTCAAGTATTAGAGATGATTTTATATTTCTGTTTCTAAATGATTATTTTTTTGTCGACCTAAAGCATGCTCTTTTTGTTTGTTTGACCTTTCCATGATCGCTATTGTGATATGCAGTTCAGCCTCTCTTTCAGGAATGAAAGCTATATCGTTTCAGGTGCTGAAATGCTGCAGACAGGTAGCGCTCAGCTAGCAGAATTGTTGGGAGATGGCCTTTACTGTAGAGATGCCCCAACTAATGCCATACCTTGTCACTTGGTGGGTGAATTCACTGGCTATTCTACGTAAGAGTGATCTGACTGGGTTCCTGTATTTGTCTGGGTATTTAGAGAAACAAATCCACAGAAACTCATGTATAAGAGAGAGTTTTATATAAAGGTTAAATGCACATCACGAAAACATCCCAACCCAGTGCTGCCCAAGCCCACAAGTCCAACATTAACCTATATGTCCGACACCAATCCACAAAGTCCTCCTCCATCTCACAAAACACACACTGTGAGGCCGACTGCAGGAGGAAAGCCGAGTCAGTGAATGTGTAAACATCTCAGCACTGGCAGGGGTCTCCACACGGCTGCTCCAGCACCCAGGCTGCATCGGGGTAGGTCCATGTGGCTTCTCCTTAGGGATGTCTTGCAGGAAGTGAGCCTTGCAAGCTGAAGCAGGGAACTACTAAAGCAGCTGCACCCTGGTGCGACCAACATAAAGCAAGAGACCATTTATCCCTCTGCCCTTCAATTAACCCCACATGAGTTTATCAGCCAGGTTGGCCCAAAAAACTAACTAACTCAGACCCCTCACCCCATTTGGAGCGTTTGAAAAAGTTATTGAATTTGAGGCAAACTTTTCTCTCTGTGCAATCCTACTTCTTTTCCCATTTTCTACACATGTTGGGTCTGCTGAAAACTAATCTCTGCTACAGAAGTGGCTTTCCTGAGAGTGTAACTACAATATTGACTAAAATTATTGTGTGTATGTATTTGTGGCCAATTAAATAATCAACTTTCTGTAAGTGTTATCAGACCGTTGCCAAAACCAAACCAAAAATAAACAACTGTAACAACAAAAGTAAGGAGTGTTTGCATTTTCTTTGAAAATTCAGCTTTGACAACCAGAATTTACACTGCTTAGCTATTAACCTACATGCTTATATTTATTATATTCCCTTTTCTTTATATTTGTTTAAATTTTGACTACTACTTCCATCCAAGAATGATATCCTTGTCTATTATTATTATTGATTTGAAAAATTATTTTCATTCTTTCTTAGAAAATAAAATTGTTGCTCTTATTTTCTTGAATGTTTTAATATTTGCTTTATCTTTTTTAAAATTTTGTACTATATAATTGCATTTGAATATAACAGTCTTATTTACATACAGAATCATGGGAGTATATATTTTTAGTAAAATATGCCTTTTATCAGAATGAATTCTATCGTCTGTATTTTTGCCATGGGTTTATTTTTATCTCATATTAATTCTACAATCCTACTATTTATTTTTAGTTTTATAATTTATTTATGTTTGGTTGTTTACTTTTAACTTATTTGTGTGATTTCCCATTGTTTATGCTCTTGTTAATGGAAACAATTTGATTTTGAAAACTTCTCACCTTGAGTGTTTTATAAAATTAATATTTAAACTTTTCATATTCTGGTGATTAATATTTTTGACTTCTGATACTTTAAATATAGTTACTGAGGCTTTTCTGATATTTTATTGTTTTCTGGAATTTCAAATACAAGTCATGTTTTCTTTTCTCTATTTCTTCTAGTGTAGTAAGAGCTGCAATTGTTTCTCTAGTTAAAATTTTATTGATTAGTTTGAATAATTTTTGAATTTTATTTAATACCTTTAAAGCATTATTTAATATACTTTGTTTTAATTTTAGAAGTAAAAGTGCAACACAGTGTGAAAACCATGAATTAACCAAGCACACTCCATGTAGGAGTGATAATTACCCAGTATGCAATGAACTCAATGTCCTGACAGTACTTTAAACAATGATCTTAAATTCCTCCCTTAAGTTGGGACTTTTCAAGAAAACATTGGAATGATTCTTCTTTTGATTCTCATCACTGTAAAGACTACTTGAGTTTGTCATAGTCCTTAAGCTCAACTTTGTGAACCAGAATTTAGATTGCGGTTCCCTCACCTTGGTTACTTATTAAGTCCAGGGGCTTTTAAGGCTAAGTCAGGCCTGGGAATGGTTTACATGACTAAATTTCTTGGCAAGGCAAATGACATCTGCAGAAAGATGGGTTTTTTTTTTTCTCGAAAAAAAGCGGGGGAGTTACTGCAGATGGAGCTGGTGCTTGTCCTTGGCATTGAATGTTATGTCACACAAAGACCAGTGCTCTTCCAAAAACATTGTCACGATTTGTTGACTCTTTGTCAAAAGTTTCGACAGTTTCTTGGCATCTGACAGAGCCCTGCACCTGTCTGGAATAACTTAAAAATGTGTATTTAAAAGAAATATTTATAAATACTCCAGTATTTAACACAGATTCAAGCTTGCTTAGTGGTTATTTAAAACACTTACATTTTGGTATCGAATCCAATCTTTATGGGGACTTGGTGAACTCACTTTTCTTGTCAAAGAGGGTGCTTCCAAAGATGCCAGTGATTTTGTTCCTTCCCAGTGAGCCCTTAGATCAGTCAAAACTTCTTTCTCCTAACGAAAGGGCGAAAGTCCTGTCAGGGTTTCCATGTTCAAAATGAGATGTTTGTGAGAGCCCTTAGAACTTCAGGATGAAAGTCATTTTCTGTGGATGCTCTTTTTAAGTCTAATGTTAGAACACGGAGTACTATTGTATAGCCAATCTTATCAGATGTTTTTATTTTTAATCATAATGCAGCATCATTGAATGACCCACAGGTCTGGTTCCAAAATTTGAAGATTCTACAACTTAATTTTCTGTAAGTATCATCTGTAACCTCCCCATGTTGAAGTAACCATTAAGTGCAGAATGAGATTTCATATCTGGGTCTATTATGGATCATCTTAATAATACTATCACTATTATCAAGCTTTTAAAAAAGGCTCAATGTGTTAAAAAAAAAAGAGTGAGCATTTACCAATGTTTTAGCTCATTTTCCCATAAAATTTCCTGAGAGGCTACTTGACAAAATAAAATTGGAATGAATGAATCTGACTATTATATTCTACCTATGTCTCTTAAAGAAAACAAACAACAACAACAACAACCCTACACAACCCACTGCCATCAAGTCAATGCTGACTCATAATGACACGACAGGACAGGGTAGACTGCCCCTGTGTTTCTGAGACGAACTCTTTATAGGAGTAGAGAGCCCCACCTTTCTCCTGCAGAGCAGCTGGTGGTTTTGAACGGTCCACCTTGCAGATCGCAGCCCAACTCCTAACTCGTATTCTCCTGGGGCTCCTAATGCCAGTTTAGAGAAATTGATAATCCTTCTGAATCATCTAACATAATCCTTACATAAAGTGGATGAGAAGAACAAATAAAATAATATATTTGTAAGTAATAAATTATTCTTTTTGGCTAGGAAGAGGTAGCATATGCGCATTAATGGCTCCTTTATAATAAAGTTATCCAATGTGCATTATGGCTAAGAGATAGCTGATGAATGGTGTTATGGATTGATTTGGGTTTTCCTAAAATATGTGTCAACCTGACTGAGCTGTGATTTTCGGTATTATGCATTATCCTTCCATTTGTGATCCACTGTAATGATTTTATTTGTCCTAAAGCCTCTATTACGTTGATGACGGATTAGAGATTGCTGAACTCATTGCGACAGGCTGTAATCTACCAGATTAGGTTGTATCTTGAGTCAATCTCTTCTGAGATATGTTGTTAGTGTTGTTGTTGTTATTAAGTGCCATCGGGTTGACTCCAACCCATAGTGTCCCTATACACAGCAGAAGGACATGCTGTTCAGTCCTGCACTGTCCTCACATTGTTCCTCGACCTGAGCCCATTGAGGTAGCCACTGTGTCACAGGGACTTGTTAATTTTCTTTAAATCTCATTTGAACTTAGTAGGCTCCTGGCCTGATTTGGGCTGCTCATACTGAACTTCTCCATTGTCTCTTCCCCCAGATGTAGTCAGTTTGATTTCTGTGTATTCTGTCTAGAGAACTCCATTTGTACAGTCTGCCTTCTGTATTGCTTAAAAGAGGTATTTGCTATGAGCAAGTTGTTGGGCTTGCAAAATTATATTATGCAATCTCCAGTTTAGTTTCTAGCACCAAGACCAGATTTTCCAACTACTGTTCCTTTTTCTCTTTGTTTCCAACTTTTGCATTCTAATTGCCAATAATTATCAATGCATCTTAATTGCATATTTGATTAACTCAGTGGTTCTCAACCGTCCTAATGCCATGACCCTTTAATACAGTTCCTCATGTTGTGGTGACCGCCAACCATAAAAATATTTTTTTGCTACTTCATAATTGTAAGTTTGCTACTGTTATGAATCCTAATGTTAATATCTGATATGCAGAATGTATTTTCATTGTTAGAAATTGAACATAATTAAAGCATAGTGTGATTAATCACAAAACAACATGTAATAATATATTGTGAAGTATTTATTTATAGTTACACATAAATGAAATTTTGTCTTGAAGCACAGTGTAGCATGGGTAACTGTGTTCACACTGGTTACTCATATGTGGACATATCTGCATGTGGGCGGGCTGCCTGGAGACAGATAGAGGGGCCATGTCTGGGTTCCTAAGACCATCGGGAAATATGTGTTTTCCGATGGTCTTAGGCAACCCCTGTGAAAGGGTCATTCAACCCGGCAAGGGGTCGCGACCCACAGGTTGAGAACCAGTGGATGCATTTCTGACTGAAGACACTGGTAGAATTCTCGATTTGGTCATCACTAGCTTTTGTGGTTGGTGCGTGCATTTGAATAGATGTATTGATTGGATTGTCTATGATAGGATAGATGTAATCCTATCATAGACAGGATTATACTTCAAGATTGATTTTGAAATGTCCTTTTGGGCAATGAATGCAAGGCCACTTTTCTGGATTGTGTCCTTCCCGGCCTGGTAAATCATAGGATTTTCTGATTCAAAATGGCCAATACCAGTCCTTTTCATCTCACTAATGTCGAGGATCGATCTTCATGCGTTCCATTTCACTTATGATGACTTCCAAATTCCCTATATTCACACTTGACACATTCTAAGTTTCTATCATCAAGGACAGGAGAAACTGCTGCAGAAATCAGCCTATTTTTGCGGCTGCTGTTCTTTACCTTGATTCGCGCCCCATCGGCCAATGACGATCCTGAAGTCTCCACTCCCACGAGCTTGACCCCATTCATGTGCCAAGGTGGACTCCGCTCTGAGAAAACAGCTCCTCTGCAGAGCACCTCTTAGTGCAAGGCCTTTGGGGGGCAATAGCCAGAAAGACCTGACAATAGATGTTCCCCTGGGGGACACCAACAGCTTTGAGATACAAGCACCACTCCTGTGATTTTTGCATTTGATTTGGAAGTATCCAGCTCATTTAATGGTCAATATTCCCAGCATGCACTTTACTTCAGGATGACTTTGTGATTAGGTACCAGCCATCTGAGAGAGAGTTCGTTATGATGCAAGTTGGGTGGAAAGAGAAAGGGCTAGGAAGGAGGGTCTTTCCCAGAACACCTCAAATCACACTAATGTCCTACTTGAGACCAGACCACAGGGTCAGAACACTGCCCGCAGAGAGAACAAAGAGCCTTATGTGTTCAGGGCCCAGTGTGGAGGTGCTGTGTTACCGGATTCCTGAGAGGTCAGAGACACTTTGAAAAGAGTGCTATAAAACACGAGATCACAGCCCGTAATGACGTAGTGGTTTGGGCTCTGCTTTGGTTTGCAGAGACCTATCCTCTTACATAATCAATGAGCTGTTTCCAACTTACATTTGATTCCTTAATGGAAGGAGAAATAGATGCACTGTTGGCCAACTGGGTGAGGTAGTTAGTTTATTGTGCAACCTGGCCGATAAACACATGGGTTAATTGAAGGCAGAGAGATAAATGGCTCAGTGAGCCTCGCCTTTCTAGTTCTCAGGTCTCTTGCTTTGTGATGGTTGCATCAGGGTGCAGCTGCCTTAGCCAGTTCCCTGCTTTAGCTGGCAAGGCTGATATCCTGCAAGACATCCCCGAGGAGAAGCCACATGGACCTACCCCGATGCAGCCCTGGGTGCTGGAGCACCCATGTGGAGACCTCTGCCAGCGCTGAGATGCTTACACATTCACTGACTCGGCTTTCCTCCTGCAGTCAGCATCATTGCGTCTGTTTTGCGAGATGGAGAAGGACTTTGTGGATTGATGTGGGACATATGGGTTAATGTTGGACTTGTGGGCTTGGGCAGCACTGGGTTGGTATGTTTTCTTGTTGTGTAATTAACCTTTATATAAAATTCTCTCTTACACATGAGTTTCTGGGGATTTGTTTCTCTAAAGTACCCAGATTAATACACTGGGAATCCAATCCAAACATCTAAACAATATTGGCAGAATGAATTCAGAGCAGGGTCCAAGAGTAAGGAGAGTAAATTAAAAAGTAACCAATTAGGTTCCTGTTCATATGCGCATGGATTTATTTTTTTAATATTTAAAAATGTAAATATATCATGTTAATATGTATCAGTGGATGACTCCAAAGAAGTTCTCTCAGTAATATACTTGTCTCAATCTCATCTGGGCACCTAAAAATGAAAGAAGTTGGGTACTTTAAATGGTGGCTTATGGCGGAATCAGCAGGACCAGTTAAACTCCAGGCAAAGAATTCACCTCAGAGCATTATGGTGGCTGTTGTAGATTCCAAAGCAGTAATTAATCTTCATAGAGTTTCTCAAAGGACAAAGTATGATGATGGCACCTCAAGAAAATAGAAATCTACATTGGTGAGAAAAGGGCTGCCCCAAGACGTTTCCTCCATGACCATGACAATGTACCTGCTTGTTGTCTTGTTGCTCATTCTACAGGTCTGGTCTTGCCCCTTCAGGCTTCTTTTACTCTCTACACTGAAAGAACATGGAAAAGGAACATGGTCTGAGTCTCTAAAGCATGCCCAAACTGGCACTTTGATGCGGTGTACATTGAAAGGCACGTAATTAATTGTTTGGAGAGAGTGGGAGAGAGAAACACTGCCTTCAGAAATCCATAGACCTAGATGAAGGCTGTTTCAAGAAACAATAGCTTCACATCTAGATACTTTTGCTTACTAGTTGTTTCTGTGTTGTGGTAGCAGTACTTTCCTATTCACCCTGTGTATTGGAGGGGCCAAATGCACCCTAAATCCATCGCTGTGGGGTCAGTTCCCCTCACTGGAGTCCTGTATAGGGCGGCAGAGACTGTAAATCTTTGGGGCACAGAGAGTCTCCTCTTTCTCTTGCAGGGTGTTTCGTGGGTTGAATAACTGACTTCATGGTTAGCAGCCTGTCGCACAGCACTGCCTGGGCTCCTTTTGAGGACAGACATTCCACAGTTTATTTCTTTTCTTGCCCTTTCACACAGCTATCAGCAGAGGCCAGTTACTTTTCCTAAGTAGTCATAAGTGGCTCCAGCTCTGGAAGGGGCAGAAAATGGGGGATGAGGGTGGGGGTAGAGTATGATGAAGATACGGAGCAGCTAACAAGGCAGCTTTGGATGGGAGAGTGTCTTTTATGAGCTTGAATGCATTGCCCCGCTGATGGGAGAGCATCTTTTATGAGCTTGAGCCATATCCATTTATATAGACTTTCCTAAATTGATATCATGAAGGTCATCTAAAGGACAACACCTCTAGGAATTAGATGTCTCTCAATTTCCAGAGCTCAATTGTATGGCATCAGGAGCCCTGATGGAGCTGTGGGCTAGGCATTGGATTGCTGATCACAAAACGGCAGTTCAAATCCACCAGCCGAAATGGGTTGGGTGTTTGTTTTTTAATTATTTTTTCATTGTGTAGCATCAGGGACTGACACTTGCTCTACAAAAAAAAACAAAAACAAAAACATAAACAACTTTAATCAATGGGCTAGATGGTTGATGGGTGTTGCCATGGCTAAAGTAGAAGATGGTGATTTCCAGGAGGGAGAAGGGAAATCAAGGAGTGGGGGAGGGATACACTGATGGAGTGTTGATTATTAGTTTAGACTGTGAAATACAAAGTTAACAATCTGAAATGTAAACAGCACCTAAGTTACAAAAAAATAAATATAACGACTTTGTCAGTGCCTTCTCATTGGGATATATTAGAAAATTGTATCAAACTCTTACTTTGAAGTGATTGACTTATTTTCACTGGAACCAAGGTTTACCTTGTGTAGAAATGACACCCAACTTGAAAGGCATGGAGCCAGCGTTATCCAAGTCTAAAGAGCTCCCCCCCAAATGACAACTTCCTAATTCAGACAACACAAGACTTTAAACATAATTTAAGGTTTATGTACAGTGATCCTTCTCACAGGTTATCATCAGGTTTTAAAATTCCCAAATTTGGTTGTCTGTTTTAGTTGAAATTGCCTATTCAGACCAAGTAGGATCACTGGGGGGGAAAAAATACATGATCCTATCAAAAATCAATATCCTTTTATGTTGAATATATATGTATTTATATGTGAGTGTGTATTGGATATGTATATATATATATATATATATATATATATATATATATATATATATATATATATATATATACTCTCTTTGTGTCCTAAATGTATTTAGAAAGTCTAGAAACCAGTAAGTATCTTCACTTAAAGATCTTTTCATTTTTATTTATTTAATTTTTAATAATCTTATTGACCTATAATTCACATATATCATACAATTAAGTAGTTCAGTCACGTTAAAGAGAGTTGTACAATCATCATCACAATTTTAGAACATTTCCTTCATTCTTGGACTCATTATTAGTAGCTCCCCACATCCCCCCAACTTCCAAATCAGGATCTTTTGAAATGCATTCTCTGCTCTAGCAATCATGCTGTATTTTGGAATTTCACTTTGGCATCCATCCATACTTAGAAATAAAAACATTTATCTTTGATCATGCATGTAATTGGAAGAGTGAACATCAAGGCCTCTTTTTTTATCTATATGTACCTAATCTTAGATAAAGTCCTATAAATTATGGAAAAACAAACAATAGCTTAATAGTTTACCATCTTAGAAATCTGGGGAGCAGATTAAGTCATTAGGCTGAGAAAAAACATGCAAGTGCATATAACCATATGCTCTCTGTTCAGAATTCTTTGCCCCAAATTACCACATTTCTGCAAAATGCTATTAAAAAAAAAAGGCAGACGAATCTATGAGGGGAGCAAAGTGTGTTAGCTTGGGTGGTAGGAAAAAGAGAAAGAAAGAGCACCAGGCCCCTTCTGGCACAGGGACACATTCACTGTCTAGAGTATGGAATGAGTTCATGGAGATGGCATCTCTCTATCTATCTCCTGGGGGCACAGAAAGGTTGATGGTTAGAACCCACCCAGTGGTCCCTAAGGTAGCCCTGGTGGCCTAGTGGTTACGTGTTGAGCTTGTACATAGCAAAGTCAGCAGTTCTAATCTCTCATATTCCAACAGATATGGGTTCTTTAAAAAACAGAAATTACTTTCTTTAACTTCTCTTCTTTTGATGTTGCAGCTTTTTTGTTTGTTTGCTTTCTTTGGAGGTTACAAGCCCTCTTGCTTTGGAAATCCCAGTTGAGTAGTAGTCCTTTAGGGTTTCAGGAGCACATTTCAACGTGGGGCTTTTAACATCTCAGAGTTTTTATTTACTCTAAGCATTTGGCAAATATCAACCAGGTTGAAAAAGATGTGGTTCCAGCACCTAGAGGGAACAGGCAAGGCTGAATTCTTAAAGATTCATTTATCCACCAAGCAAGGGATACAGGTCAAAGGGCATTATAGTAAAAAGATTGCTCCATTCTTTTATTTAGTTGTATTGCAAATATCTGAAGATAAGTGGGCTATTGCCGAAGGCTCAGAAATCTTTTGTTAGATGGAGATTTTTGTCACAATAGTATTTGTCGAGATGAAATTTGACCTATATTCTATTTCTTTAAGGCTGCTGCTTAATTTCCCATAGGGCAGTGCTTTTCAGATTTTTTTAGATGGGGAAATCATTTGTTGTCACAAAATATTGTGGAAGCATATGAATAAAGCAGATACAATGTATGTAGTTGTAAGTGAAGGATTTTTAGGTGGTGATAACCTTCAAACCCCTCAGTTCACCCACCCTCCCTCAATACCTGCTGCTTGAGACCGCACATATATGAGTACATTTGGCCCATGGTTAAGCTATTGTAGATTATTTGTTATTAGTAAGATTTAAATCTCACTGAGCTGAGATTAAGTAAAACCCTTTTCCATCACCTGCCGATTTCCTTAGATGCTACTTAAATCTTTTGATTGATAGATCAATTAAGAATTTGAGAATCAATAGTACTTCAGAGTTTTAAAGTTGTGTCTCGATGTGAAAAATAGAAGCTAGTCAACCGATGAGATTATATTGCTGTAAAAATCTTATTATAGCGTGGAAATACAGCTCTTCAGTGTACTACCAGAACACATCCATCCATTCTAATGGGAGAGAAATTACTACATTCATTGCTCTTCGGTGAAATTGTTTTTCAGAAAGTGAATTACTGTTTGTCATATCCATATCCAAACATCATGGGGTTAACCCAATATAAACTCTGAGGTTTTTTATATTCAAAATAGGGAATTTTTAGAGAAGAAATACCTATTTGGAAAAATCATTAGAGCAACCACTATTTTGGCTTAGTGTAAAATAGGTAAAGATAAACAACAACAACAAAGGCAAAAGGCACTTGATGGGGTCATTGTGGCTTTTGATTAAAACAAAAAATCAAAGGTACACCCAAAGAATTCTGCTAATAATTTAAAGGGATGATATCAGTTTCCATCTTCACTACTAAAACGAATTTCTTCACGTTCAAGTTGATGAGTCAAAGCACTTGCGCTACTTGAACCCTCACCCAAATTAACCTGGTCCGCTCTTCGTCAGTAGGCGACTCACTGCGGCTCAGTCTCAGCAAGTACTTCATGGTTCAAGTCAGATGCCCTGTTCAAGCTACCACTGCCTCCTGCTTTGCAAGAGAACACCTCATCTTTCTTCTGAGGAGTGGCCAGGACGGGGGCGGGGTGGGGGGTTGAGCCACTAACTTGGTTGTTAGTAGCCCAGTGCTGTTTGAGTCTATGAGGTGCTTAGGACAGAAACTCTGGTCCAAAAGACATGTATGTCTTGCTGCTCCAGGTGCTTGATGGTTAGGAGATGCCCCAAAGCCTCCTAAGCCTGACGACTAATACAGGGAACCTGCTCAATTTTCAAGGCATTGCTTTCCCAACGGGGTCATAAACCTACTCATCTTCTAGGTTTCAGAAGGAAAAACATTCACCTCGGAAGAGCTAGGGTCTCAGTGAGTGTTGACATAGCTTCTTGGGTAACCTTTTGAAGATCTGCGAGGTCTGAAATTCATCTAGACAATGAACTGTTGAAGGAGACCGTCTAAAGACTCGTCAGCCTTAAAATGTCTTCATGCATTTCTCTCCGACTCACTTCCTCAACACCCTGTTGGATCTTGGCACTCCTATATGCAATTTGGCAGGTGATGCCTCAAACATGGCGGAGCGAGGATAAGATGAATTTTAAAAGAGTGAGATTAATTTTTTCAAGTCATCACTCGGAAAATGGTAAAATAGCTGGATGAAGAGAAACAAAATAGAGTAGTTGCTGTGTGTAACAAAAGCAACGTTAGTTCAAACCTTTCTAAGAACTCTGCCCATAAATAAAGTATATATATATATATATATATGACAAAGTGAAAATTAATAAGAGATATATCTAGGCCTCCTAGGGGCAGAGTGGGCCAGTAATATAGCCCATGATCTGGATTGATGGAGGGCAGAACCTGAGGTTTGAGATGGCACTGAAATCTCTATTGATGACTTTCCCTCTAAAAGGCCAAACTATATAGATGACTAATGAAAACGTCATCAAGACGTGTTCTGTTCTCTGCCACACCGTGAAATACCTGGATATTTGGGGGTGGAGGTCGGGGGAGAGACAATACACCTAATTGGCTGCATGTTCAAATGTTCCCCACCCATGAATTTGAGATCAGAAAAATGCAGCTGACTTTCTGGTGATGGTTATAGTATTACGTTTGTCATTTTAAACCAAACCAGCCCATTGCTTTTGAGTCAATTCCAACTTCTAAAGACCCCATTGGGACCCTACTGCAATGCTATGACATTGAATGTAAGCATCACATGCTAGTGACCCTTTAGCATCACATCCACCTCTATCAAGTGCTGTTGTGAGGTTCTGTGTCCAACAGAATGAAACTGCTTGGTCCTGTGCGAACCTTACATTTATTGTTTAGTTCCCCCTACTCCCACAATTTTATTGGCATATAATTCACATGTCATACAATCTAGTAGTTCAATGGCATCAAGAAGAGTTGTGCAATTATCACCACAATTATTTTAGAACATTGTCTTCAGTCTTGTACTCATCGTTACTACCTCCCCATTTCTCTTTAACCTCCCCTGGCATACCACTAGGAAAGTATTATTCCTGTTGCTATCTATATCGATTTATCTATCCTGGGTTGCATATACAGAAAGCCATTAACAAACAACCCTTAAAAAGCAACAAGAATAACAAAGTACAACAGATAAAAGCCCCAATAGAAATGAAATATTAAATATAAAAAATATTAAAATTTAGAACAAATTTGAATGGATCATAAGGGAGATCAAATAATAGGGTGCTAAATTTTAACCTTACTGCATCTGCAACCATTCACTTTCTGATGCATTCTCCGCATTAGCAAGGCTCCTGTTATCCCTGGTCCATAGGCAGGGGGGATTCCCCAGGAGTTTCATTCATGTACATTTCCCTTACCCTTAAAAATAAACAAAAGAAAAGAAAGAAACAGGCTTAAAATGGGTCTAAAGGGAGATAAGATGATAAGACATTACATTTTAACCTAAGCATGTCTGCCATACTTGACTTTCCAGTGCTCTCTGTGCAGTAACAGGGATATTCACATCCTTCAACTATGATCCGAGGGGATTCACCAGATGCTACATCTATGTGTGCACCCTATAAATGAATTTTGCACTTCCACTGTCCAGAGCCTTCTGAAAACCAGGTGTTCACAATCTACGCTCTGATGCCATTCCCTCCTTGAACTTTGGATTGTATTATTGACAATCCTTGCATCACACAGGTTGGTGTGCTTCCCCCACGTGGGCCTCGCTGACACCTCACAATTACTGTTAAGTTTCTGCTCCTTGTTGCAGCTCTTTTGTTAATTCATCTTATGGAGGAGCTTCCTCTTTTTCCCTGATCCTCCTAAAAGCATGATGGACTTTTCCAGGCACTGGTTTCCCTGGATGAGATGCCCTGGTGGTGCCATCAGATAAGCTTTGCGCTGTCGACTGCAAGTTCTGTAGTTCAAATACAACACCTTCAATATTCTTTGCCAACATCATAACTCAAACACATCCACTCTTCTGTGGTCTTCTTCACTGTCCAGCTCTCATACCTGTATGAGGCAATTGAAAACACTATGGCTTGAGTCAGTGTTGGATACAAGAGACAGGTCGCCTGCATAGGGCCATCTATAGGTGGGCATAGGAAGGCCTTAGAATTTATGGCATAAGGGTGGAATGGTAAAGAAAAGCGAGTTCATCAAGATACTTGAGTCCATGCCATGGGGTTTGGGCATTAATATGACCTCAATGGAGTGTCACTGATGGGTTTTAATTATACACTTCCATGATTACAGAACTGTAAATATGAGAGAAACAAAGTAATTTTGCTTTGATAGGAAGCGGTGTGTGCCAAAGGAAATGCCTGAGGCGAATCACCCAGTGCTCTGGAAGATGTGGGCTCCTCTGCGTTCTTGGACATCACAGAAAGTGCCCGAGTGTGTTCTTTCTTCCCTCCCTGGACAATCCCTGAGGTGAGATTTCTTAGAAAACCAATAAAAGGCATATTTTGAAAAAAGAAGCCAGTAAAAGTCATGAAAGACTTGAGTTAATGTAGATACTTTGCAGCTGTTTCTGGCCCAAACCAGAAAGTGGGAATGAAGCAGCTGACAAATCTCTCCTTAAAACTTTTATTGAGTAGACAACCCCCTTTCACCCCCACCACTCCCGCCTAATTCTATGTACATTTGTTTTAATGTGCAAAGAAAAAAAAAGTTTCAAAAGTTAATAAAATATACAACATGACCTAGTTAATCTGAACCAGTTTGCAAACTCCCTTTATATTTGGATAAGAAAATAAACCTTCAGAGTCACAAACTCTTGGCGAATTGTCTGCCTCGTGTGCTAGTGAATTCTTGACCAGTTACATTTCTGGCTCCCAGACACGGGGCTGCATTGAGCTTGGACGAAGTGGGCCTGGTTGTAATTATATTGGTATATTGATTGCAATAACGAATGACATTGTTGCAATGAGGTAGAGAGTGTTGTAATGGACAGTGACCCTTAAGGTGACATTTGCTCCACACTGGCAAGTTTATGTCTATGCCCCAGGTTCTGGGATCTGAGACTAGAGAAGTCTTGGCCAGTGACACTTTCTATCTTTTCAGTCACTACACATTTTGTCATTAATAAGTGGTCATGCTGCTGGCCTGACAAACTGAAGGGTAGCGGCAAGCTGGACGGATCAGAATGAAACCAAGTTTGTAGACTCCAATGTTAGTGCTGCCACGGATCTTGAGAAACCAGGCCTAGTAGACAAATGAAGGAAAGGAGGGTTGCCCTCTAGTCCCGGAGCAGTCAAATGCCTCTCTCATTTCCTTCCTGAGGCCCCCAACACTTCCTGGTGAAACGTCTTCCATCCCAGTCATGTTTTGGCTTGCTGTCAGCGAGGAAGACTCCAAGCACTTGATGATGAAGATCAAGGACTGCAGTGTGGATCGCAGCTGATTGTAAAGGAAACCCAGATCTTCACAACTAGACTAAGAAGGACCATCATTGGAGATAATCCTAAATGGAGGGGAAAAAATAGAAGTTGCCAAGGATTTCATTTTACTCGGATCTGTAACCCAGGCTCATGGGAGCAGCAGACAAGGAATCCAACGATGAATAATATTGGGCCAATCTGTTGCCTAAGAACCTCTTTACAGTGTTGAAAAACAAGGCTGTCACTTTGAGGATGAATGTGTGCCTCGTCCAAGCCTTGGTGCTATCCATGGCCCCATAGGCATGTGGAAGTTGAAGAATAAATAAGCAAGACCCGAGAAGAATGGATGCCTTTAAATTATGGTGTTTGAGAAGAATATCGAATATACCATGGACTTCCAGAACAAACAAATCTGTCGAAGTACAGCCAGACTCTAGGTCACATACTCTAGACATGTGGTCAGGAGAAACCCATCTCTGGAGAAGGATACAAAATAGCAGGCTAGCAAAGAAAGAAAGAAATTGCTCAAAGAAACAGGTTGAAATGGTGGCTTCAACAACGGGCTCGAACATAGGATCAACTGGGAGAATCTTGTACGAGTGGGCAGTGTTTCGTTGCGTCGTACCAACGCAGTGGCTGACAACAGCCAGACTCAAGACGTGGCTTCTGATTTTTGCTATTCTCTTGACACTGGGCTCAATTCTTTCCGTGTAATATGTACTTAATTCTTTGTCGAGAATATTAGAAAAGAACTTACTACTAAGGGGGCAAAAAGTGTAATGCCAGCACCCAGCTCCCTTGCAAGCAAAAATTTCCTGCGTAATTACATTTATTACTCTCATAAAATATAACACTATCCTTATTACCTTTGGCAGTAAAAGAAAGCCCCTTATGTGCCTTTTCTTACCACACCTCACACACTCTAACTACTAAGGGAGTTCTAAAGAGAGGGGTGGAGAGACATGGGAAAGGCCAGATTCTTCCAGCCAAGCCAAATGGCTGGAAGTGTAGAAGTTTGATTCTAAACTTAAAGTGGTCTGGGAAAACATAAACCTTTATATCGTTAAGTGTGACCCACTGGCCTCTTTGGTGTTTGGAAATGGAGTCCTCCTTTCAAAGTTTCCCTTCAGTCCTTCTTTCAGAAGAAGTATTTGGAAGCTTACTTTCAAAGCCCTTAAGTGTAAAAATAAACAAGCATTCAGTCAAGGAGTCCCCGATGCCCTGCTATGCCACAATATAGTCTTGGGTCATAAATCATGTCTCTGACAGGTCTATGATGATGCATTGTGTTAATACATCATAATGACAATACTGATGATGTATTAGAGCAATATATCCTGAAGGCCTATCACTTTCGAATTCTGTGTTTATAGATAGCAAAGGAAAGGTTTGGGGGTGGCGGAATTGAGAAAGAGAGAGAGGCCCATGGGAGGGTTCAGTATGATGAACATCTTCTTCTGAAAAGCCAAGAGCCAAAAATGGAAAGTAAACACTTCTACCTTAAAGGCACTCATGCCTTTGCTCGCAATGTACCTCTCTCACGGACGTGACTTCTAAAGATGTGCCATCTGCCAAATGGTGGAGTCTTGACCTGATAGGATCTTCAGTACCTCAAAGCTTTGGATGAATGGATTGTACTCCCTGTTCACAGAACAAAAGTTCTGTTCTAGGGGGGACTAACCGCTCCTGACCAGAGCATTTCTGCCTTGTGCATGAACATTGGTGATGGATAGCAGTCAGTGGGTTCTTCTCCCACACCTCCTGCCATGTGAGGGGGTTAGATGAGTCACCCAAGCTTCGTGATATAGAGAGTTCATCTCAGACTGGGTCCCATGGCTCCTTACGCCTTGCCTTCAGACTGAACCAAGAACCAATCACTTCGCAGCCTACTCCTTCAGACCTTTTCTTTAGGGTTATTTCCTGGTTGCACTAGAACATTTGCGTTGACTTGAACGAGGACAGGCAGTAGACTTGAGGTGTAGCTCATGCCCCTGCCTGTAATGGAGACACATCGTCTAGGAGCCATCCAGCTTTCACGAGGGGAGCAATGCAAAGAAACCTACTGTTTGGGTGGCATCATATCGTTAGCATCTTCAATAAACTGCCAGTTCTGGTCAACCGAAAATTGACTTTGGCATTCTTCATTTGATTTATTGCAATTCAACGTGAGGATGTTCTTTTTAAAGGGAAAAGGCAGTGCGTCCATCGGAGAGAGGAAGGTCATTTTGAAGAACAGTGGGTGTACTGAGTGAGGTCGCAGACCCACGATGTCTGGTGAGGAGATAGGTTAGACCTATTTTCATATGACTGAAAAGTGAATAAAGAATTGAAAATAGATGGTTTTTAAAAGACTAGTATAATCGATTCAAATAAATCTGCTTTTCAGGATAAGAAACTGAAAATTCAAACACAAGTGTGTTTATTTAAATACACAGATAACTACATTCTTGAAACTAGCAGAGCAGCATTTTGTTTCCAACAAATTCCAGGATTGGGATGTTCCTTAATTAAGCTGAGTGTCCACATAGCATGAGTGAAGGTTTGGGCAGCTGGAAGTCAGGCAAGAAAAAGGACAATTGTTTCTGTTGGCATTTTTCTGACACTAAATTGATACAGTTTGAGTTTATGCTTTGTTTGAAACAGCATGTATTTCCTAATGGACTTATACATTGTCAGTTTTCAGCTGTAGACTTGCTATGCAGTTGTGGATAGAGACGGCCTCCATCGTTCATCCTGTATGCCCAATGTTTGACCCTTAATACACGTCTGTTATTGACTTTGATGTTCATGTTTGCACATGTAACACATGACTCTTGTCTTGACTTCCTTATTTTCCTTACCCCCAAACGTTTTCTAATATGCTTTTGAAGACATTTATTCCATAATTTCATTCCAGTTAGTGGTGGGTGAGTTTAAGGCTCTAACCAGTCATCAGCACCAGAGTGTGCACCTGAGAATACACCCCAGTATTTTGTGTTCAGCCAGTTTCTGTCTGTATGTGTGGCAGTCCAGTGCAGGAGGAGCTTTATCACCTCCCAAAGGCCTCTAGGGGAACATTAGCCAAAAGATGCCTCTCTCCTTGGGTGTCTTTTGGTGGAATGGCTTGTCTGCAGAGAGGCGTTAACGTGGTTCCCTTCTCCCTGAGCCTGCCCTCCTGATGGTCAGCTTCAATGGCTCTTGGCTTCAAAGTATTTCCAGGGTTGTGTAGAAAACGATG
Source organism: Echinops telfairi (assembly GCF_000313985.2). NCBI lineage: Eukaryota > Metazoa > Chordata > Mammalia > Afrosoricida > Tenrecidae > Echinops > Echinops telfairi. Next base: position 4,855,534 of record NW_022106471.1, on the reverse strand, counting down.
ACAAATTCCCCAGAGTCCTACGGCAAGGCTCCAGACCTTTGAAGAGCTCCAATTCTCTGACCAGTGGACTCATGGTAATGTTTGTTGCTCTTGGCCTTAAAGCCAATTTATCCCACAGTCAGATTGTGCATCTGGAGAAAGTACAGTTTCCAAGAACGGTTCCCAGAGGTCATATCCATCTCTCCATTACTAGAATAAAAATATCCTAGCTACTCCCAGGCACCCAGCTAATGAAAAGTTGTCTTATTTGACCCAGCTGGATTATACCAATGATCAACTTCCTCTGCCCTCTTCCATCTCCCACCAAATCAAGAGCATAGAATACTTAAACATTTGTCTAAGTTTCCCAGGATTCATAAATCATTCTTACTCTTATAAATCTACAAGACATTCATGCATGAGACCCCGGGGAACGTAGGATTGGTGGCCAAGGGGTAACAACCTCCGTTTCTTGTCTCAGGACCATCAGCTTTGGAGGGCTTCAGCATCCTTCTCTATAAAAGGAGGCTTTGAATGAGATGGGAATGACATCGTTTAAGCAATGTTTTCTGCTTAAAAGGCAACACTGGTATAACATTTAGTAGAAGAGTGAAAAGAACTATGTACTATCATAGTTACTCTTCCAGAAAGCAATGTGAAGGCTTCTAGATTTTTCCAGCAGGCGGTAATGCTAAACCTGCACTCTATAGTGAGACACCAAATCTTTTCTCCTTCCATGTAAGCATCGGCGAAAGCAGCCAAGTCCTAGTAATTGCTGTTATTCAGAATACATGGCTGTCTGACAAACGAACAGGATCATAGGTTGTCACCCTGTGTCTCTATCTGTTATAACCCTTCCTCTCCATGGGAAATACCAGACAATGCTCGCTTGATATCTCACCAAGTGTCCATCCGAAATGCATTCCAAGGTGCTCACACTCTCTCGAGGCTGTGCCTCAAAACCAAATTCTCTCAGCCTGTCCTTCTTAGGAGTCAGTTCATCAATTTAGAATCACACGTCTGCTCATGTGGCCCTGGCCAAGCCGGGCGCTATCAATGCTTTATCACATCGACACAGACAAGGTGTCAACATTCTAGTTAGGCCTTCTTCTCAGGAGAATTTAAAAAAAATCATTTTATTAGGGGCTCATACAACTCTTATCACAATCCATACAAACATCCATTGTGTCAAGCACATTTGTACATTCGTTGCCCTCATCATTCTCAAAACATTTGCTCTCCACTGAAGCCCTTGGTATCAGCTCCTCATTTTCCCCCCTCCCTCCCAGTTCTCCCCTCCCTCATGAAACCTTGATAATTTATAAATTATTATCATTTTGCCATATCTTACACTATCCGATGTCTCCCTTCACCTACTTTTGTCCATCCCCCCAGGGAGGAGGTTATATGTAGATCCTTGTAATCGGTTCCCCTTTTCTACCCCACCTTCCCTCCACCCTCCTGTATCACCACTCTCACCACTGGTCCTGAGACATGGAGAATTCATCATATTTGAACACTACTATGTGTTTGTTTCTGTTTTATGGCTTAAGAAATCAAGTCCGTCAACAAGTTCTATTTATCCTGGCTATTTTTCTGTATTCCTGTCACGAAGGGGACATGGTTCTTAAAAAAAAAAATTTACTGGGCATTCCCTTACAGAAGGGTCACAGGGAGGAGACAAGCCAGTCAGGGTACAGTGTAGCACTGATGAAACATACAACTTTCCTCTAGTTCTTTAATGCTTCCTCCTGTGCCCGACTCCCCCCACCCACCACTATCATGACCCCAATTCTACCTTACAAGTCTGACTAGACCAGAACATGTACATGGGTACAGATAAGAGCTGGAAACATGGGGAATCCAGGACAGATAACTCCCTCAGGACCAATAATGAGAACAGAGATACCAGGAGGAGAAGGTGGGAGGAGAAAGGGGGAAGTGATCATAAAGATCTATATATAACCCCCTTCTAGGGGAATGGACAACAGAAAAGTGGGTGAAGGGAGACATCAGTCAGTGTAAGACATGAAAAAAAAAGTAATTTATAAATTATCAAGGGTTCATGAGCTAGGGAGGGTTGTGGAGGGAGGGGGAAAAATAAGAAGCTGATACCAAGGGCTCAAGTAGAAAGAAAGTGTTTTGAAAATGATGATGGCAACAAATGTACAAATGTGTTTGACACAATAGATGGATGGATGGATTATGATAAGAGTTGTACAAGCCCCCAATAAAATGATTTTACAAATTAATATTTTTTGGGTGAAACCCTATAGTTTGTAGAATTATCAGCAGCGTTGATTACGTTCTTCACGTCATGTCAGCATTCTCACTCTTGAGAGTTATTTCCCTTCAATCAATTTAGACTCCCTGTTGTTCAACCTTCTCTTACACATAGATAGTTGTGCGTCTTCAGATCGTACAAGAGGTTTTCTTTTGTAAGCAAGGACAATTGTCTTTCAACCCAGGCCTCCTCCTCAGGAGGACGGATTCTTGAATGAACAGCTCGCGGACTGTGTATGTCAGACACTTTGGAAGTGGACCGTGCCAGTGAAATGAGAAACAGGGATCTGGAACTTCTGAGCACGATCTTTGATCAAGGAAGAAAGATCTGGAAGGAGAAGGCTCGTTAGTTGTGTTGTGTTGTGTTGTAGCTGGGAGTGACATAGCTGGAAATAGGGTTTCTCTTTCATTATCATGATGAATTCATACCAGAGTAGGATAGGCCCTAAGCTAATCACTTCAGTTACAAAAAGATAGACACAGAGACTCACACAGGGGCAGTGTCAGATGAAGACAGACCTTCCTAGCAGGTATATCAATCAAACCAGGAACTCTAAGGATATAGGCAAAGTAGTGCCACACCCTGAATTTGGATGGGCTTCCAACCTCATGAATGGTAAGAGGATGGAAGGATTGCTCTCCTTTAAAGTCACCCATTTGCAGCATTTTTCCCATTGCGGCATGCTCTATCTAAGAGAGTGAGAGGGTGGGATACAGCATAGGCTGAAGGGGTGGTGGGTGTTCTGAAGGTGTTTAAGGAGAAGGACTTCTTCCATTTGTGTTCTGTGTTGCTGTGATCTAAGCAACCTCCTCCTCTCCGTCCCCCCCCCCATTTCTTTGAAGTCTCTGTGCACAGTACCCATCATATAAACTATTTATATGATGAGGGAGGAAAGAGGGAGCACTGAGCATCTAGGTCCTCTTTCACACAGGAGTCCAGAGAGCGAGCTAATCGAGAAACTGAATGTATTTACGAGAAGTAGAAGTTTAGGTCCCAAGGTAATCATGGGAGCATAACCCAGTATTACCATTTTCTGTGATCATGGAGGGTGGAGGGGTACTCTTCCGACTCCCACGAGCTAGTCATTGTAAAGTTTGAGATGATCGTATCTAGATCCTAAAGGGCATGCAGTCCCCAGCTCACATATGAATTTCATTCTGTAGGAGGATTTTTATCCCACTGGGATTGGGAATTAAACCAATCTCATTATAGCCGATGATAGCCATTTTGGTAATATTCCATAAATAAGATAAGCATTGGACATATTGAAACCTGGGTGGTAATGGGGGATTGCCTGCCTCGATTTTACTTCAGATTTTGACCTCTAGTGTACTTCGCCCTCCTTCCCAATATATACGAACCCTTCATCCCTGATTTCCCCCCCATCCCGACGTTGAATTCAGGTAACAGAGCTGAACATGTGATGCCCTTTCTCCATGTGCTCCCCACATTAAATCAAGCCCCACACCCCAAGTCCCCTGCAGAATCTTCAGCTGGCTATCCTCACATCAGCCCCTCCTCCCTAAAGAAGGGGCCTTGCTTTCTCTTACATCGTCCGTGAACCACAATGACCTTTGAGGCTGATGTTGGTGCTTCGGGAGACCAGTTCATCAAGTGTTGCAGACAGCAAGGGCTGGGGTGAGCCATCAGCCCCTCCAAACTATGGTCTAGAACTGCCCTGGACCAGATTAGTAATGGTGACCTAGAGGTGAAAGGCACTGTATTCCATTACCAGTCTCCTGAGTAATCTACCTCATTCAGTAGCCTTTCCTTTAATTGAAACATTATTTTCTCTCTGTTAGCCAGGGCACTCAAGCTGGTGTAGCAGTGTTAATCTTTCGGCCGATTTCCATCTTTGCAGAATTACCTTTCTAGCAATTAGGCCCACTGGTATAAATTTGGCTTGCTTCTTCCTGGGGTCCAATGTTAAAATGGAAAACTCCAAGCTCAATGAGTTTTCTTTCCGGCTGACCTGGGGCAGCTGTTAATGAACTGAGGTGCAGTGAAAAGGTTGAGCTTGAAAAGCCAAGCGGGAGAATACTTCTCTTGGGATGTCTTTGCAGCCAGCAGACAGACCACAGAGGGTGAGACCTGGATGGAGAAGCATCACATTTGAAAGTCAAGTGGAATGACCGCATTGTTAGTGAACTGCAGAGCAAGACAGTGGTATTCTGGAAGGACATTAGTATTCATTTAGATAACAAAATCTTCAGCAGCCTCTGTTAAAGTCTGAAAATAGCTTATTTGTGGACATTCTCTAACACGCTAAAGGTCAGCATGACCAAGAATCTTGGCTTGTTTGTGAATGAGAGGCTTCCGTGCACCCCTGACTTTTCATGCTAGTGTACTGCCCGCATTGAGTTGACCACCTTAGGAAATCTGTGAAAAGTGCATGTTGTTGGTTCTGCAAAAAGTGAACATGACTTCAGTGCTAGTTGCCCTGGATTTAGTTCGAACCTCTGACAATCTGATCTATAACAGAACAAAGGATTGCATGGCCCCGTACCATGTCCAAAGTAGGTGTTTGTTATGTCTGGGCTCGTTGACATGGCTACTGGGTCAGTTCTTCAGAGTCAGGGGTTCCCTCGTTTTCCTTCTTTTATTAAATATCATATTCTTTTCTAGTGAAAGGTCTATCCTGATAGTGTGCCAAAATAAACAAGATGAAGTCTTGCTCTTCTTCCTTTAAAGGAATGTTTCCATAGAACAGGTGTGCATAAGCCATTTATTTATCAGATGAGCATTACATGCCTACCACATTATTTCTGACATGTAGCTTCTTCCTCTGATTCTTTAATGTTTGAAAAGCTACAACTACATGTTCAAGGTCATTAGGTGTGCTCATGCTCAAGGACAGTGGCTGGCCTTCCCTTGAACCGGAAGATCGCTGGTGGTTAAGCACTGGCCCTGGTCCTATCAGTTGCACTGGGAGATAAACATTGACGGCCTTGGAAACCCTGTGAGATAGTTCTACCCAGGCCTATAGGATTGCTAAGAGACAGAATCAACTTGAAGGTGATGTTTTGTTTATTTGTTTTTCTTAGACCTCGCCTTCAATCTTACCCTAGACACCATTAACTGCATCTCCTTTGTGAACTCTTTCATTTGGCTCCTGGGAAGCCTGTTTTTTCTTATTTTATTTCTGCCTTTCTAACCACTTCTCTTTGTCCATCGTTGCTTCATTTTCCACCTTCAGACCTCTCCCTCCCTTTTGCTCTCTCTCCCAACCCCCCTCTACTCTTTCTCTCCTTTTAGACATTGTGCTGGGTATGGATCTACTGCATTGGTGTCTTGCATCCACAGTTTTATACTGTTCTGTGTTGTTCGAGCTGGGAGTCAGTAAACTCTTATTTCCCCAGGTTTCTGCTCCACCGGCCTGCAGCCCTGTGCTGTTAACAGACGCATTGGTAGAAGGAAAGAGAGCAGCCCCCTCCTCCTCTCGGCTCCAGCAGTGTGGCAGTCGCTCATGCTTGCTGCGGGTGCTGTATCAGCAGCAGGACAGAGGGGATCCTGGTCCCCAGCATCCCAGGTGTTCCAGGCCTGCTCAGCGATGGGTCCAGAGTGGAAATTTCAGAGTGTTTCAACAACACAGAAGCAATTGCAGTCTGGTGGGCCACTGTCAACAACTGTTACCAACTTTCATTCTCTGGCTCTAGCTACCTGGTGGCTGCCATGTTATGTTCTTCTAGTCATTTCCACATCATGGTAACACATGTCCTGTATCTAAGTTCAATTGTTTGGAGCACCCAGAGTGGCGTGTGTTTCCTGACTGGCCTTTGGTCACAAGCAACAATCTACTCTCAAGGTTTAAATCTTAACAATGTATTAAGGCTCAACCTCAGGTCTGCATCAAAACCACCTTTAGGATGTGTCTACTTGTATGTACAACTAGTCGATATTGTACTAATTATATTGCGACAGACCTTGATCCTCCCCACCCCACCGCCGTATACTAGAGAAGCTTCTCATCATCCAAGATCCCTGCCTTTTCCTTGCCCCCAAAACCTAGTTACCGTAAGTGTAAGGCCAGGTTGACTAGAGAAACAAATCCAGTGGCACTCATGTATGTATAAGAAAGAGCGTTGTATCAAGAAGTAGTTAGATATCAAGAAAGCATCCCAGCCTAGTCCAACTCAAGTGCATCCGTCCCTCCTCATTCTCACCTCGCTACACGCAATGACACACACTGCAGGAAGCAGGCTCCCAGGGCAGTAGGTTCAGCGTTGTGTGATCCAGGGGAGGGGGAAACAGGCGCCAGCAGCATCAGCACCAGTGGCACAGTCCCAGCAAGCTGGAAGGTAAGGGGCAGAGACGAGGCGTTCCGCAGACCCCCTGATGGGGAGGTCCCACCCCCAAGAGGGTACCTTCAGGATGTGATCTGATGGACAGGTTAGATTCCACCCCTACCCTTTCCGTACATCTTCCAGTTGACATAAAATCCTCCAACTGCCACATCATCTGTCGTTTGCGTTTTCATCAGAAAACAGCAAACCAAAACAAATCCACATGCACACCCACAAGGTATTTTACTTCTGCCTCTGCTTCCGTTCCATACTTTGGGCCTATATGAATAATAGCCATATTTTTCTCCTTGATCTGGATGATACTATTGATAGCGATGGTCTTGTCAGCAGGGGATATGTTTTGTAAAACACTTCATGCACAAGGAGTTCTAAAGACCGCGGTGCTTTAAACATCGATGCCATCTCTACCTGTACATGACGAGAGCCTCACAAAGGTGGCCCCGATGGAGGCGACTGGGCCTTTGCCCCTGTCCTTCTGACTCCAGAGCCCACCTCTTTCTCCTGGAGCGACTCCTTCTCTCACCAATTCAACTTCAAATCCACCTGGCACATAAGCATCTTGGAGGCGATTTCTAAATTCCACTTTTCCATAACCTGTCCCATAGCATTCACTCACGGTGGACTGAATGAATGGATACATTGCCTGTAAGATTCCTTTCATGAAGCACCGATTGAAAAGCTTTATTGAAGTGTAAATGACGTACCTTAAACTGCACATATTTAAAGTGTATAATAAATTTTGACATATGTACACTTGTGAAATTATTACCATAATTAAGATAATGAACATACATAACACTTCTGAACGCTTCTTGGTATCCCTTGGTGATACTTCGTGCCCAGCCCTCTCTGCCTCCCTGGTTGACCCCTCTATCCACCATGATTCCCCGAAGAGCACTGATTTGCTTTCTGTCACTGCAGATTAGTGTACACTTTTTGAATTGTCTGTAAATGTAATCGTACAGTGGGTATTCAGTTATTTGTGACTCCCGTCACTCAGGAGAGTCATGCTGAGAATCAGCTGTGGTGTTGTGTGTATTGATGGTTCACTAATATTTTTTGCTGCATCGTGTACCACTGGGTCCCCGGATAACACAGATGGTTGAAATCAAACAACTAACCTAAAAGTTGGAGGTTCCTGAGTGTCATGCAAAGAAGGCTTGGTGAGCGGCTTCTGTAAAGATTGCAGCCAAGGGAACTCCATGGGACCGCTTTCCTCTGTAGCACAGAGCTTGCCTGAGTCAGAAAACAACGCAGCAGCCGGAGCGCTTGGGGGCGGGCGTTCCTGGCCAGTGCCAAAGAACACACTACAGTGAAACGGTAGACTGGCGGTAGAGTTGCTTCCGACTCATATCGACCTTACGTACAGGAGAATGACATCGTGTCAATCTTGTGCCATCCTCACGATTGTTAGGATTGAGCCCACAGTTGCAACCGCTGGTGAACCCAACTCCTTCCTGGTCTTCCTCTTTTCACGCTGCTTCTCCGCTTTACCAAGCATGATGCACTTTCCCAGGGACTCCGCTTTGATGATACCATATCCAAAGCCTGCAAGGCGATGCTGCTCCATCCTGTGTCTAAAGGGCGTTCTGGTAGCACTTCTTCCAGGACAGCTTCACCGGTTCTTTGCAACAGCTTTATTAGCACTACATTCGCATTTCATATAAGTCAATCGTTTAATCACATCAAGAAGAGTTGTACAGTCATGAGCCCAATCAAGTTTAGGACATTTTCATCTTTGTATTCATTGTTATGTGTGTAATTTTTAAAAAATGTGTGGTAAAGATATACACAACATTCTCCAATTCAACAACTTCTACATGTATAATTCAGTGCCTTTGATTATACTCTTCCTGTTGTACAACCTTTACTTATAGCCTTTTCCAAAATTTTTCACCGCCATTAGCAAAAACTCAGTGCCCTCTAAGCAAAAACGTCCTCCTTCACCAAGGTAACCACAGGTCAAGTTCAGTTGCTTTCTGTCTGTCTTTCTTTTGGTAGTTTATATATATATA
>NW_022106471.1:4810095-4846852 GCF_000313985.2 Echinops telfairi | reverse complement strand
ATATTATTGACATATCACATGTTTAGAGTTAAATCATTTTTAAAAGAGCTGTATATACATCATCACAATTATTCTAATGCTCCCTCTCTCCTCCTACATTCACTGTTTACTTCCCGATTTCCGCCCCCTCTGGCGCCCCCCATTTCTGGATAAACCATTGCATCAGTTATTGTGCCTATGCATCCACTCTTCTGTGTTTCATCAACTGACAAACCTAACAGAAACAAACAAAAACGAAGCAGAAAGAAGAAAATAATAATATAATAATAAAAATAAAGAGTAACAAAGCAAAAACCACCAACAACATTTAAAAAGCCAGAGAAGACATTTCTATCATGGAACAAGCAAGAAGTATTTTAACCTACAGCAAAGTCAGGTTGGGTTAAGAGAGAGGTCAATTGACCAAATATCACATTATACCATGGGTTGATCCACCACAATCAAGTTTACAATAATCTGTTTGATAGTAAAGCTTTTTGAGTTCCTCACCTGTGGCTAGAGGGGATGGATCTGCCAAGGGCTTCCTTTGACTAGTCTGCAGATGGATTTTTGGGGTCCTCCTGTCCTCCCACAGCCTTCTACAACTTGGGTATTCACAATTTAAACTCTGATACTTTCCCCTTCATCATATTTAGATGTTGTTACGTTTTCCTTGGATCCCATAAGCAGGTGTACTTCTTCTGGTAGATTTAGTTGAGACCTCATTAGATGGCGACTTGTTTGAATACAAACCTTCAGGACCCAGCCCCTATTCCAACCGCTAGCCAGGCAGATTCATGTGTCCTTTTGGCAGTCCGTGGTATTTAAAAATTCTTTGTCAGCACCATAATCCAAATGCATTGATTCCTTTTCAATCTTCCGTATTCAAGGTCCAACTTTCACAGGCATTTGAAACGATTGAAAATACCATGGCTTAGGTCAAGAGCACCTTCGTCCTCACACTGATATCCTTGCTTCTCAATGCTTTAAAGAAATCTTGTGCCACACATTTGCTCAATCTAATAATAGTTTGATTCCCTTGGATTCAGTGACTGTGGATCCCAGCAAGATAAAATCCATAACAGCTTCAATTATTTTTTTCACCTTTTATCATAATGCTATCTCTTGGTTCAATTGTGAGGATTTTAATTTTCTGTACATTGAGTTATAATCCATGGGCGTTTGCTCTTCAATATTGCCACTCTAGACGTGATTTTTTCCTTCAGTTCTTTCAGCTTGAGAGAGGCTGAGGGGGTTCTTCCTTCTTTTGTATTTGAACTTCAGTTCTTTGCGATTTCATTGTAACGCTTCACTTTGTCTTCTTGAGCTGCTCTTTGAAATGTTTTTATACTTCATTATTTCCTCCAGTTGCATTCGTGATTTTCAATTCAAGAGCAAGTTTTTGTCAACTCTGGGAACCACATTGATTCCCCCCCCCCTTTATCGTTTTTTGTGATTAGTGTTCCATATGTCAAACCTGTTCTTGAGATGTTCTCTGAATTTAGGTGGAATATACTCAAGGTCATATTTTAACGTTCATGGATTTGTTTTAATTTTATTCAATTTCATTTGGACTTATATTTGAACAATTGATCTGTTCCATAGTCGGCCTTTGTCCAAGCTTTGGCTGCTAATATGGCAGTCCAGCATCTCCTTGAACAGAAGTGGTCATTATACATTGTACTTGTACCATCCACATTCTAGTTATGTATACGTCTGAGGTTGCTGCTTCTCAGTTTTTGAATTACATGTCCATAAAGACATGTACTTCATGTACCATATAATTCAGTTTGAATATATTATAAAGGGTGGTGCAATTATCAAAACAATTTTAGAATATTTTCTTCATTTTGTACTTGTTATTCACTCTCTATTTTTTTTAATTTAAATCATTTATTGGGGGCTCTTAAAGCTCTTAGAGCATTCAATACATCAATTGTATCAAGCATATTTGTATATATGTTGCCATCATCATTTCCACAACATATTCTTTCTACTTGAGCCCTTGGTATCAGTTCCTCATTAACTCTCTATTTATCCCCAAGCTCCCCTGCCATAACCCTAAAGAACTATTCATCTAGTTACTATCTCTGTAGATTTACCTATCCTGGCTTTCATATAAAGAAAATCGTACACCCCCACCCCCACCCAAATAAAACCAATGACAGTAAATTAAATAAATAAATAAAACAGAAAAGCCTTGATAGAAAAGAAAGTGGGGGTGGGGGGTGGGAGGGGTGGGGGTGGGGCTAACTAGAACAAATTAAAAGTGGGTCAAATGGAAAACAAATGATAAGATGTTGAAATGTCACCTCACTACATCTGCATTAATTCACTTTCATAAGTACTCTATCTGAGGGCAAGGCTATTCAACTCCCTGGTCAGTGGCCAGAGGGAATTCAGTGAAGGCTTAATGAAGGGTGGGGGTGACTTTGCAAATGGATTTTGGGCTTTCAATGTCATGCAAATTGATTTTAAACTTTAAAAGTTATACATAGCCTTCAGTAAACCAGGTGCTCAGAATTAAAGCTCTAAAACAATTACCTCCTCTAATCTTAGATTTTATTATTTAATCCTTGTAACACGGGCTCTTGTGCTTCTTCTGTGTTGTTTGTTCTCCGTTTGATTCTTGCCACACCAACAGATGAAGTTCCCAGAATCTCTGCTCCATCCGCATTACTCAGGTTCATTCCACACTGAGGAGTCAGCTCTTCCCCGTAGTATTTTGGATGTCTTTCTACCTGAGTGGCTCATCTGCTGCCACCCTCTCAATGTTCCAGTGATATTCTTAAGGGTCTGTGGCTACAAGTTTAGCCATGAGGCCTTTCATTCTTTTTCCTAGTCCCTGTTACTCTGGATGCTCCGCTGAAACCTGTGGCTCAGGAATGACCCTGCTGGTATTTGCACTCCAGTGACCTGGCTTCCAGGATCGCTGCAGCACGGACAAGAGCACAGGATGACAAACTGACAGATGAAGGGTTGGGAAGAGAGCTAAGCCAGTTCAAAGTTCTTCAGTTAAAAGTGTATTTGATCTTTTTAAGGAAATGCAATTCACGTTGTGAGAATCACATCAGAGAATATGGAGAATAAATGACAGAGTTGTTGGTATAGAAACGGGGAAACTAGTTAGGAGGGTGAAAGGAGCAGAAATGGTCATGCAAGAGATGATGGCGGTGAGGATGGTGGCAACTAAAGGTAAAGAAAAGAAGAATCCTCACCACTGGACCAAGAGACACCACGGTGATAATTGGAGAAAAGCCTGAAGTTGCCAAGGATTTTATTTTACTTGGATCTACAATCAAATGATATATTGCATTAGGCAATAAAATGTTGAAGAACAATAATATCACTTAGGGGAGTTAGAGGCACCTCACACAAGCCAGGGTTCCTTTCTTTTTTTCTAATGGCATCAGTACATCAGACTTTTAATTGACAATTCAAAAGACTTGCTTATTTCTTTCTTTCTTTAAAAAAAAATCATTTTATTGGGGGGCTCTTACAGCGCTTATCACATTCTATCCATCCATCCATCGTGTCAAGCACTTTTGTACATATGTTGCCATCCTTTCCAAAACATTTTCTTTCTGCTTGAGCCCTTGGTATCAGCTCGTCCTTTTTTGGCCATGGATTCACATGCATGTGCCATCCGGACAATGTGTAACAAACTGGAGAAGCGTGGACACATTTGAATTATGGAATTGAAATAGAAAGTAGCAGGGCTGCCAGAAGGAAAAAAATCTACCTTGGAAGAAGTCTAGCTGGAATGCTCCTTGGAAATGAGCATAGTGAGAGTTCCTCGTATATATTTTGGGCATGGTCTGAGGAGAGATCGGGGCCTGGAAACGGCCATCATGCTTGGTAAAGCGGAAAGTCAGTGGAAGTTCTGAAAGATATGGATTGATATTGTGGCTGCAACTGTGGGTTCAAGCATTACAAGAACTGTTTTGTTGTTGTTGTTGTTTGTTTGTACATATGGTCACTATGAGTTGGAGCTGGCTTGATAGCCCTGAGCAACAGGATAGGAATGTTTCGATGATAGATTTCTGAGCTTCCATGGAAGAAACACAAGCGCAGTTCATGCCCAATGTTCCTTATGGACACCCACCACTTCTCCATCAGTGGAGGCTTGTTTGCTGGGATTCTGAACAAGTTTCCGTGGAGCTTCCAGATTAAGAAAGACTGGAAAGTAAACTGGTGATCTACTTAAAAGTCAACCAGTGAAAACATTATGGTGCACAATGATTTGATCCTATGGTACATGAGGTTGTTCGGAGTAGGAGTCTGACTAGATGCTAGTTAACGCTAATGGGATCAGAAGAATAGTGGTAGAGGATATGCATATTTTGACCTTATGCTTACTTTAATTGTCTAACTTATCAAGGGCTGTAGTAACAGAAATATCACAAGTAGATGTATTAGGTTTCTTGGGTGCGAAATACTTCAGTTCTAGCCTTCACACGAGAAAGAATTCATGCTGAAGCCTGGTTTGTGATCCAAGTGCATTTTTATAAAGGTCAGAAGAAGTTTCAGGTTTTACAGTCACTGAACATGGGCAACCTCATAGGACACCCACACACGGTAGCCTGAGGCTGGAGAGACCACACCACAGCTGAGCACAAGGGCCAAGTAACTTTTATGTGAGAGTAGGGGAAGTTTTGAATATTACAGTCTCAGATAGTACACACTTTCTCTGGAAAGCGTGCAGGGCTGCTCCAGGGACTGCACAAGAGGTGGCAACGGAAGGTGGCCACTTCAGGGAAGTGTGGGAACCAAACCATGGGAAAGGAGTGCTGGAACCAGAGTGTGGAGCAAGAGCGAGTGAGCGCCCTGAGAGGGCGAGCACGGGCAGGGGATGCATCACACAAGGAGAGATCCCACCCTCCGACCTGAGAAGAGAGTGACCTGAGAGAGAGAGCCCTACCTTCAGCCTCTGCTATTTATCCTCTCCTGTCCCTACTTGGGGGTGGGGCCTGGGTGCGTGGATGAGCATATCAGTCCATTTTAGGGGCTGAATTCAGATGCATGTGTGTGGTGTAATGTTGCTGTGCCTAGTGTTGTGCCCAGGTTTACCTTCACCTGCATCTACATGACCTTGGTCTGAGCCTGGTTTGCTTTGGATTGTCCCCAGAGGTGTCTAACGTGTGCCTGATTTCTTCGCAACCCCTTTATGGCCGCACTGGTCAGCTAATTTTTGTTTAGCTTCGGCATTTGATGGAGATACCCCCTTTTATCCCTAATCTTCCTATCTTTAAGTTAAAAACAATCTAAATATCTGTAAGATTAAAATGGATTTTCACATAAGTGTAAAATAAGTATAAAATAAAAATTCTAAACAATGCCATTGGGCTTGTGTGCCAAACTTGTTTTTTATTTCATTTTTCTTAGGGGCGTATCATGTAGCTTACCATCACAGGTAACTTAGCTTTCATAAAATATTGTATGAGGGGGAGTTATCAAGTTCATAGGAAGATTTCATTATCCTTTAATTCTGTTTTTGAACAAACTTTGGACCCCGTCCCCCCATCATTTTCATACTTTGGTGAGTAGTGATTCGGCCTTAGAAGCTTGCAAGTGGCCATCTAAAATCCGACTATTGGTCTCCTCCAGCCAAAGCAGAGGGATGAAGAAACTAAACATATATGGGAACAATTAGTTCAAAAGACGAATGGACCACAGGGACATCTGCTCCAAGATCCTGGGCCAGAAGAACTCGATGGTGCTCATGTCTCACTGCTGACCTCTCTGCCAGAATCACAACAAATGGGTCTTGGACAGAGTGGGAGGGAAAAAATGTGGAATAAAACTTACAATCAGAGGGGGAAAAAGAGATCAGAATTACTGCGCTGATGAAGGCCAGTGGACCCCCATAGACTAGGGCCCTTAGTTTCTCTTCAACTCAGGAATGGAATTCACCCCCCCTACCACTTCCAACCAAACAATAGACAGGCCTAGAGGGTGAACAATAAAGCTGGTAGGAACACATTCCTGAGCAGCATCAGCCAACCCAGCCTGAAGGGTAGCATTTACCTAGGGATAAAGTTCCAAAGGCTCTAAGAGGAAAGGAGGTTTGAATAGAAGTGACTAACTGTGGGAGGAAACGGGAAGGGTGCTGTACATGGTGGGGAGTGCAGTCCGTATCATGAGACAAAATGTGTATGAGCTGTTGAATGGGAAACCAATTCTTTTCTTGTAAACTTTCGCTCAAATCACAATAAAATGTATTAAAAATAAAGATGAACGCTGCATTTTCAGCATAGCTTCTCTAAGAGGAATGAAAGGAACATGATAAATCAAAGAAGACTCCAAAGTTTTGATCTGAGTAACCCTGAAAAGAGAGTCCTTCGTGGTGTCCTGTCTATGAGTTGGGCTGTGATCCTCATGGTTGGCAGTTCAAAACCACTAGCAGCTCTGCAGGAGAAAGACTGGGTTTTTGTTGACTTTTGGTGTTTTTAACTAGTAAAATGGAGTTGCCATTGACAGTGCAGGAATAATTAATCAGCAGGAGTTGGGGGAAGGCCAAGATCCCAGTGTGGGACCTGGTGGGTTTGAGATGCTCTTTATGCACACGAGTAAATGATCATGGAGGTAGCCTGATATTTAGGAGGCCGTCTACAGTCAGAGGGACGTTTTGATTTGGAGGTTCAGGGTGGGATAGGTCAGTATTACAGTGGACAAAAATCAGGCTTGGTGAGCATCAGAAGAGCCAGTGCAAACAGCAATGAAATTTGAAGTTCCTTTGAAGTTGGTAAACTGCAGAACAAATGTCAACAATTCCTAATGGGAAGGAAGATGCGTTTTATTTCTCCATGTAGTTGGACGTAACAGATAAGATGAGGGTACCAACCTGAGAAGTACCCTGCATTGGTTTTTTTTTCTTAAAAAATCTTGGTTCAGAATAGTGTCACCACTTCTCACTGGCGTCAGATCAATTCGTTCTCTCAGTGACCCCATAGGGCTCAGTAGAACGACTCCCTGGCCCTACAAAGGCGTCAGACCTTTACAAGAGCAGAAAGCCTCCGTTTTCTCCTGAGGGCTTGAACTGCTGACCTTGAGGTTAGCAGTCTACTGCGTAACCAGTAGTCACCCACCAGGGATACTACTTAGTATAGTGGAGCCCCAGACCTTGACTGCATCAGTACTCGGCATAATCCGATTTTGACCCGAAATATCAAGAAAATTTTGCACAGAGCTCGAACAAAACATTGGAATCCTACCCAACACGTGATTTTTGTAAACAAAAGTAGTTTGGCCTTAGTCGGCGTTGTTAAGTATGCGTTGTTTAAACCCTTTGCGGCTGTGTTCCAAGCATTTTGCTATAATTTTCTTAGTTTTTTTGTACATTTTTTTAAAGGTAAAAAACATGGGTCCTAAGGAAGAGGTTTTAGAAAAGAATCATGATCAAGAACTGGTTAACTGTGTTATTGATATTGTTGATGATCATTTAGTAAACCCTTTTAGGAAACAGTTAAGGAAACGCCAACAGCAGACCACATTAGACAGATTGTTTTTTAGAGAAAACCAGCCATTCCTTGTGAAAAAAGGGAAAGAAGGGAAAAATACTCCTGAAAAGCAGCTACCAGTTGATTTGATGGAAGGGGATTCCCCTTCCAAGCAATGACTCTCTCTCCACACCTCCTCTCCACATCCATGTCCACAGATCCAGATCCTCATCTGTCTCAAGGGATAGGCCATACTGTAGTTGTTAAGAACTTTTTTAATGTTGTGTTTCTTACTTAAATTATATTCTTTAACTCTGAACTTATTTACTTTGAAATTTCTATGTAATTTTTTTGTATGAAAAGGCAAGGTTAGGGTAAAAACTTGGTGGTTGAGAACTGTTTAATCCATTTTCAGTTATTTCTTATGGGAAAAATTGATTCGGAACTCGACTGCATGGCGTATGGAGGCTCCTTCTAGAGTGGGTTAGTGTCAAGGTCTGGGGTTCTACTGTACTCAGTACAACTCAAAATCAAACTCACTGCCATGTAGTTAATTCTCACTCATAGCAAGCGTGTAGGACACAGTAAAGCTACCCCTGTGGGTTTTGTGACTGTAACTCTTTATGGGACTAGAAAGCCTCGTCTTTTTTCTGCAGAGCAGCTATTGATTTTGAACTGTTGACCTTCAGTTTAGCAGCTGAAGCTATTACCCCCGGCCCCCCACGCCCCAGGATTCCTTAGTACTCAGTCTGTATTCCTAATTTATCTTGGCAAAAGAAAAAGCACTTTGGAAGACAGAGTCAGAAAACCAGTGCTGACTTTCAGTTGAACATCGCATTTCAGCTCATCAAAGAAGGAGGAAAACAGGCCTGGGTTCTGCATCGTGAAAAAAGTGTCTGCGGCTTATACAATTTTCTTTCAAATGATACAGTGACACAAGTAAATGTTCCTTTTGTTTTTAAGATCACCATGCTCACAGATGAGGACAGGGAGGCCTGGACCACGAGAGGACCAAACAAAGATGATGGAGTGAGTAAGGCAGGTGATATCACCTACCGCTCCTTTGCTTTCAATCCACATGTTCTCCATCACCGTGCAGTGCCTGATAGTTTTAAAAGTCCATCTAAATTTGTGAATGTGTCCTAACATTGAAACACAGCCAAAGCCATGTTCAAAAAGGAACGACTCAATAAAAATTTAAAAAGACTAATTACTGGACGGTATGAAATTGATCCCTGGTGCCATCGTGGGCTGTTGACTACAAGGTTGGTGGTTCAAATCTATCAGTTACTCCGTGGGAGAAAGAGGAGGCTGCCTGCTTCCATAAAGATTTACAGCCTCAGAAACGCTAGGGAGCCTTTCTACTCGGTGATAACATGATGCTATGAGACAAAATTGACTTGGGAACAGTGGGTTTGCTGACATTGACAACTGGGGTTTCTTTCTTTTCTTTTTTTTAATCATTTTATTAGGGGCTCATACAACTCTTATCACAATCCATACATACATCAATTGTGTAAAGCGCATTTGTACATTCATTGCCCTCATCATTCTCAAAACATTTCCTCTCCACTTAAACCCCCGGCATTAGATCCTCATTTTCCCCCTCCTCCCCGGTCCTCCCTCCCTCATGAGCCCTTGATAGTTTATAAATTATTATTTTGTCATATCTTGCCCTGTCCGACGTCTTCCTTCACCCACTTTTCGGTTGTCCGTCCCCCAGGGAGGAGGTCACATGTAGATCCTTGTAATCGGTTCCCTCTTTCTTACCCACCCTCCCTCTACCCTCCCAGTATCGCCCCTCACACCACTGGGGTTTCATTGGACTGTACCTTAGCTTAAGAAATCCAATGTAAAATGTGTTAGAAACATGTAAGGTGAAGTTGCACCGCCTCTCCTGTTGAGACAGCTTTGTATGAAAGCAAAGAAGAATTTGAAATGGCTTCCGTAAGACTAGTGCTCGCGTCTCCTTCAGTTTGGATAATTAATAAATCAAACAGCCAGGCTACTTGAACACATAAATGTGACTGACTGTTTTCCACAGAATAGAATCGTCTCTTCATTTTCATGTAACAACGCTTCAGCGATGTCAACATTTTCCATAACACTCTTTCTCTGTCAGTATGCCTCAGTTGCTTCCTAAATAAAGTAGTAACACTTCCCCCCAAACAAGAGGTCATTAGACCTAAATTGTGGGATTAGACCTAAATCTGTGTTTTCTCACGATTACTGATCAGTCCTCTGGGATTTCCGGGTTTCTGAATTTCACTGAGTTCCAGGCTCCTCATCTGGGAGTTGGGATGATAGCGTGTCAAAATAGGGTTGACAAAATAAATGGCTTGGTTATGTCCCATGGAATCATTACCCAGTCCTCCGTACTTAGTGAATTTTATTCAAGTTGGGCTTCCCAATAACTAATGCTTGTTGTGACCATTTTGCTCCGAGGGACATCATCTGTGCTACTGTTTATTTTGTAGTCTCTCTAGGTGGTTTCATTCACTGCATTGTTGTTATGGATCATAAAAGCAAATAAAATAGGTTATTCTGTTATGTTCCTTTTTATTCAAGAGCCATAAACATTTACAACCCTTCTAACACCTTTTTGGATCATCTCTTTTTCTATTCATTTCCACTCAAGTTGAAGTATAAGTAGCTTTTGTTTATCTATCTGCAGGTATCTGTGTATTACTTAAGACACATACTATTTTTCTTCTATTGAGTAAAAGAAACAGTTGCTCTTGTAAAGTATACATCTGACTACATTCTGTACTTTTGCTCCACACGACCTCAGCTCCGGAGCCCCATTGGTGCTGTGGGACAAGGCAGTGGGGTCGGGGGAGGCACGGCTAACTTTCAGTTCAGCTGTTCAAACCCACCATCTGCTCCCTGAGAGAAACATGAGGCGGTCTGTTCCTATATAGATTTACCGCTGTAGAAATCTGATGTCAGCCGATAAATGAGTCAAAATCAACTGGATGGCAATGAGCTTGGTTGGTCTTTGTATTTTAACTCAGTCGCCTCCTTCAGGCTGTCTCATACGCAGTCGTTTTGGAAAATGTAATCATTATTCTGAGTAAAATCAACCCACTTACTCTGATTTCTGCTGTTTTTAATTCACCCCATCATTGCTCTGCTAGAAATCAGTTGCATAGAAGCTTTTTGAAGCCTTTGTAAGGAAAAACATCAATGTTTCTTGTAAGCAGCATCCGCAACAACCAGCTGGCCTCCGACTAGCCCCTCTTTGGGATTTGGACAGGAGCTTGCCTAGGACATACGTTCTGATTTCGTCCCCCCCTGACACTTAGATAAAGTGGACTAAAGCTGCCCCCTCCAGGGAAGGTCATTCTGTCAAAGAAAGCAAACGTGGAGAGGAAACCAAAATGACTTCAAAAAACAGGCACTTTTGCAGCGTGTTCACATTTGAGTCCTTTTCACCCAGAGCTTTTAAAAGAACCGGCTGTGGATGCTTGGGAGGCAGGAGTCAAGCCCTTCAGCCGCAGAGTGAGGACCAGCCAGGAGGGCTTGGGAACTGGTCTCCTGGAGGCTGCATCACCAAGGAAACGCTTCCGCCACATCTTGTCTAGCACCTTCTCCTGGACAACTCCTTTGACGCACACCAGCTGTAACTATGTCTGCACTCGGGCCGGGATAGTCAGAGCCCCTCACAAGCCCCTCCTGTGAGGATTGTAACTCGTCCAGTTTCAAGTGAGATGCTTTCACACAAGTTCACAACAACGGCCGATCCACCGATTGCACACTCATCTTCTGACTGAGAGAATTTTGAAGTAATGAGGCCTCACCAACCCACAACTAACCCACAACCCACACTGACCCACAACCCTCGCTCAGCCTCGACTTAATCCAGTGTAGTGGGCTCTTTTCAAAAGGGCAGGGAATCTTTTTCCTCACCTCCTACTGCTCGCCTGTCTCGGGGGCACTATTGGGATGCCTAATTCCAACGGAGTGGAAACTCAGGCAGTAAATGACGTCTAGGCATAAATATTCATGGGGAAAACATTTGAAACAAGTGGGGAAAAAATATGAAGCTAAGTCAATCAATGTGGGCCCGGGAGACTATGAAGATATGCCTTGACAACTTCTATGGGTTTGCTTAAAGTTTTACTTGTTACCAAACTGTTTTCATGGCAACTGACACACTCCCTGGGCCGGTATCTGCATGCTTTGGTTTTCATTCTGTGGATTTCAGAAAAACTCAAGGGCACTGGGAACCTTGCAAATTCTCCTGGTTCCTTGTTCACACTTCTTTGCCTCTCTGGAACTCTGGTCCATAAAAACACAATTCAAAGATCTGTTCATCCGAATATAGCCAAATGTGTCTCAAGTTATTTAAAATTACTCAGAAACCTGGAGTGTGTTCTATACTCACGAAGCCTTTGGTTGAATTCATCCACCATCACAGTACTTACATAACGATTCTGATGGAGTCTATACATTCTAAATTCTATACAGTCCAAAATTCTGCTTCCCTATCCAAAACATGTGTCTACGTGCCAGGGCATTTGTGTGTTTTATTTTAAATGCCAAGCATCCTTAGGAATAACAATGGCTTTTGTCTTGATTGTGGATACCACATGGATGGTTTTGTCTGGTTTAACTGGTAGATGCCACGCAAATAAGAACCTTATAGTGTGGCTATCATGTCAGAAATCCTAAATCAGAAGATGAGATTTTCTGACAAAACATCTTGTATATTTTCTTTGGAAGCGTGGAGAGAACTACGGAAACCTTTTCCTCGGCCGAGTAAGCCCTTCACCAAACACCGTACGTAGATGAATCTGAATTTTCAATATGTTTGGGTGTCCAGTTGTCAAACAGTGCAAGTAGCCATACCTTGTGGATTGATGTAGTAGGATTTTGCCAACTCAGGGTCAAAACCTGAACTTGCCTGGCACAATCAGTAAAATTCAGGATCAAAATACAGAATTTGTCAGTGATGTGTAATTAAGAGTTAAAATATGGAAATGTATTAATTTTTTTGGGGGGGTGTCTTGATCTTTTCCCTCCACTGTGCAAACGTTTTATCATATATTGGTATGGGGAACTTCATCATTTCAGCGGACCCAAGGACTGGATTTTACGACGACCCACTCAGACGCCAGGCAGAACTAATGCAAGGACTCTGGTGTGATCTGCCAGGTGGCACATTTCTTGGGTAGCATTCCTTGCCATTTTAAGTGTCAATCTGGAAGGAGAGATGTGGCTGAAGCATGACTCAAGCTAACTGCCAGTGGATGTCAAAAGTGTCTACTTTATTTCTTAGGTCTTCTTCGACTCAGTTGCATGGTATATATACACACCGATATAATTATATAGATGTAAACTTTCTAAAGCATACATGTTATTCTTTAGAAAGTTTTTTTATGCCCATACACAGAGACTAAAGATTCAGAGTCCACTTGGTTACTTTCTGAAATGGTATGTTAAGACATTGAAAATCTGATTTTATTTTTCTAAGACTAAACTGTGAAACTAAAGGGAGAAAACAAAATATGCTGGTTTAGTGCTTCTAGCAAAGGCATGGCTATGGCTGACATTTTCCGTACAGCGCCGATTCCTCATGCTTGTTCTGCTCTATTGGCTTTGTGGCTGCCGTCCTGTCAGCCCAGGCTCAAGACACCCCCTGCCCATGATTGGCTGAGGATCAGGCTGTTGTGTGCCACAGGGCATTAATTGGCTGCTTTGGGGAAGTAGATTGTCAGGCTATTATTTAATGTCTGTCTTAGTCTGGAACCTCTTTGGAAACCTGAACAGCATCCTGTTGATTTAGCCTCCATTGCTAATTGGGTGTGGCTATGCTTGAGTTGTATTCACTGGGAATTGAACTTGGGTCTCTGGCATGGAAGGTGACAATGCTCCCATTGAACCACCAATAATGCCCCTCATATGACTCTAGGCATGTCACTTCCTCTCCTTTGCGACTCAGTTTCCTAATTGTGTAATTGTTGGCTTGCCGTGTGCTCAACCAACAGTTTGGGATAGGACTCCTCTCTGACTTCAAAGGCAGTGTATTAGATGAACAAAAATGAATGCCATTTCTGTGGTATGAGGGTTTTTCATCTTAAAAGGTCTATTTCAAGTCCCATTTTCTATAATGTGTGCTTATGAGCCTCCAGTGAAAAACAAGTATTTAGCCTTTGGAAATTCTGCAGGTAATATGCAACCTTGCTGACATTAGAAAGTGATTTAATGTGGTTTGGGTGCCACACAAATGTACTATTCCAAATGCCAGCCCAAACTCTGTGTGTGTTTCCTCCTGTTTCCTATTTCATAGGGAATTCCAAGAATAGCCATTTTCACAGTACAGTCGTGAAATAAGATTCTGGTATCACCACCCAGGGAAGTTGGACCATAACTAAGAGAAACAAGAAAAGGTACAATGTACTCCGATGAGGTCTACTATAGCTTGATGATACTGTATTTTCACTTTTAAACTAATAATTACCCTAGCACGGTGATTGTAAAAGATTCTGAAAGCACAGAGTGAAGGGAAGTGTGAATGCTGTGCAGAAATATCTTTCCAAGCTCCTTTCTTCAGCCTCTGGATTCATAAAAGAGGTGACATCATAACTTATGATGGGAAGCTAGCTGCTGACATGTCATTACACAAGTGATGTTTTAATTGATGATGCTAGGCTGGTTAGCAGGAAAGTGTCCGATGTCACTGGTGTGACATAAACTGGCAGTTATGATTATATAATATCAATTATTCTTTGGAAAACTGCATTAGATCAGTTAGAACGGAACCACTTTAGTTTGAGCAGGTTCTCTCTCTCTGTCTTCTGAGCTCTTCATTCATTTCTAATTATTGGGAGTAAAATACATTCTGGATGGAGGTTAAGCCTTCATAATGCCTTTTCTAGAAGGATAAAAGGTGTCATACAGGCCCTTTTGCTGAAAACAGAGGAATCAGAAAAATCTATCTCGGTCTTCCATAAAGGAGGCTGGGCTTTGAATTGTTTCACTAAATGATCCTCCTCCCTCACTTAAAATCTGGCAATTATTTTAATGATTCATTCCGAGTGGTTTGAATACGGCATTGTGATGGCACACCTACTTTTAAAAGCGTTTTCACCCAGCTTGGTTTGGGAAGCACGTCAACTGCTAAGTTAATTTAAAATTACCCCCAAATGACTAACCAAACTTGCCTTTCATCCTTTCCTTTACAAATGAAAATAAGGTCAAACATAAGATGAGAGTCAAGAAACATTTTCTTGTTTTCTTTATTCTCTAGGTACCATCTTGTATTAGTCTAGGTACTTTGGAGAAACAAATCCACAGCAACTCATATATAAGAGAGAATTTTATGTAAAGAAAATGTGCATTACGAAAACATCCCAACCCAATGCTGCCCAAACCCACAAGTCCAACATTAACCCATTAACCCAACACCAGTCCACAAAGTCCTCCACCTCACAAAACAGGGGCAATAATGCCGACTGCAGGAGGAAAGCTGAGTCAGTGAATGAACAAGCATCTCAGCACTGGCAGGGGTCTCCACACGGCTGCTCCAGCACCCAGGGCTGCATCGGGTTAGGTCCATGTGGCTTCTCCTTGGGGATGTCTTGTAGGAAGTCAATCTTGCAAGCTGAAGCAGGGAACTGCTAAGGCAGCTGCACCCGGTGCAACCATCACAAAACAAGAGACCCGAGAACTAGAAAGGCGAGGCTTCACCACCCATTTATCTCTCCGCCTTTCAACCAGACCCACATGTGATTATCGGCCAGGCTGGCACAATTAACTAACTCACATCTTAACAAAGTGGTTAGCTAGGGCATCAGGGCACGTTAAACCAAACATCGAATGATTCCCCTAAACCACACTCAATCCCACCAAGTCCGTGCCAACACAGAGCCACCCTGTACAGTCAGGCGGGACTACTCCTCAGAGTTGCGGAGTCTGTAAATCTTCATAGGTGCAGACAGCCTCATTTTTTTCTCCCAGAACCTCTAACTATTACTAGTGAATATCCCACTAGCAGTATTGTTATTGTTGAGTGCTGTCAACTCAGAGCAGCCACACGTGGTAGAATGGAACTTCCCTACAGGCCTTTCTCTGCTCTGATCTTCTCTGGACCACATATCCACGTCTTCTGCCTGGAAAGTCACGGGGTGGAGTAGACCTACCAACCTTTGGGTTAGTAACGGAGAGTTTAGACATTGGACCACTCGGGTCCCTTATGGGTGCAAAATCCAGCCACTGCTATTGATTCGATACTGAATCGTAGACAGCCTGTAAAGACCGTCCAGAGACGTCTGGGGCTTTACAGGAGCAGACAGCCTACACTTCCTCTTGCTGAGCGGCAGGTGGACTTAAACTACTGACTTTGTGGTTAGCAACCCAGTGCTTCCTAGATACTGTCTTGCAATAGAAGGACTACCATTTACTGTAACTCCTCTGTCCAGAGACTGTGCTCGCTCTGAACACATTACTTGTGCCTCATAACAAACGTGTGAGCCAGATACTATTAGAATCGTTTAGCACGTGGAAAGACTGTAAACTTCAGCTCGTATCAGGAAAGGCACTGGCTGTACACATGAAGTGTCTCCAGGAAACTTGTGGTTTAGGGAAAGGAAAACATGGAGAAGTACATTCATGGAGTCTCCCTATGCAGTCCCTGCCTCATTATACCTTAGACGAAGCCTCAGAGCTGGACCCCAGTGTGAGAAGGAAGTGCTCACAAGAAGAATAGCAGGGAAGGAGGTTTGAGGCTCAGCCTAAGGACAGACGTGTGTACATGTGTGTGCCCATACAAGGGAGGGAAGTAGGTCTTCAGGTGGCAGTATCTCATGACACAGTATCTCATGACAGTACTACTGATGTGTTATAGATATATTTCAAGAATACCTCACGGCAAGGATGGATCTGGAGACCATTATACTGAGTGAAGTTAGTCCATCACAAAAGGACAAATAGTGTCTGAGACTGCTATTGTAAGGACAGACACGAAGACAAAGACCGCTACCAAAGGGAGTAGATTTTGGAAGTTCCCAAGGGAGGCAGGACAAGTGCTGGAAGATGAAGCGATGGATTAGATTGTTGACAGGTATTGACTTGGGGGGAGAAGGAAGATGTAGATCCATAAGAAGAAGAGAAATCAAGGGTAAGGGTGAGAGTTGGGATGGGGTCTAGAGTGGGGGCAACTGTTGAATGCAGAGTTGATGGTCTGAAATGCAGGCCCCCTCCCCCTACCTAATTCACAATGTAAAAAATCATTAAAAAAGAGAATTTAATGAATAGCATGTACAGGCCTACTGGTCAACGCTGAGAATTATTACAAAGCTGGAGCTAACAGGACGTTGCTGGCTTTTTCCTCTTCCTCTTCCATCCCTGACTCTCAGTCCTATTCCCATTTCCTCCCAAGGCTATCAGATGCCTTCTTCTAACTATTTTCCAATGGATTTCCTTGAAGAGATTGAGGTGATAGTTGCCTCTGGGCACTTCAGTTCTGTAGGCTTGTTAATCTCCTACAATGAAGATTTAAGTGAAAATTAGCGGGGTGGGGGGGGGGGAATCCACCAGAAAATCTCCGAGGAATGTGCAGTCTTGAGCCAATACTAGACATTCTAGAACTTGGGGGAAAGGGTTCCCAGGTTTCCACAGAGGCTACATCAAACCGCACCGAAAAGAAAGCAATCCATAAATGTGTCAAGTGGGAAATAACACATTCCTGTTCTTGGCAGCATTTTATGTCTCTGAGATAATTCTTCATGGCAAGTTATTACACTCCCTCCATCAACGTTTCTTCCTCTTTGTTTTCCTGTCCATTTCTACCTTGCTTTGTACCATGTTTTAGGAACAAAGCCAAACTATTTCTTCTGAAATGTGAAGAAAGGGTATTGTGCTTGGGATTTGGGGCTCCCCTCTGTGCCTCTAACTCAAAGGATAAGGATAGTTTTCCACAAGTGAGTATCAAAGGAGACAGGGCCCAGTCCCTATGGATAAGTCAAATAGTTACACATATGTTTAGTGCTTTGGGGATTTGCTAAGCACTTTTACCTACAGACTCATTGTTTCTCACATCCACTTTGTGATGGCATAATTATTAGCCTCTCTTTGGCAGAAAAACACAAAACCAGGCTCAAAACGTTTAGTAAAATGTTTTAGCAGGTTTCTGAATATAATATATACCGTGGTCTTTCCATTCTAACATGAGAATTTTTCATCTCTCCTCACTCTGGTTATTAGGCAAAAATTATGTTTAGTCAGTCCATGTAGGACTCCAAAGTCATTTTGCTTGGCCATTCCTTGATTTGAATACTGACCATAATAATTTACTCACTCACTCACTCACTCACCACTCACTCAATTATGTACAGTCAATAAATACTGATTGGACATCTTCTATTTTTGTGCCGTAACTTGTTCTGTGGCTGGTGATATGATTGTTAACTAAAGTAGACCTTTCTACAGCTTAAATTGCACGGTACTAAGCCTAAAAAGATCTGGAAAAATTAATTTTGGCACACACTGTTCTGTGAATTTTGTTTTGCATCGGAAGCAAGTCACAAGGTGCAGTTGACCAAGGCAAAAGGAAATCCCATAAAACGTGAATGCCAGAAGAGGGAGGTCCCTGGGAGCCACTTCAGCAGGCTTCCCCCACAGGAGGGGTTGAATGATGTTCAATGACAGAAAGTGATCCAATTCTTTCCTTCTATGTAGGAGGCAAAGGTTCAATTCCTGGCGAATGCATCTTATGCACAACCATCACCCTTCTGTCCACGGAGTTTCATATACTATGATGCTGGGCGGATTTCAGCAGAACTTCCAAACTAAGATGGTCAAGGAAGAAAGACCGGCTATCTATTTCCAAAAATAAACCAATAAAAACCCTGCCAGTGGCAGCCAACCAAGAGAAACATGTGGGGATATGAAGGGTTTTGTTCTGCTGTGCAAAGGACAGCCCCGCTAGTGTTTCGTTTGAATTGCTGATCACCTGTATTGCAGCCCTCCGTGTAACCACCGCACCACTAAGGGTCTATTCTCATTGCCACAGAATCTCGTAACTTCCACAAAACAACCTCCTGTAGATGTGAGGTGTTACTCAGCCAAGGACTAATCACCTCTCCATGAAAAGTTTCCACCTGTAAAAGTTTTATTGGGTAGATCCTGAGCACTGTATCTGGTCGTAGCCATCTCTACATCCCATCCCATTCACTTAGTCAGTGTTGTGTCGGCGGCGACCTGCGTCTGGTAGGTACAGATGGGTTTCTGGCCAGTGCTGCACACTCCTGGCCTTCAGTATGAGGCTCATGTGTTGGGTCCATGCGTTGCATGCTTTAAAGACTCCATGATCCAAGAACATGTCGCCTGGAAAAGAAGAGAAATGAATACCAGGTTGGGAGTCCTGTTCACCAATAGGGACTGTATGTCCATTGGCAAATTCTTCCTTTATCTCCTCTCTTTCCCTAAGAATATCCCAAGATACATTTCATCCGACTGCCATATAATTCCACTGGATTGGGCAACAGGATTGCTCATGGGATCTCTTTTCTTCCCAGTTATAATCTGGTTCCCTGGGATTGTGTGACCAGTCAAACTGTTTATCATGGCCTTTGTCTTCAAACCTTGTTTCTTGAGGAACTTCAAGACTAAGGCAAACGAAAGGCTTTAATAACCCAAAGAACGAAATCAAATAAATTACGGATAGCAAAATTTCATATGTAAGATAAAATGAAACAAACAAACAAACAAAAAATTGCAATGTACTTGGTTCCCCTTCATGGTGATTCCCTTGGTCTCAGTGTAAATCTGTGCTCCACAGCATTTTCAATGTCGGATTTGTGTTTTGTTTTCTTTTTACTCTGTGGTGTCTCTGGGTGGACTCCAGCCTCTCACTTTTTGCTCAGTCATCAAGTATGTTAACCATTCGCGTGATCCAGTGCTAGACACCCAGACAGAACTAAGCCTGACAAAGATGGTACTTTATCCAACATGAGACTTGTGATGTTATTCATTCGAAGGATGGATCATTGACTCTCAGAGTTAATTTCTGTGTTGGGCCCATGGATTTCCCTCATAAGATATTTAGGTAGATCTTTCCATCGGGGCTGCTTACAACAGTGACCAAAACTATTAAATTAATCTCACTAGACACTGAGAATATCATGATATTTTATAAGTATTTACACATACACACCCATTTGGGGCAAATCTTTCAGAGTGGACACCAGCGATGCTGTCTGGTACAGGATAAAAATCCAGGGCAGAGGGTCAGTGTGTATGTGGGTCTTTAGTTCCCTGCTCATCCTGGTTTAGAGTGTACTTAGGCAGGAAAGCCAGTGGGTGTACTGTGAGATGAATTTCCTACAAAGGGAGGGACCTCAAATCTTGTGTCCTACTACTTTTAGAATAATTGTAGGAGTAGACTTGATGAAAATGAAATATTTGGGGGTAAAATTTGTGGCAAGAAATTTCAGCTTCAACCGAGAATTTTCAAGGTTGTTCTGAGGAAAGGAAGATGAGGCGAATCTGGAGCTCTTAGCATCTCTGGTCATTTGGGGAGTGATTTGAGTGCAACCCTTTCTGCACCCATGGAACATTACAGCCTCACCCAACGAAGGGAATCACCAGAGTGCCCCTTAGGGCACTGCAAGGCAAGGCAGAGCGTTTTCATGTCGATCATCAGTGATCCCATCCCTTTCTCTACCAAAGGTCATTGATGCCAAGCAGATCTTGGTGACCATTTCTCAGCTTCTCATCATTGAGGATTTAGTGATAATGTTTACTCATCAGGCCCAAAGGAATATTCCTGACTGGGTCCTCATGTAGATTCCTTCCTCATGCCATCTGTGCCTCTTGCTTCTAGTTTTGATGGCTTTGTGGTCAACATTTGCTTTGCTCAGGACCTTGACCAGAGCCATCAGTTCGAGTCACCATCGAGCGATGTCCACTGACGGCATCACCCTCTGTCCAGTGTTGGCTGTGGCAGGCAATAGGTTGCTGTATCCCCCAGCTGCCTACACTCATCAGCTCTGACTTCCTCCATTGACACATGAAGGTTCTCCTTGGATATGTTGGATGAGGCTTTGGGAGTGTTGGAGACATGAAGAAATACGGAATTGTGATCCTCTTTTTTAGAAAGAATTGTTTTATATTACCAATTGAAATGAAACATTCAGTGAACTTGGCATGGGAGAATAGCCAAGTTTTCTTCTGTTGGCTGGTATACTAGTGCCATGTTAAAGAATATTTTGCACCCCTGAGATCTTGCCCACCTGCCCACCCACAAATCCTCTGTTAGGAAGACTTATAAAGTGACTCTCAATGATTCCTGCCACCTGGTAGGAATCCTTGCCCCTTGTGTGTGTACAGAAACAACAGACTTGCTTCTTAGGCAAAGGTGATGAGTTATTACTTCTGGTGTCATGTCACCCAATAAGTGACTTCTCTTGCTCCCGTTCTCTCTGTCGTTCTGGACATGCTTGCTTTCCTGAAGTGAGTGCCACGTTGGAATGACCCATACAACCTAGAACGGAGGGAATCTTGGATCAGCACCAGCAAGGAAAGTAGATCCTCACACCCACCAGGAACTGAATGACAACCACCACGGGGTGAACTTAGAAATTAGTGCATTCCAACTAGATCCTCCTCATGACTGCTGCCACAAGCAACACCTTTATTGGGAGACCTTGAAGCAGAGGACTCTGCTCAGACACAGCCAGGTCCCTAATTCCCAGAAATGATGAGGTACCATATATATCCTCGAGTATAAGCTGACCAGAATATCAGCCAAGAAACTTAATTTTACCACAAAAACTGCATTAAAAATGTGCTGAAAAAC
The DNA here is from genome assembly GCF_000313985.2 of Echinops telfairi. Taxonomy (NCBI): domain Eukaryota; kingdom Metazoa; phylum Chordata; class Mammalia; order Afrosoricida; family Tenrecidae; genus Echinops; species Echinops telfairi. Next base: position 4,825,633 of record NW_022106471.1, on the reverse strand, counting down.
TAGGCTTACACGCAAGTATATATAGTAATTAGATTGTTGAGGGCTAGTTTGTTTCGCAACAACAGCTCATAAATACAGCCCCCATATTGTAGGAGTTACATGGCTTCTTCATGAGCCACTGCTAACAGCATCCTCTGGTTACAATACTCCGGCGTATGTATAATCTATCATCTCCTTTGAAGGCAGACAGCCCTTTTCCACTCCTAGGTCACTAAGTAACGTTAAACATATCAGAACCTGGGGCATGCACATTCTATTTGAGCCACCGTACTTAACACAGGAGCCTAGATAAGATGGTCAGACATGTTTTCTACCGGCGGAGCCTGACATCACATTTCTCCTGGACTGAGGGCCCTTTCTAGAATTCTGATTGAAAATAGCAGTTATTTTTTCTTTTCACCTGATTGGTTATCTTTACTGAAAATGTGCATTACTGTCGTTCCTGACAAGGAAGGCTTGGATTAGACACCATGAGCTTGCACCTGAATACCCAAGTGATGCATTATATGAATATTATTTACATAATAAGCCAGGTAAAAAGCATGTGCTGGAGTGTACATGCTTGTCAACAGTTAAAAATGTAGACATCTTGACAGAGAGCTGCCTCTTAGAATGAATAAAAGAATGATGTTCCTACCGCCCCCTCCCTTGTTTCCAAATCTTAGCTGGTACCACACTCCAGCTATGACTCATGTAGGGAAGTTCATACAAATCACACCAAGGAATAAACCTCTTGGATGTTAAAATGTTAATAAAACTGGCACCTTAGAATTACTTGGTTCCTTGGAGACTATTTCTTTTAGGTTTTCAATGACTCTGAAAGATTAAATTCCAGTGCCAAGTGGATTTTATGGTTAAATGGTAATTTATAACTGGGCATTAATTAATGTCGTGCAAAAAATGAGATTCCCAAGGAATTAGATATTGCTTTCTACATTAGTAGCTGGTTTATAATTATAAACCTTGCTGGGAAGAATAATTAAGAGATCATAATAAATAACTGTTTTAGGAAAGCCTGGGAAAAATGAGGTTATTAGTATTTAGGACTAGTTTGAGTGAAGAATTGCTAGATCTGGATCAAGTGCATTCCCTCTGTCTACCTGTGCTTGTGAGGTGCCCTTCAGGTAGCCCCGACCTGCAGGGATTCTAGGTACCACAGAAGGAGCACTGCTAGATTCTGAGCCATCCTCCAACTGATTTTATGTTTGAACCCATTATGGCCGCCACTGTGTCAATCCATCTTGTTGCGGTCTTTTTTTCTCCCACTCCACTGTCCCTCTGCTTTGCCAAGCATGATGGCGGGGGTGGGGGGTGGGGGTGGGGCGCTGTTGAGGGGGTGTCTTCCTCTTTGTCCCTACTCCCCTACTTTATCAAGCATGATGCCCTTCTCCAGGCACAGGTCCCTCATAATCATGTGTCCAAAGTACATGAGAGGAAGTCTTGCCATCCTTGCCTCTAAAGAATATTCTGGCTGTCCTTGTTCAAAGACCAATTTGTTTGTTCTTGAGGCAGCCCACTGTACTTTCAGTATGCTCTGCCAGCACCATAAGTCAAATGTACATAGTCTTCTTTATTCAATGAGCAACTTTTATATGCATAAGAGGCGACGAAAATGCCATGGCTTGGGTCGGGTGCATCTTAATTCTCAAAGTAAGATCCATGCTTCGCAACCCTTTCAAGACGTCTTGTGCAGCTCCTATAGTTAATGCAGCATGTCACTGCGTCTTTCTATTGCTACTTCCATGAGCATGGAGCGTCGATGAACAAGACAAACTCCTCGGCACCTTCAATCTTTTCTCCATTTATCTATCGGTCCAGTTGTGAGGCTTTTTGTTTGTCCTTCCTTTATAACCCCACAAAAGTTGATTCTAAACTAGCATTAATCCTTGGATTTCAGAATCATTTGAACTTTACATATGGTCTGAGTTCTCTGAACTCAGATACAGTGAGCACTAGAGTTTGGGTCGGAGCTTTGCGATGATGGGTAGTATTTGAAAACCTGGTTGCTGGGACTGCATGGGACACACGGTCTATATCAACTGTGCAGTGAAGCATTGTCTAATGCACTTTCCCCTCCATATGTTGACATGTCCCCCTGTATCTACAAGGGGATGTAAAAAATGCTGCTAGGGTTTCCGTTCATCCATCCATCCATATAAAGAGAATGTGTCTCTGAGATCCTTAGTGGGTTGCAGACACATTCTCTGAATAATACACTTGTCTTAGCCTCAATCAACTGCCTTCATAGGAAAAAAGGTCCCATCAAAGCAGCAGTTTCCAAAAAGGATCTGCAGGCCCAGTTAAATTCAAAGCAGATAGGTCAGCTAGGAGGGTTCTGACTATTGGTTTGGGGGATTACAATGGGGTCATCTTGACAGATTTCTTGGGGGGAAAAAAGAAAGAAAGAAAATGGCATTGGTGAGGCAAAGGCCAGGGAAGTGGCACAGAGGAATTTGTTCCCCATCAAGATGATGCCCCTGATTCTTCTTCAAGGGCAAGGTCTGTGGCAAGAGGGTTTTGCTGCGAAGCCATAAGCAACCCTGCCACCCTGATCTTGCCCTTGTGGACTTCTTGTCGACCAGCTCAAAGAACTTTGAAAGGAACACATTTGGAACCTTCAAGGATGTCCAAACTGCCATTTTGACATGGTGTAAGCCCAAGAATTCGTTCAGGAAGGACGCGATTCAACTCAACTCACTGCTGTTGAATCAATGCTGACTCATAGTGGCCCACTTGGGGGTTTCCGCGACTGTAACTGTTTACGGGAGTAGATCACCCAGACTTTCTCCGGCAGAGCTGCTGGTGGCTCTGAACTGCTAACCATGCAGATCCCAGGCCAACGTGCAGCCACTACACCTGGACGCGAGAGCAAGAACATCACCCTCAGAAGTACATTGACTTAACGAAAGAACACGTCAAGAAACAATACCTTCGAATTTAGACACTTGTGTAATAAAGAATAAGATTTGTGGCAGTACTTTTTGACTTATCTTCATACATTATGTCGAAATGAGGCTGCTTGATTGGACAGTAAAAAGCTACCAAACCTGTTATTTGGATCCTGAGAAACCCCATCCAACCCATCTTTCCAAAAAGAAAACACACTTTGGCAAATAAACCCAGCTCTTTTCCCACTGTAATTTTATCTCTGGTCCTAAATATAACGCTTAGCGAAATCTTTTGATCTCTTGGATGCCTATTATTACTTTGATCTATTCACTAATAATTACAAGTGCTTATGTGTGCAATACTGAGGTAGGGGCTCAATAATCAGCTTCCCAGGTAAACTCCAGTGTCTGACCAAGAAAGCTAGAGGAATGATTTTTTTAAAAAATTTTATCAGTTATTTATTTGTTCTAATATTAAGCAGAAAAAATATAACTAGTGCTTTAACACTGCTTTCTTGGAGGTTATTTCTTAGAATGGGACTGTGTGAAATATCGACTTGCTTTAAGCCAATTGTGTAAGGCATGTACGTGCTCTACTGTTGACAAAGTCATGATACAAAACACAAAGCAACTGTGATAAACCCAAACCCACTATCATCAAGGTAATTCTTACTCTAGACAATTTATAGGACAGGGTAGAACCAGGCCATTTTGATTCTGGGGCTGAAAACCTTTAGGGGTCAAATAGCCACACCTTTCTCTGGGAGATCAGATGGATTTGAACTGCCAACCTCAGAATTAACAGGTTAATGCTTAAACCACTGTACTACCATTGGCTCCTCACAATTCATGACTCGTTTGAATACAGACACCAATTAAAAACCTTTCGATTAAACTAAAACCAAAAACAAAATGAAACCCTCAACATTTAGTATGTTGTATTTCTAAACCCTCTCAACCCTGCCCTACACGCACACTTTGAATAGATTTGACTTTACTTCCCTCTAAATCAGTTTAGTGCTGACATCCTAGGAGGGTTCTTTAAAAAGTAAAGTATCTGGTGGTTCTGTTCTGAAGTCTTTAAACTATAGAAAGACACTTCTGTCTGCTCAGAGGCCACTTTCCCAGGGAAGCTTTGGTACCTGCAAGCAGAAAGGGCCGGACTTCGAGATTTGGAAATCAATCTCTTTAGCCAAAGGGGCTCTGTGTGAGGGTGGGGGTGGGGGGTAGTCTTTGAAAAGAGAATGGGAAGTCATTTCTGACTCTGTTGCTCAGTACTGTTTCTGTGTTGATTCTGTCAAGCCTTAATTTTCCTTGTTAAGCACACACGCTAATAGTTCAAACTGAACTAAATCACCCCCAAAATTCAGGTAAAGATCGTCCTCTTGACTAGCACTGTTTAGGCTGTGCCTCAATTCTCTTCTCCTCGCAAGTTCGTTTTTTTATCTTAATGCAATTATATCTCATTTCTCACTAAACTTTGTCTTCCAAAGCAAACATCTCAAGAGTGTTAAATTAAGTGATTCATTGTCACAGCCCTCTATTATATTACACATTTAATCAGCTAATTATACATTGTAGATATTTAATTATTAGATAGTTCCTCTCTTAGGAGTCAACTAGACTGCAAAGACAAGGGAAATCACACAGCCATTCTTCCTTTCTTGTTACCAAAGGTGCTAAATAATTTCATCTCCAATCATCAAAGGCAAAACAAATAACAAAAATCGGAGGCAGAGGACTTTTCCGCAGTCTGTTTGGGCTGCAATGGCACATAAAGAAGAACTGACAACTTTTGAAGTGTGATCATTTCACACATCACATCACAGCTAACAACATAATGCCTTCCATGTTGCTGACCAATACCACCCAACAATGTCACCAACCAATGGCCAACAGAGCAGTTTCCACTGGAAAACCTTCTAGAGCCCATCTGTGCTCAGCAATCATGATCGATCACGTTTTCAGGCTAACCCAGTGTGTTTGATACTAATAAATGCCCAGCTCAGGATACAGCTGAACTAGATTAAAATACTGTGCAATTATTTGCATAGCAGCACAACACAGGCCACCGAACCTGAGAAATATGGCCCACATTTTAACCTCCTCCCTTTATTTTCATCTACAATGATATGCCTAAGTGATTCATTTGCGCTTAATCCCTCAAATATTTTACCCACTTAATAGAAATAAAAAAATCTGCAAATTAAAAAATATCAATATCAGAGGTTGAAGAAGAGAAACAAAAGAATGTTTTGTAGCTGGTGTGGTCTGATAATAAAATGTGTGTATGTGGGGGGTGGGCAGTGGGGGAGGGGTGGTGCAGGTAAAGCCAAATAAATGCAAGTATGAGATTGGTGCTAAAACCAAAATTAGCTGAAGAAGACGTAGAAGAGTAATAACAAGGTATAACAATTAAACAACTACTTAATAATACAAATAGAGTCAGCTGCCTTAACTTTGGGGGGGATAATGAAGAGTCATGCATACATTCATCCATACTTACAAATATATGGAGAGGTCTAAAAAGTGACCTAGGTTCATATGGCTATTAAATAATAAATCTGGGAGATTGACCTGAAAATACATCCACTCAAAAAATAAAACTAATTGACAAGTTTTAGTGTAGAGTCATGGGAGCGGCATTTGATCTGGTTCTAAAATGCAAGAGGCCAGTCATTTGAAGATCTGGGGTTGAGGGGGGAAGAAGGGTACAAGGAGTGCCTTCTTGGCAAAGGGCTCTTGGAGGTCAAGGACTGAAGGAAGAAGAGGTTGCCAGTGAATCTGCGAGCGCCCCTTTTCACCACCGTGTTGTTTATTTGCATTGCGGTTTCAGAGAATGGTACCATCCGCACATTCCAGAAAGCACAGGTGATCACCTTTCATTCCAACAGAAAGACCTTTGCTTCTTTTGGCATTTCAAGTGTTAGTATGTAAGGTAATTACTAACTGGCTAACATTTCAACAAGATTGATAGATTCCATTTAGGTCACTGTGTGGCTGGCTCATGCTTTCCCACCCCAGAAAATTTACCAAGGTCAGTAGGTGGTAGGGCAAATAAATGTCATGATATGCTATAATTTCTTACTCCTTTTGAAATCTTCTGGCTTTCAGGTATTGGAGTTTGCCTGGGAATTTGACCATTTAATCCCCAGCTCAGTGTTGCACATATAAACCCAAAACAAAAGAAAACTCACTGCCATGGAGTCAATGCCGACTCTTAGGGACCCAATAAGAATGGGTAGAACTGTCTATGTGAGTTTTTGAGATTGTGGCTCTTTACCAGAGTAGAAAATCCCATCTTTCTCCCACAGAGTGGCTGGTGGTTTTGAACTGCTGACCTTGCAGTTAGCAGCCCAACTGGTAACCACTGAGCCACCAGGCTTCCTGTAGCTGCTCTAAGCACTTGTAATTCTTAGTGACTAGGTCAAAGTAATAATAGACACTCAAGCTATCAGAAAATTCCTTTAAGCCTGATATTTAGGACCAGAAATAAAAACAAAATGGGAAAAGTAACTGAATTTATTTTACAAATAAATTTTGTAAATTTTAAAACAAATTAAACAAGGATTTGTGGAGTCCTGGGGTTGTAGTGGTTCCGAGTTGGGCTGCTAATTGCAAGGTCAGTAGTTTGAAGCCACCAGTCACTCTGTAGGAGAAGGACAGGCTTTCTATTCCAGTAAAAAGTGGCAGTCTCAGGACTCAAAGCCGCCTGTCCGATAGGCTCACTAAGAGTCGGCATTGACTCATGGCAATGAGTTTGGTTTTCGAGTTTAGCATTATCTTTGTAAAGGGTGAAATTCATGGCACGGGTGTGTATTGCAAAGATGGGTTGGATGGGGTTTCTTAGGAGAAAATAATGAAGTTAGTAGCTTTTTATTGTCCTATAAACAGCCTCCTTTGGGTATAATACATGTGGATAAGTCAAAAAGCATTGGCATAAAAACATAGAAATCCTTATTCAACAAAATGTGTAAAGGGTGAAACTATTGTTTTTTGACATATCCTCCGTCTTGGTCTATACTCTCTGGATGTGGTGGTCCCATCTCTCTAGCCCTTCTCCAGAGAATTCTGTGTGCAATAGCATTAAGGGTCAGGCACTGGGGGGCAACTATTGGGCTGACGATTCAAACTTACTATCCCCTCCAGGGGAGAATGACGAGGCTGCCTGTTCCTGGAAAGATTTACAGTCTCAGAGACCCTATAGATCACTATGAATTGGAATCAACTCATGGCAGTGATTATATTATAAATTTTTTGGATGCCATTTTTTTTAATAGCCAAAAAAAAAAAAAAAAAGGTGTATTTTTGGCAGGCAGATTGCTGATTATATTTTTCCTTTCCACCATGGCAATTGTGCACCTTTAAAAGGATCAGTGATGTTCAAGTTCAGGGATGGGGCTTATGCACCTAGAAGACCACTTATATTCCCCAACGCTTCCTAGTACAACTTCAGCATGCAGAGTGGGGGACCAGTCCAAGGAGCATTTCCTTTGAATAGGTGTAACTTGCCTGTGTTGGCAAGGTGCCCCGGGAGAACCGACTTTCGGGCCTCTATGCAATGGAACGCAACGTGGACCTTGACATTCAGCACGCTGCATCCTTTCTCTCCTTGCAAAAGCACTGCCACACCGTGAAGAGGTGGGGCTGTTTCTCCCTGGCTGGCTTCCTCTTTCTCTATTGTTGGGGAACCTGGAGTGCTGAACTTCAAACATTGATGATCCCATTAAGCAACATGTTCAAAACTCTAGTCAGATTTCTGAAGGGAGATGCCGGGAGAGGATAGAAGGCATCATTTATTTGCATTTAGGAAATGTTGCTTTTTATTTCCCCTAGCTATGTTGTCTCGAATGAGTTTTATATCAGAAATTATGAAGACTGGGACAGCCTGTTGATGAAATGAAGTTGAGGCTTCTTCCCCACCCCCACCCCCAACCCCCCTTCTCTTTCTTGTTCTGGTTTCTCTCCCTGAAACTTGGGTTCATGACAGCTTGTCGTTGGGCAGGGCATTAGCCTTTTGTAATTTATTGCTTTTAGATTAAATCTGGGGAAACTCAATATTGCAGTTGAATGATTAGAGCAATACCCCTTGGAGTAATAAATTTTCTTTGGTGCTGTGCATCTCCAGATCCTGTTTCCCTTCTAATTACATTTACATAAATGATATTCTGTAAAATTAAATTAACATTCAAACGGTTGCACTGGCAGGGAGAGACAAAAATTAGTTACCAAGTTGCATCTCTTAAAAAAAAAAATCTAGTTCTTTTCATAATAGGAATCACTACTCTTTCTCAAGTGTCAGCAATCAGCAAACCCCAAGTTACAGAACCACGCGGGGACGTCGGCCACCAGCTTATGGGGATGTTTCTTTCCTTTCTTTGGTTTCTTTTGCACGAGCCTCATTAGATTGTCTCTAGCGACTTCTCAAACTTGGCCACTAATGAATTGCTGATCTTCCATGGAGAGCCTCCCCTTGAAATTCTGCAGTGATCATGCAGAATGCCCAGGAAATAGATCCACACCTGTGCTGGGGAGAAGGGGGGGCTGGTGGTCCGAATCTTTCCCCTGATACTCCCTCTTTTCTGCCAGCCTGGGGTTCCTGGTCTGGCAGTTGATAGAGGGCACGTGACATCGGGCTGTTTTCCACCACTGCTGTGTGTTTCCACGCTTCAAGGGTTTTTGTCTCTTGGGAAGTGATAGAGTTTGGGAGGCTATGGATCAGAGCCGTCAGAAAACCTCTCGCTTCCTTATCTTGTCTCTGCCTGTAGCCTTAACCATGTGTATGGCTTTGACGTCAGCAAGATTTCAAGAGCCATGTCCATTACCTCTTTCGGCAAGAGCAAACAGTTCCATTTGTGAGCAGAATGGTTTCAGGTAAAACATGATCTCATTTTTATAAAACTAGATTCCTACATCCATCAGGAGTATGTCGACTGAAGCATGTGCGGTAACGTCCCTGACCAGGGTGAATTTTGTTGTGTTGTTTAAATTGCCTATAGCCAATGCGTATCATTTTTATATTAAAACAGTAAGTTGCCACAGAAGCAGCATCTATCTGTTCTGGTCCTTGAAATTAGGTCAGGGACGACTTCAGTGGAGTGTTAGCAGCCTGTGCCTCATCCCTGTGAAATACAGAGCCCCTGACTCCTAAGTTTGCAAACAGCCTGGACGTTATTATGCCCCTAACCATACTTTATAGAAATGAAACAGAACTTTTGCTGTGGTGCCCCCTCTGACTCACGGTGACCCCGTGTTTAGGGTAGAAGTCTGCTCCATAGGGACTTCAACTGCTGAATTCTCAGATGTAGACCATCAGGCTGTTCTTCCAAGGTACTTCTAGGTGGACTGGAACCACTAACCTTCTGGTTAGCAGCTGAGCACTTAACTAGGTGCACGTCCCGGAGAGCAGATACACATATTAAAATGCCCAACTACATGTGGTTCACTCTCAAAGAACCTTTCAGAAACTATGCTTATGACAGCAGTTGATAAGTAAAGCAAGCAAGCCAGGACTCCTTTTACAAGAAGCCTGTCCCCGGCTTGAGTTTGTGTCTGGACTCTACCGCACTCAACAACTTCAAATGTTCGCACCCTTCCTTAGCCTTGCCTTCACCCATTCTCCACGTCCTGAGAATCTGCCGTGCCCCAAGTTACTGTGCTTATCACCGGAGGTGAAATGGGAAGCCAAAACAGATGTGGTTACTTTCTCACAGAGATTACAGCCTTCATGGGAAGACAGATGTTAATTAAATACTCATATTGATAAATGATTAATTACAAACCAAGATTGGGGTGTTGAAACCAGTGTTTGTACGAGACTGAAGCTGAGCAATGACGCTGGATGCCAGGGAAACCTTTCCGAGGAGGTGAGAGTTGAGCTGAGATGTCCTAGCTGGATCTGAGTCACCCAGGGGTCAAGAGAACAACTGTGTTGGAATGAGCCAGAGCCCCGCACCAGGAGGAAGCGTGGCATGTTCTGTCGCAGGTGAGGGTCACTGTGGCTGGATTGTAGCAAGCTCGGAAAGGGAGAAGGCAAGGCGACTAGTGCGGTAGGTTAGGTTAAATCAAGTGAGGACTTTGAAGCCATGCTCGATTTGGGTTTTATTTTGAGAACAATGAGATATCATGGAACTGCCTTAAGCAGCTGGGGACATGGTTTTATTTCCCTTTGAAAGATGATTCTGGGAGCAGAGAGGGAAAGGACTGTGTTGTAGTAGGAGTGGATGTGGGCAGACACGAGGCGGCAGCTCTACCAGCTGAGTCAGGCTAGACCAGAGGAGTGCCCACCAAGATGTGGGGGGGAGGGGGAGGGGGCTCTAATCTGAAGATAATCGCGAGGTAAATTTGGCCTCCTTTGGTGATAGGCTGCCCCTAGGGGACGACAGAGGAGGCAGTGACAAGCAAGTCTCTAGGGTTTCCAACTCTAGAACTAGATAAGAGTGGATAATGGAAAAATTAAAGTGTAAGAGGTGTAAGAAGTCTCTAAGTCTTGGGAAAAATGAAATGCTCTGGCATAGGTGTTGAGCAGGGAGGAACCCAGGTTATGTAAAGAAGGTGAAGCCAAGAGCATGCATGGGACCACCCAGGGAGATGCAAGTGCGCATTCCGGTGAATGGGACTGACTGTGTTCTAAGAGGTCCTTGTGGCGCATGTCCTCCACTGCCTCCCTTACTTCCGACGGGTGGGCTGGCTCCATGGTTTCCTTGCACCTACGAGGTGTGACATTATAGGGAAAATCCACATGCTACTTTGACTCTGTGTTTGATCATGATTTGCTAGACTTTGACCCTACCGTTCCAGCTCCCTCTTCTAGGGTCAGCTGTTGTAGTACTATAGCCTTGGCACAGTAGTATCTGTGCCCTGCTTCAAAATACTGCTTCACTGGAAATCTGGGTCTTAATTCTTCCAGCTAAGCATCCACCGGGGAACACACACACACACACACACACACACACACACACACTCTCTCTCTCTCTCTCTCTCTCTCATTCTAATTGATTCACTTGTTATTTCTGTTTGTATCAGGAGCTGATTTATAGTATATCCCAATGCATGTACTAATGAACCATGTCATAATGAAGTTCTACTACACCATGCAAATGCCTATAATTCATTTTATACTTCTCACAGAGCACTTATATTATGCCATAAATTATAGTCCCTTTCAGACCTGTCTTAACTCTCCCGCAAGAATCAAAACTCCTTGAAGACAGGGTTCTTGCTTTGGGGAGTTTGGTGGCTTGCATGGCGGTCAACATTGTTCAGCTCACTTGAGGGCACACCAACCCGTAGTCCCTGAATGAACAGAGGCTGCAGTCTTCTGGGGGAAAGCAATTGCATTTACCCAGGTGTGAGGTGATGATAAATTGGGTTAGCAAAGTAAAGAAATGGCCATCTCTGGAATGAAGTACATACCCAATAACTAGTATGTGTTGACTGAGTGAATTTTAACAAGAATTGACAGGTAAAGAGGGAAAAGGTCAAAGTGAAGGATGACTAGACCCACAGTTCATCAAAGCCAACGTGCCGTGTCCTTTGGTGCCATACCTCCTGCTTATGTTGTTCCATTGTCTGCACCCTCTGCATCCTGAGAGATCCACCCCAGGGATCCCTGTTCTACGAGGTCTCCTCCCCATTGGCCGGTCAGCGATGGAGACCTCTTCGGAGAGGATCTCATTTCTCATGCAGGTTCTTCTAGCACTTACTATCCTGCCTTAGATTTAGATGTGCCCAGGTTCAAACTCACCAGCCACTCCATTCCATGGGAGAAATATGAGATGTCTGCTTCCCTAAAGATCGACTGCCCTGGAAACCCTATGGACTAGTTCTGTCCTTGCTGTAGGGTGGCTATGAGTCTGAATCTGTAGAACAGCAGTGGATTCAGTTCCCCAACCTCAGACAAGCTCCAGGAGGGAGGGCACAGGGTCACAGCCAATCTAGAAGAGTTAAATAGCTGATGGATGGGAGGATCGCGAAGTGTCCATGCCCATGGTTAAGCATTATTCCAGGAGAGCTTAGAATACTACCTTTTCTCGAAAATATGTGAACGTGGCATTTACTTATTTGACATTTCTTTTTAAAGGAAAAATAATTATCTTATTTTAGAATTAAGCTTCAGGTTAACTGCACCTACAGCTGTAACATGAGTCCGGAAACTTGGATCTACCCTTCTGTTATATTTGCAATCTCTATGGCTTTGGATAAATCATTTAAACAATCGGTTTCAATGCTATTTTCTGTAAGATAGGTGCAGAAATCTATCAAATTAAGCAATGCACAGGAAAACAAGTCATTACAACGACGGCGTAAATATAATGAAGTGTTTCTGCAGTGTTGGTTGCTGCGGCAGCTGCTGCTGTGAGGGCTGTCAGTGCTGTTGTTGTTCTTAGGAACCTGCGAGTCAGTTCCAACTTACAGCCACGTTCCGTACAGCAGAGCAAGGCACTGCCCCGTCCTGTGCCATCCTGCAAATTGTTCTTAGGCTTGAGTCCGTTGACGCAGCTACTATGTCAATCCTGCTGGTCCCGGGTCTTCTTCTTTTTCGTGTTTAATGCAGGAAATATTGGGGGTGGGGAGGATAATCAAATCCCTTACTTCTACCAACTAAAGGGCTGGTTTTAAAATTGTGTCTCTTTAATGCCCAGGGCTGATGGCTGATGCTCGGGTCCACAGGAAGAAAGCAGTCGAAGAAAGAGCTTTTACACTGAATGCTGTATATAAAATTTCCTTTGAAAAATAGATATGAACACAGTGCCTGAGAACCTTCACCCCCTAGGCAGTAAATTGCACTTCCCTTGTGCCCGAAGCTCATCTTTAATGCACTTAACGCTGTCCTATATTCATGTCCCTTCTGAGGAAGCAGATGTTGGGCTGGCATATGGTGCCCACTCATAAATTTCACTAACCTTTCCCTGGTGTATAAGTCACAGGCGATGATGGGTTCCGGTGACCAGCCTCCACAGCTCTCCCTGAGGAGCCCCGGAGCCATGGTCCCATTTGTTCCCCTTGGGTGGGCCAGCCAGTTCGGTGGCACCCCTCCACTGATAGCAGGCCCAGATGGCGGCAGCGAGAGCCTGGCACACTCATTGAGCTCCGAGAGCTGCACCCTCATCCTACCTGGGAGAGCCAGAGCTGTCGGAGCTTCTGGCCTGCTGCGGGCTGCAGGTGGTGAGGGGAATGGCTGAGCCAAAGGGCTCAGCTGCACTGGGAACGCAGAGCAGAGGGGCGCTGAAGGAAGTGAGGGAGCACCCAAAGATGGGAGTTCTCACCCTTCAGAAGCCCCAGGCTTCCACTGACCTACGGAGAGTGGTTGCACATGAGCGTCATTGGCTGGAGTGGAACTAGGTGTCCTTTATGGAAGGCAAGAATTCTACCACTGACCTGGGTTGATGGTTTTCCCCCCTTAGTATTTTCTATATGAAGTACTGGGGGAGGCTTAGCCCATCCTAACATAGTTAGGTATTTTGGAGCGTGTTCGTCACAGAGCAGTATCCACGGTGAAACGGATCACTAAGTAGTCTTGAAATAAAAATTGAGCCAGCCTCCTTGTAGTCGCCTGGCTGTTGGAAGGGAGCCGGGTGAGTACAGCGTGGGCATCTTGGTGCTGTGTTTTATTCTTCCCCGGGCTTCTAGACAACAAAAGGCATGTTGCATCTGTGTGTTTGCTCCAAGCCGGGTATCAATGGTCAGGTGGCTGCGAGCAGTGTGACGGGCTTCTGAGAGCGAGAAGAGCAGTGGGATGGATCTCGGTGCTCAGGCAGCCGCTTGTTTGGTAACTTTGGTTTCAAAACTGGAGGTGATGGAGGACATCCTGGAGATGACCCCTTTTCCCAGTGCTCTTTGTGCCGAGGTGCCTCAGAGAAACCGTTGCACGCCTGGAAAGGCTGTCAGTGCTGGCAACCATGCTCACACTCCTCCTTGAAGCTACAAGTCTCAATGCCACATTAAAGCAGGATGCTCAGGAAGGAAAGAATGTAGGTCTATTCAGGAGGACACACAAAGCAGGCAAATGCTTAGGCAAACCTGGCCCCCCCGCCAATGGGTTCAGTTTATTGGGACAATTAAATGCGTGGTTGAGAATCAAGGCTATACCAAACTACCCGACCAGTTACTCTATGATAGGGAACAGGACCGACAGTCAACAGATCTGTCTTCGAAGTATAGCCCGATGCTCCTGGAGTCAAGGACGGCAAGAGTTTGTCTCAAGTGTGTTAGGTATGATCTCCGAAGGGACCAGCCATCTGGAGAAAGACATCAAGCTTGTTAGAGGGTCAAAAAAAACCCCAAACATCAGGAAGTCTCTCAGTGAGGTGAATTGCAGAGGCTGTAACAATGAGATCAAACATAGTAACGTTTATGAACATTGAACAGGACCAGAGAGTGTTTTCTTCTGTGGTACATGGGGGTCTCTTTGGGTTAGTGCCAACTAGGTGGTGCCTAACAACAACATTCCCTAAAAACATACAGGGTTGTTTGGTGAACTGATCAATGGGAGACAATCCAATACAAAGTGTGTGATCTAAACAAATGATTAAGGATTTTGTTACTGGACTGACTTAGGGCAAAGCTTATGCCTGGCAGGTGGGCCAATTTGTGGCTGGCTGGTTGACAGCTGGAGGGAAGGGCAGAGGGAATTAAATGAGAGAACATACTGGCTGCCATCAGAAATAATAAACATAGTTTTAGGGACAGACTTGGGCAGCATCAGAGTTTCAGATAGTTAGATATTCTTCAAAGGTATTATTATTTGTCGTGGCTACTGATAAGAGAAGGGCTTCAGGCTTACATAGCTTAGGACCCCAAGTTAGATAGATTAGGTTTATATGAGATAAAAAGGGTCTTAAAAATATCATGGAAAAATCCTATTATCCGTAATTCCATTTCTCCACAAACTCTTTGAAGCTCTCTCATATAAGGGAAAGTTTGAACTACAGAACCAGAACGCAAGCACGGCCATTAAGTGAATTCTGACTCACGGCAACCAGATAGGACACAGCAGAATGGCCCCTGTGTGTTTCTGAGACTTTAGATCTTTACAGGAGTAGGAAACCTCATTATTCTCCCAAGGAGGGGCTGGTGGTCTCCAACGGCTAACCTTGTGCTTAGCAGACCAGCGGGTAAACCACTATACCCGCAGGACTCCTGAGGCAATGTTCAGGAAGTGTTTAATTAACCTGCAATGTACATACATTTTTGGGAAGGTTGTATCCTCCTGGAAATGTGACCCTCAAAGGCTGCTGTTGAATGGGAGTCATGAGTAACTGGTATAGTCTTCCAAGTTGTGTTAGTCTGGGGAGCCTAGAGAAATAAATCCATGGACACACATATGTGTATAAGAAAGAGATTTCTATGCAAGAGCAACAGAATATTGAGAAAACATTCCAGCTCAGTCCATAAGTCCGACATTAGCCTATATTTCCGATATCAATCTGTAAAGTCCTCTTCAGACTCACAAAACACATGCAATGATGCCGAATGCAGAAGAGCACAGGCCAGTGGGTAGAAAGTCTTTGGATCCGGTGTCATTGGAAACATCTCAGCGCTAGCAGGGGTCTCTCTGTGGCTTCTCCGGCTTCTGAGGTCTGGTTGCATCCATGGGGCTTGTCTTCTGCAATGTCTCCCAGAGAGTTGCAGAGAGAGAGAAAGAGAGA
>NW_022106471.1:4673325-4809995 GCF_000313985.2 Echinops telfairi | reverse complement strand
GAGAGAGAGGTGTCTTCTGCCTCCAAGGAGGAAGTACCAGATTTCCCAGAATTCTCAGGAGAAGGCCATGCCCACAGAAGTCTCCTTGGCTATCTCCAGATTGACACCCATATACTCTTAATCCTTAACTTGACACCAGGTTAGGTGACTACCACACAAATATGCTGAAAATCACCCTAAAAATTCAGTGCAAGGTTCATGGAAGGCAGGAAAGGCTGGAATGGAGGAGGAGAATGAGGAATGGCTTACCTGATTCAGAGATCGCGAATGCAAGTCATGACAAATCACGATGACCAAATTAGCAATATGTGTGAGAGCAGGATCAAGCGAGGGCTTTGTTCACTTGTTATATAGGCAGTGTTTAGAAACAGCCGGGACAAGGTGGGCCTAGTTTAGGTTAGTGTTCATTTTTCAGAACAAGACTTTTTCAAATCTGTGCTTGGCAGGCTCCCAGCTCTCAGTAATAGTACTCCTACCTGTAGGACAGATTCATAAAGCTCAGGAAAAAAGGCGAGGCTGGTATTTCTGCACACTTTCCTGCTTCTCCCCTTTACTCCAGCTCAGATGGGCAGACACATGCATTCTAGTCCTCCAGGTGAGTTTGGACATATCAATCACCAGTGGGCTTGGATCTCTGGCTCTAGGACTTACTCTTTTGCAAAGCTGCTTGCTCAGAAACAGATTCACTGTTGAGTTCTAGTAGTGGCAGAGGATTGAAAGGGTTTCCTGAACAAAAGCTAGGGTAGAATTCAAAGTCTCCACTGAGAAACCTATGGGATTCAAGTACGGCTTTGAAAGTGCACCAGAGAACTGCAGGCAGTGTAGATCCTGAAGTCCCTGCATGATGCTAACAGTTAACAACACTTGTAGCTGCTAGCCCAAAGTTTCCAAGTTCAGGTCCACTCAGAGACATCTCTGAAGAAAGAGCGGATAAACTCCTCCCCATATTCAGCCATTGAAAACCCTATGGGACACAGCTCTGCTCAGGGACACATAGGGTCACCATTGAGTTAGAGCTGATTGGGTGGCAACTGGTTTCTTGTTATGCAAATGGAAGGTGAAGGAGAATAGGAACTGAGTTGGACTCTTTGGGGTTGGAGCTGGCCAGCATGATGTAGGAATGCAAGCCCACCTTCTTTGTCCCATGCCTACACCCTTCTCTGATTCACGGATGACTCTAAACCAGGGGTTCTCAACCTTCCTGATGCCGTGACCCTTTCATACAGTTCCTCATGTGGCGGTGACCCCTCAATCATAATATTATTTTCGTTGCTACTTCACAACTGTCATTTTGCTAGTGTTATGGATCAGGTGACCCCTGTGAAAGGGTCGTTTGACCCCCCCAAGGGGTCACGACCCACAGGTTGAGAACCACTGCTCTAAAGGGTCATGTCATGAAGAAATGCTAGGAATCCACAATGGTGCCAGAATTGACGGGAAAGCAAGAAACCTGGTCTCGAATCCTCTCAATGTCCGTGCTGTCGATATTCTCCAGGCAGTAGTAATCACTGTTCTTTTCCACTCGTTTGGGTGACCAGGGCTCTAGGGACATGCCTGTGAAGCTGAACAACACCACCAGTCTTCTTGTGGGCGGATGAGCCGAGAGAAGAGCTGTTATGGACCTCAAGCCAAACCGTGAGTTCATAGAACAATTCACTCAATAAATAGTTATTGAATGCCTATCACATGCTTCCCACTGTTCTCAGTGCTTGGAATAGATCAGTAAACAAAAATGATGCAGGAAAGTGCTCCTACTCTTCCGGAGTCTCTGTTTAGTGAGATGTCAGTGTTGCCATTGACCTTGCTGTTGAGTAGATTCCTACTCTTGGAGACCACATGGGCAGAGTCAAACTGCTCCTTGTGATTTCAAGCCTGTAGCCTTCTGGAAACAGACGGCCAGGCCCATCCCCTCGTAATTGAGCACTTAGCTGTTTGCGCCATGTAGGAACCTTATGATGTCACTAGAAGCTGATAACATTGACCATGGAATAAGGAAGACCAAAAGAGAATGGATGCATTTGAATTGTGGTGCTGGACAGAAGATGGAAAGTACCATGGGCTGCTAAAAGCACAAACCCATCTGTCTTGGCCAAAGTCTGGCCAGAGTGCTCCATAGAGGCAAGGTTGGCGCAATTGCATCTGACAAACTTTGGGCATGTTTTCAGGAGAGGCCAGTCCCCGAGGAAGGGCATCATGCTTGGGAAATGGAGGGGCGGAGAAAAAGAGGAAGACCGAGCTGGAGACGGACGGACACAGTGGCTGCAACAGCAGGTTCGAGCTCAGGAACAATTGTGAGCCTGGCTCAGGACGGGGCAGTGTTTTGTTCCGTTGTGCTTAAGGTCACTATGGGTCAGAGCTGACTTGCTGGCACCTACGAACAACAATCGAAGCTGAGACGATATTTGTGGCAGAGTAAACATGAGTCATAGGTGAGAGTCGGGCATGGAGTCCATGGCTGTCCGTTTCATACATTTGCATGATGAAGATATGGCCAATCCTATTCTACTCATGAGCGCTTTTAGTCAGAGAGGGAGACGAAATTTAGACAATGAAAAGACTCAGACAAGTATGGATTAAAATCCTGGTTCTGTCATCTATTAGCTATGTCAGATGCTTAACCTCTATGCTTATATTTTTCCTTTGTAAATGGAAGATAGAAATATCTACTTTGCCTGCTTGTGACGATTGCATACAAAATGTTCAGTATAGTAAAAATTCAATAATTTATGTTTTTCATCTTTTAGCTTTGACAAACATACTTTTAGATAACTATTACATAACTTTGTCTTATAATCTGAGTTTGCACGGGTCATTTTATTAACCTTTTGTCATTGATGTAAATTGAGGCAAAGAGGTTGAATAAATTCTTTGATCATGAATTATTATGATCTTCGCTCATCAGACAGCCTCAGTAACCTTGTTAATTGATTTGCATTCTCTTTCCATTTGATGTTCTGCCCCCGGCTATTTTTGTTACACTTTTCTATTCATTAAAGAACATACGGACTTGGTTGTTGCTTTTGCGAATATGCACAGCATGCGTATTCTGTATGTACAATTGGTTGATTATCTTCTTTGAGTTGTGTAATCATCCTCCCCTTCCTTTTCTGACCTCTTTCTTCTTCCTTAACATCCATTCATGGCCCCCTGCAGTTTCTTTCTCATCTTTCCAGTTACCATAGTCAGTTTGATCTCATATGTTTTTTTTAAAAGCCCAATGCTCATGAAAGGTATTTTTTGATAGTTAACAAAACTATTGTTAATTTTCTACTTATTTGATCAACACACTTCTTAGTGACATGGTTGAAGTGAAGTACACACATAGAAAAATGTGTAGCATGTTGTACGCTATGGGTATCTACTGTTCTCAACTACATTCCTACCTCTCAATGGGCACCTCCGAATTCTAAGTTCTAGCTCAAATGGAGTAAATGCCAACAATTTCATAGAGCTACTGATTATTGAATGAAATTATATCTACAGAGTCCTGAGCATCTTGCTTGGTACATAGTGGGGATTGGGTTTACCTTCTTTCATTCTTGAAAATGCTCAAAGCTCTAACTTGGTTTTCAGTAGCTGGTATAGGGGGGCACATTTTAATATGCACTGTTTTTTTATAAGGTAGGCAAAGCCTGTTAACTTCATGTAAGCATGATGAATTAGTGAAACAAAAAAGCTATGTTTCCCAGTACTGCTGGTGTCCTGGCTGCTTGAGAGAAGAATTTTTCTTTAGTGCTAGAGCTTGTTGCTTGGATAGATACATCCTATTTGTTGTGACTTTCTCTAAAGCTCGTGATTAATGTGGGCTTTTAAAAATTGTTTTTCTTTGTATTATGTAAAGAGGGTTTCTCTCCAGTAAGGCTGAATGCTGGTTTTAATTAAATTTAGGAAGAAAGAGGAGGGGGCTGGGTAGCTTGACAAAGTTGAAGAGCATCAGTAAAAATCACATTTATGTTTGGAGCATGGCATTTGAAAATAGAATAAATAATGTAAAAGAGCGGACTTCTCCAAATGGGAAAATAATGAATATGCCTAACTCTCCTATTGTTTCCATTTTGGCTTCTGATTTCAAAAGGACATTAAAATTTTTTTTTCAGTCATTAATTTTCTATACTTTGTACATTCTTACCCCATGAAGCACCTTTCTTTTTTGTTTTATTTTTCTCCAGAACAGAAGTCATTATTTTCTGGAAGTGCATCTTGCTATTGAATGAATCGTTCGTTCACTTTTGCTTGGTGGCTATGGTTAAAATTTGGGGCTTAATGTGTACTTGGTTAAAATCAATTATGAAGTAGCCGATCACACTGTATTGTCTTTCGTAAGAATTAACCTCTACTCAACATACTCTGTTTTTTTATAAGAAGTACAAATTAGTGGTGTGCACGATTACTTAGGGAAAAATGCTTTCAAGCCCTCGGATAATGTTCATTTATTTATAAGTTATGCTAATTAGCAAAGAGTTTCATCTGCTCTTCAGGGCAGGCCTCTTAAGAGCCTTCCAAAGACAATCGCACGAATGGGTAAACTCTGAGACAAACTTAAATTATTGAGGGTATTTAAATGTCACAAAATGATATTTATTCAAAAGAGTTCCTTATCTAGATTTCTTCTTCTTTTTTCCCCCCATGGTTTCAGCTTAACCTTCCCCTCAGCTAGTTCAAATAAGCAAACTTGGTCTTCTTCCTAAATCATTCTGGAATGTTCTAATTCCCAACATTCAATCAGTGGGGTCTCCCTGGTGGTCTGTAGGCGGCTTCTCACCTGAGGCAACAGGCGAGTTCACTAAGAAGGCTGATTAACTCGGTCTCTGAAATATGATTAGAGTTAAAAATGTGCATTTTTTAGTGGAAAGGAAAACTCTAAATTGAAGGCAGTCATACTTCTATGGGGAGGTCAAAGAGTGAGTAGATTATAGGGGTGAGGGAGACAAAGAAGGGAGGAGGACGATTTATAGGTTCTCTGGTATTTGAAACCAATTTACAATAGGCCCCTCGAGTCCAGAGATTTACATATTGTGTAGCTGAGAAAATGAATGTGAGACTTTGGATTAACCCTCCGACAGCCTCTGACAAGTGAGTTCCTGGTCAGTCGACCCTTCAATGAATTAACAAGAAGAAATGGTCAAGAGAAATGCGTTTGATGTTGAAAATAGTCTTATGAATGGGAAACAAAACAAAGCAAAACAAACAAAAAGTACATTTGGCTGTCCCTAATTGTGCTCTGGTGACAAACACAAATTGAAGTACTGATGCCACTTTGGACAGGTTTCTTTATGTCTCTATTCCTCCTTGTTACAAAAAAATCAACACTATCCACTTAGGAGTAGAGAAAGGGAAAGGGGCAGGGCGAGAGGAGAAGCACTTGAATTGTGAGCATGGTTGTTCCCTCCTGTCCAGTCCCAGTTCTCCCAAGGGAGACATGAGGTAGGAAGGAGAAAGGCGGCTGCACCCTCCTTGAGCCTCACTCCCGAGGCTCTCCGGGATGGAAGCATTTCGAGAAGCCTCCTGTTCCTCTCCTGTTTGCAATGATAAGCATGCTTTTGTACAAGAAAATCCTAAATGCAGAAGCGATGACTTCATCTGAGATTTAACTGAGCGGTGAAGGAGGTGACCATGGTCACTGGGTCACGATCACTGGAAGATGCTCTGTCACTGACAGGGTTTTTAGCATTTAGCAACTTTCATAGTTATCGTGAAATATAAATGATCTATCTTATTTATTTAAAAAATTCTAACCTTAGGTAAGATATCAGGGCATTTCAAGAACTTTGTAGGGGAAAAAATGGAGTTAAAAGAGGACAACAA
The DNA here is from genome assembly GCF_000313985.2 of Echinops telfairi. Classification (NCBI taxonomy): domain Eukaryota; kingdom Metazoa; phylum Chordata; class Mammalia; order Afrosoricida; family Tenrecidae; genus Echinops; species Echinops telfairi. The sequence continues at coordinate 4,804,190 of NW_022106471.1, read as the reverse complement.
TTGCCCATCAACTTTTTGATGCTCCACCCTCCCCTCCATAAAACTCCACTTTCATGGATACCTTAAACTTTTTGCATAATTAAGGAAAGAAGGCCTGCAAAAACACTTAACAGTTATTATCAGCAATGCATATTAATTGCGGGGGTTATTTGGTTACTGTACACGTAATGGGGTTTATCTACCTAGTTTCAGACCTTTTGGTTCACGTTGATGCATTTGCAATCCTGGACCAGATGTGATGGGTCTCCTGGCACGTGGCTACATTTCAAGCCATAAATAGTAGAGGATTTCCATTTCTCATTAGGTCTTTGCCTGATCTCTCTTGTGTCCCCCCCTTCATGAGTTCCTATGTCTAAGCCTAAGTATGATTTTGGAATGTTCCATTTATGTCTCCATGATCAACACTTGGGCATGTATGCATTCCTCTGAGTTGGTTCTTGATTCTCTTGGGAATTATTCCAAGTCCTAGTCTTGTGCCCCATACTGCCTTCTGCATAAGCCCACGTTCTCAAGGCCAAGTTAATTGGTGGCCTAACTGGGTGACTACCACTTAACTGGGTGGCCTAACTGAGTAACTTGGGCTGGGTGACCTAGCCTGGAGCATGTCCCAGTCCTTTTGAAGGGATCAACATAATTATCATGGCTCAGATTCAGGGGTCAGAAGTTACCTCCAAGAACTGTTCAAGGCTGGTAGTCTAGTTGTGACACCCCTGTGTGTGGTTGAGAGAAGCAGAAGAGCAGAGGTTGAAGGTCTGGAGTTTTCCATCTCCTGGGCAAGAGAGAGAGGAGCTAGAGAAAATGAGTAAAGAGCCAAGGCCAGAAACTGGTAGTGGAATAAAGATGGCAGAAGGTATTGGGACCAAAGAAGGAAACACAGTTCAGAGTATAGACACCTTGCTAGGGGACTCGGAGGCTTCTTACGTCTTTGGGAAGAGCGACCTGTATGAATTTCAGGTCAACTCTCCTCTCTGTTGATCTTCCCCCTACTCAAAATGTCTGTATCCAAATTTAGATGAGCAACGGACATGGCAATGTGACAGGTTGCATTTTCAGATGACACACGGCTCAGCGAAAGAAAATTCTGTGTCTCAGGTCAACCAGTGATTGGATGGTAGTGTCTGAACTTGATCCCGGTAATTCTCTTGTAGCATCACAATTTCCCCTGGGTGAGGGCATGGCTGAAGGAGTTGTGTAGAACCTTTCTGAATATAGCACCATATGCATTGAAGCTGGTAATAAACGCCTCTTGATGTGGGTGTTGATGAAGCTGGTGATAATTATGGCCATAGAGCAAACTCCATTTAGATGAAATTAAATGATACTGTGTGGCTGAGAGGGGAAAATGCCATGCTATTTAATGTCTGACATGTAAGATGAATTTGGTAATGAAGCTTGGGAACGTATCAGTCCAGAAAACTGCATTCTCTCATTATACAGCCCTTAATGACCCACTTATTACTAATATAAAGGAAAAGATATACACATAAACACATGTTACTGAATGTTTGGCTGCAAGAAATGAAACAAGTCCCCCAGCTTGAGGGGTGAGCAACAGACGCTGTTTCTATGCGAATGATCAAATGTGCTCATTTCCAGATGGAAAATGACAACGGAAGTGAAAGGGTAAAGGATGATTCGACCCAGTTTATGAAAAAGACAGGCAAGAACAACGCAAGGCAAGCGGGTGGAGGTGGCCAGCTCTAAGGACTGCTGCAGGGGGCTGGCCCAAGGAGTGCGTTCACGTGGAGCGGTGTCTTACGCCTTCTTTGGGCATGAGTGCATCTAAAAGTATTCAACGCCTCATTCATTGGCTTTCATTTCTTTGACAAACACACTTATGCATCCACAATGCCTTTGATAACCATTCCCAACTGAACCCATTTCCATTGAGTTGCTTCCAACTCGTAGCGAAGCTAGGAGATAGAGTGGAACTAGCCCACAGGGTACTAAAGCTACAATCTTGATGGACACCGACTGCCACATCTTTTTTCCCTGGAGCAGCCAGGGGTGTAAACCACGGATGCTTTAGTTAGCAGCGAACTGATCTGACCATTGCGCCACCAGAGTGACTTTGATAGCCTCAGGAAAGCCAAAATGGCCTCCCGTCCATTCACACAATTTCAGGCCAGAAGCGTTCTTCTTAGGGCCTTGTTCAAATGTATTTGCTTTTGTTAGCTACCCAATCTTAGAGTATTTCCTGGGTTCCTAACTCACAAGAAATTATAAGCAGCACAGCAAGCCCCATTCTTTATGATCTGAGCAAGGATGATCTGAGATTCAGGGCAAACCTAGCAAACGCACCCACAAAGAAGCAGAAGATGCTAAGGCTGAAATGGACCACTGTGGTATCTTTTTGTTAGGTGTAGGCAAGTGCCTAGTCATTGCTATCTCCCTGGTGGGCATCGCTCATTTAAATCAGGAGCGACAGTACTTGTGTTAGTCGTGTCTTCTGAAATTTTAGAGTTAGACTAGACAATATCCAAGACGGCTTCATCACAGAAGGGGAACGTTGTCTGATGTTATCCTTATAACAAAAATTCTTCTCGGAAGGGATTCAAATTGCCCTCTACCCTCCCCCCTCCCCCTGCCCATCTCCCACCCTGCCATCCAACCAAATAACGTTGGCTCTTGAAGCATGTCTCTCAGCGAGGCAGTAAGCTTCTGGAAACATGACATGCCCTGCCGTTGCCCATGTATGAGGCCCAGCTTTGAGGTCACCAGGTTTGAGAGACCCTGGGCCATTGTGAATGCCCAATTGACAAGTCCTCACTTACACGCGAAGGATTAGGACATTACATTACAGAGCTATTCTAAGTACTAGGCGATGGGCCAACGTGGCACTTCAAGTGTTGAGTTTCCTGCCTAGAGCATTGGCCTTGCTCAGTGAACAGTAATCATTATTTTTGTGACACCAATCACAAGAAACCACTTTCCCCTTCGACTTGTGGTGACGTACATTGTGGAGATATAAAGGGCATAATTATAGAGGTAGCTATGGGCCAGAAGGACTTTGGGCTCTTGAAAGGCTAGTCATGGAAATAACAAATGACACAAAGAATGAGGCAGGAGCTCATGGGGATTCAGGCTCATAGTGACCGGATAGAGCAGCGGTCCTCAACCTGTGGGTCACGACCCCTTTGGCAGTTGAACGGCCCTTTCACAGGGGTCGCCTGATTCATAACACTAGGAAAATGACAGTGATGAAGTAGCAACAAAAATAATGTTATGGGCAGGGCGGGGGAGGGGGGGGGTCACCACCACATGAGGAACTGTGTGAAAGGGTCGCAGCCTTCAGAAGGTTGAGAACCGCTGGGATAGTGTTTCCAAGGCTGTAATACTACCTTTAGACACTGCTACCAATGAAGAGGAGCCGAGGCTCTGTCCCAAATTGCTTATTGTGCATAGGCATTGCTTAAGCCCCTGGAGTCCTCACTATGGACCCCAAGAGTTTGGGCATCGTTTTGGGTTGTTGAGAAGGAGGTGACTTGCCTATCACCAAACATATCAGGCTTTTGTTGTCATTGTTGTTGTTTTCCAGATAGTTGCTCAGAGCATCTTCTCAGGACAGTAGGGTCTAACAGACGTCGAAACACTTGCTGTTTCTGACGCTGATGATACTGGAGCAGACGTTGGAGGTGCGTCTCTGCCCACAGTCTCTCCCTGCTTGCCTTCAGCAAATGCGTGAAGCTGTGGGATTGTGCTCAGCAGTGTGAGACACATCCAGTAGTGATTGTTCAGCGTCTGCCTTTAGGAAACAACCTGTGGTCAGGTGCTTTGAAGTGAAGTCAATTCCAACCCAGAGAGGCCCATGGGACAGAGTGGAAGTGCCCCACAGACAGAGAGCAGATCACCTGGTCTGTTCTGCAGAGCCACTGGTGGGTTCGGATGGCCAATATTTTGGCTAGAAGTCCAGTACCTCTTCCATCTACCCTCGCCCAAAGCCACAGCCACGGCTTTGGTGTGGATTCAAGTTTCCCAGGCTGTAAATCTTTACAAGAACAGACAGCGTCGTCTTTCTTCCCCAGAACAGCTGGTGGGCTTGACTTTCTGCCCTTTCGCTTCGCAGCCCAGGGTTTGCCCATCAGCTATGCCTTTTACGTATAAGTTGGAGCAGGAGGAAGCATCATTTGGGGGCAGGAGAACTTTCGATTCTTGAAGACATAACTGCAGCGTGAGAGATTGAACCAAGCTTCAAGTGGAAGAACAAATGGACACCATGGGAGTAGAGAAGAAGCAAAGACTCATCCTGACTTGGGGTTTTGGGCATCGTTTGCAGCCAACGTATCACATATTAGGTCCAATGCTTAACAGCAACAACAGCCTGAAGGTCGGATTGACTTCCAGTGGGTAAAGAAATCAAGGGATAGCAGTGACAGGATTAGCCACTCACATGCATTTTTAGAAAAAAGAATATATATATATATATTAATTTACTCAATTAATACTAATTTACTTAACTGCAGCTACAGTCCAAAGAGGATTTGAGAGTGGGGGGCAGATGAAGGTCTCTGCTCTTGTAAAGATGTACAGTCCTCAAACCTTAGATAGGGTCACAATGAGTCACAATCAACTTGATGGCAGTGAGTTTGGTTTTGAGAATACATAGTATATAATATGTCCAATTTATAGAATTTCATGAAGACCTTGGAAATGAAACTGACTCCAGAAGGCAAGGTTGTTCACAGAAATCTTCCAATAAGTGGGGAACACATTTGTGACCAACCTGTGTGCATGTAAAAGCCAAGAACACACGTGCTCTGTTTACTCAGTGTAAAGTTGTTGCTGTAGAATCATTGACTGACATTAATTTTGTGCCACTTGTGTTTTGGTCATCCTTTATTTATGTTCAGATTTGGTGACATGAGATTCTTTTTTAAAACATAAGCTGTGTATTAAAAGAAAGCTGTGCTACTTTCTCAGAGGTATTCCAGAACCCAGGATTTACACGATTGATTTTAAAAGATCATTTAAATCATTTCAGTGAAAATAGTACAGTTTATCATTTCATTAATTACATTGATAATAATAATATCGGTGAATGCCATCCAGTCAATTTGGACTCACAGCAACACTATGGGAAACTTAAGAAACATTTTTTTTAGGGGCTGGGCATGATGCTTTATGTGTTTTTCTTATTTTAGCTCATTTAATTCTCACCACCTCTCTATGAAATAATATTTTACTTTTGCCCGCTTTGTGAAGTGACGCACATGGAGGCTAAGTAACTGAAAAAAAAATTAAATGGGTTTGTAATCTCACAATTACCTTTATTTTTGAACCGACCACAACCTCCAGATGAGAAGGGAGTGGTGGTAAGTTAGAAATAGTAGTCCCGGCATGTTGTGACGCGGGCAGCGCGGGCACCAGTATTTCCAATACCAGCAGTCATCAATGGTAGAAGGTTTCAAATGAGCTTCTAGGTCTGGTGATCTACTTCCCAAAACCAGTCTATAAAACAGAACATTGTCTGACTCGCTTGCTCTGGACACCTCATCCTCAAAGACACCATGTGTGGTGACGTGGAAAACCCAAAGGGCAAGCAGACGCTCACAGAGAGAGCGTAGCACCATCGCCACCATGGTGGTCTCCAACACAATTGTGAGGATGCTACATGTCCAGGCACGATTTAGCTCCGTTGTGCCGTTGATCCCAGGCGCTGGAGTCCACTCCACGGCGGCTGAGAATGAGTCTACTCTCAGATAATGGGGTTCAGTGATAGCATGCTCATCTTCCAGGGGGTCAAAACTCAAGCTCTCTGTCTTACAGTCCCTTTCAACTCACAGTGACGTTAGGAGTTTCAGTCTTGAGATGGAAAATCGTAATGGAATGAGAAAGCCTCGTTTTTCTCCCTCAAAGTGACTGTTCAGTTAGTACTGTTGACCTTTGGATTTGTGGCCCATTGTGTCCCCGACTATGCCACCAGGGTGTCATCTCCCCTAGGGTAAGTTACCCAAGTTCCCTCATGTGCAGCTGCCACACATCAGGCAGTGGTGGATCACATGTTGCTATGACGATGAATCGTTTCAATGGTACTTCAGGACCAAGACAGAGTAGGAAGAAAGGCCTGGTGATCTCATTTCAAAAATCAGCTGCAGCAACCCTCTGAGTCCCAAGACTCTGGTCTGGCACCAGTCATGGGGCTGGTGCAGGACCAGGGAGACTTTCCTTCCATTGGCCATGGAGGCACCATGAATTGGAGGCCAAATGTTTTTTTAATTTCTTCTTTTTTTAAAAATCGTTTTATTAGGGGCTCCTACAACTCTTATTACAATCCATACATACATCAGTTATGTAAAGCACATTTGTACATTCATTGCCCTCATCATTCTCAAAACATTTGCTCTCCACCCAAGCCCCTGGCATCCGCTCCTCATTGGAGGCCAATTGGTGAGCAGCTAACAACAGGATAACAACACTCTACTTACCTCTTGAAGCACCTGAAATAAAATGTGATGATCCGTGTTACTATCATAGGCATAACCCATAAAAGTAAAAGAGCTACGTGATTTCAGAAGCAAAACCCGAGGGGCACAAAGAAAGGCTTCAGGTAGGCAGGATTTCTCAGTCGGTATCAAGTCTTGGCAGGGACAGGACGATTCTCTTATTTCTGGCTTGCATGGCTGAGTGGGCTATGCAGCCAGCCACTAAGCAAAGCCACTCTTTTGAGTTGGGGTCAGCAAATATTTTTTTGGACAAGGTCAAATAGAAAATGTAAGTTTTGTAAGCTGGATAGTCTCTGTCACAACGACTCGACTCTGCATTGTCGAGGAAAGCAGCCTAGAGAGCAAATGAATGAATGTGGCTGTAAGCTACTGAGACGCCAAAGAACCATCACTGTCCCGGTGGGAGAAGGAATCCAGGTGGAATTCATTTCTTTTCCACATTGTTTCTGCTGGCCTCTGTAGCCCTACTGACTTCCTAACCCAGGTGTACCACCATGTACAGTCCTGAAAGCCTTTAAAAATATACACAATATGATTCTCATATGACCCCAGTAGGTAGTTTTCCCCCTGAATTTATTGACAAAGAAATGAACAACCAAGCACTAGACGAGCCTTGCACAAAGTTCACAAGTCCCCGAGAGAAGACGCCAATCTGCCACCATGTTTGTTTTTAATGATTTTGGTGTTCTAGGTATTGTTTATATAACATGTGTTTTTAGGGAGAGCCTTGCTTCCATCTACACAGAGCTGTTAGAACGAAAAATCATTCTTCTTCTTTTGCATGACCTTATTCACAGTACCTGCTTATAGTCTACACGTTGAATGGGCCATTTGTTCATTCACCCCATATTGGTCCCACATGTCCTGGATACCAGAAATGATGAGGGACTCTAGTGCTATAAGGGCAACAAGGTCAAATATGGGTATTTCCCCCAGGGAGCTATGAGGGGAAGCGACCCACAATCAAATAATACCACAAATGCTGTAATGTTATCATTGTAGTAAGAACGAAGACGTTCTCGGAAGGAGAGATATACACCAGGTGTTCAATGCCTAGGACAGGGATGTGATCAAGTGTATGGAACTCCGGGTGGACTTCCACAGGAAAGGTAATCAAAGGATCCACGGGTAGGTGGCAAAGAGAAGAAAAAGTGATTTCCGTTCTCCAGACCAAGGGGCCTTCCTGTGCAAAGATCCTGTGTCATAAGAGAGTATCTCATTTGAAAATCCTGGGAAATGGCCAGAGGGGTAAGATCAGAGAGGCCAACATGATGGTGGATGGTTGGGTGAGCTATGCTAAAGTTCTGGTCAATTCTCTGGGTGACTTTTTTCAGAGTACCTATGTACGATTCAAAACAAAATGAAGTTAGGGCAGCATTTAAATGAAAGAGCCGTTATTTGAGAATATGAATTTAACTACATAGGTAGTGCTATAAATAGTGATAGTTTATTGGAAATAAATAACATTGCCTGTGGGACACCGATGGGAAGTTCTGGCCATCAACATAATACAAGAGAAAAGTAAAGAGGCTGAAGAGATAGGAGTTAAAATCTGTAGCTTGGCTGATGGACTGAATGAAGGAGTTACCTTCTGGAAATGTGAGACATGTTTGTCTAGAGCTGGAATAATGGTGTTTTATTCACAGAATGGGGAGCCTGCTTGGGGGATTGTTTGTGTGGGACTGAGCAGCTAAACTGTTGACAATTTGACATCGCCAGTCACTCCGCAGGGGAAGAAGTGGCCGTCTGCTTTGGTGAAGATCACCAAAAACCACTTTGAAAACCACTCTGTCCCATAGGGTGGCTATGACTTGGAATGGACTGAGCAATAATGTTTTCTTGTTGTTTTAGTATGTCTCCTGTGATTGATCATTTATATTTTGACCTTGACATTAGCTTTGTATAGCTGTCAAGTGGCCTTTGCCAGTCTGAAAGTGTTCAAGAGAACCATCTTGAATAAAAATATATGAGGGGGGCTTAATAGCTAGAATCACCAAGTTGTAGCTAGTCTCTCCTCTTAGGGGCTTCAATTTTGTCCTTTATTAAATAGGGATAAAATATTTCTGATAATCTGAAAAGAAAAAAAAGTTAATTGATTAAATCAATCTTGTGTTGTAAACAAAGGCTTTCCATCCTAATTGGTATAATTAATATGTATGTATGTATGTATATATGTGTATACATACATACATATATACATATACATACATACATATATGTATGTATACATATAAACATATATATATATATACTTTTAGATTTGGGAACAAAACTGTGTGTGCTTTTTGCTCCTAAGTAGAGTTAAATTTATCCCAACTCCCACCTGATATTTAGGAAAAACCATGAATATTCACCTAGATCAGCGGTTCTCAACCTGTGGGTCACAACCCCTTTGGGCGGCGGATGACCCTTTCACAGGGGTCGCTAGATTCATAACAGTAGCAAAATTACAGTGATGAAGTAGCAACAAAACTAATTTTATGGTTGGGGGGGGGGGTCACCACAACATGAGGAGCCGTATTCGCGGCATTAGAAAGGTTGAGAACACTGACCTAAAGCAAGCTGTGAGTGTTTTAGGCTGTGAGGTTGAGAACTGAGTGAAAGTTTGAAATCTGCCTGTGTAGAAAGGTCTTGTTGCTTGTTTGTTTATTGTGCTTCTTCCTCACTTTATGCCTCCTCTTTGCCGGGAGCTCCCATCAGGAATGAGTCGTTGCCATTGCTATTTTCCGAGCAAGTATGTAAAAGTAAACATGAACACATTTATGAGATGTTTCGAAGGAGTCGTTGCAACTCTGCATCTGCTTTTCTGTCTTCCTTCTTTGCCTTGTGCCCTCCCGATGGCGGTTGTCCGTAGCCTTCACTGCAGTGGTGAGTGACTGCTCTATGCAATCATCAAACATCAGCTCAGCTGTGACGAAATGGACAAACACACAGACACGCAACAACACACACGGAGACAAAAGGCAAAGCATTGTATTCCTTACAATGCTTCCACAATTTGGTGATCTATGAAAAGGTTATGGGGTCATTATATGTCATCATAAATTGCAAAATATTTGGATGAGATACTCAGACTAGTCATCTTCCATCGCTATAGCTGGTAGTCTAAGGCACTGGGACCACTCGGGCTTTTAGAGCAGCGTCGGGCACATAGAGTGGCCTAAGCAAATAGCTGATGGAGGATCAATGAGGAGCAGGTATTCATTCGTTTCCCTTTCACGTTCTTCTGGGTCAAAACACTCTTTCCATTAAAAAATAAATGCAATTTTAAGACTCCTCTGTTACCACGTTTTCTTTAGATTAAAGCTTCCTCGTGGCATATTCAATAAATGCTTGTTGAATTACTTTTTAGACTATATCAGAAAAACGTTTAGATTTCTACTGGTTAGTCTTGCTCCAACATTGCGATCCTTTACATCTTGGGAGATAACTATTCAGTTTCCTGCTCCTCTTACTTTTTGTTCAGCTACGCCTTCTTAATTACTAAAGTCCAAATTCTAATGGTAGGCTCTGCCAAGGTACTTTATAAAATATTTCTCTGGGAGCTATGCGTTCTATAAAGAACTCATGTCGTCTTAAACATTTGGCATAATCTTTCTCCAGAGACTTGATTCCTCTCTTCTCTTCCTGTTAGCTAACTTCTTACCACAGTAACTATCAAGCCCAGAGTCTTGGGTCTCAGAACATTCAAGTAACAATTCATTTATTTGCATAAGTATATGTGTACACATTCACTTTATCCAATAAGTACTTGCTATATTCCTTCCTGGACACTAGTGGCCCAGGACATCCACAAATAAATGGAACGAAGTTATTTAACCAACTTCCCAGTGGCAACAGGCCTTTAAGCTATCATGAGGTGAAGGCCACATTAAAATAAAGATGCTTACCAGATACGGTGGCGTGTCTGGGTGGCAGAAACAGTTATTGACATTTCAAACCCACCCTGAGAGACCTTTGAAGGCAGATCTGGAGATCTGTTTCCGAAAGGTCAAGAAGAAACTCACTGCCGTGAGTTGATTCCTACACATCATGACCAGCCTTTGAAACTCTATAAAGCGATTCTTCTCCACTCACACAGGGTTGTCATGAGTCAGAATCTATGGCAGCAACCAAGAACCACAAAGAACAGGGCTATTCAGGGAGTGAGAAACTGGGGAATAGGGAAGACATGTCCAAGGAGGGGGACACTTAGGCTGAGCCTTAAAGAATGAGTGATAGTGGGCCAAGACAAAAGAACCCAGAGATAATCCATCAACCAATGGACATCTAATCTTTGACAAAGGGAAGGAATGCAGTCAATGATTTGGGGAAGAGATAGTCTGTTTAACAAATGGTGCTGATAAAACCAGAACTCTGTTTTCAGAAAAATGAAACAGGATTCATATCTCACGCTTTATAAAAAAGAGCAAATAAAACCCTGGAGATGCATCCACTGCCATTGGATCCACAAGACTGTGCACCCACTGACTGCTGATGTTCCTGCATTCTGCTTCATTGCATGTGACTTCGTGAGTCTGAAGAGGGACTTAAGGATTAGTATTGGATTTATGGACTTGAGTTGGACTAGACTGGGCTGTTTTATTGATGCATCATTACTTCTTGATATAAAGCTCTCTCTTACGCATTAAAAATAAACAAAGAAAGATGGATCAAAGACAAATGCGAAAGAGAGTACTAGAAAGAGCCATGGTGGGATAAGCAGTTAAAACCCACTGCTACTTCTTGGGGGAAAGATGAAATTATGTTCCGATACATAGTATCAAGTCCATAACAGTAGGCATAAAGATCATCCGTGAAAAAATAGGGATAACTTCAGGGTCCCTAGTACATGGCATAACTACACTACCAAAAATAACTGAATGAGTTGCAGGATCAAGCTTTCTTCCCTTTCCCCCTGAATTTTACTATTAACTTAAGGACTCTTGGTCCTTTTTGCCTTGGCATTTACTGTATATACTTGCGTATAAGCCAAGTTTTCCAGTACATTTTTAATATAGTTTTTATGGTAAAATTAGGTGCCTTGGCTGATATTCGGGTTGGCTTTTACTCGAGTATATATGGTAGATTCTTTCAGTTTCCCATAAGTAAATATAGTAAAGTCTTTCTAAGGTCATTGGAAAGGATCCCTGGTGGTCAGTGGCTAAAGTACTGGGCTGTTAAACTGAAGTCTGCACTTCGCACCCTCCCACCTGTTGCTTCCTGGGAAGAGCCGTGGCAACTCTGTGAGGCACTTCTATTCTCTACTTTTGTTTTTGACATGTCCCTTCTGATCTGTATCCAAACTCATACTGCACAATGAGTTTTGGGTTGCAAAAGAGGATGTATACTTGCACCTGTCTTTGAGTGTTTGTCCACTAATTGAACAAACACAAACACAAGTGCCGAATTCTCTACTTTTTTCATGACAGGCTTGTCCCTCCCTAGGTTAAGCATGTCATCTATGTTTTCCTTTTGAATTCTATTATTTTGAATTCTATTTTGGTAAAAGTATCATGCACTTTCCTTTTGCCCCCCCCCCCCTTTTTCCTGACATAGTTTGTACCATCTTTTTTTTTTTTACAGCTTTCTGACCCCACACTCACTTTTATTTTGAGAAACTTAAAAAATACAGAAAAGTACAAAAAATAAAACAAGGTATCCATATACCACAATCCAGAATTACTACTATCTGTATATAATATTTACTTACAGAATGTTTCATTTTTAAGAGAAATGGATGTTTACATATATAAACCTGAAGTCTTCATTAGTCAATCCCCATCCCACTTTCCACATTCCTTTCTTTCCTTTAGCCACTCTTCACAGGCAACCTTTGTCTCATCAATATCCTTCCAATCTAGTTTTAAATATATACATACATATGTTCATCCATTATCAATATATAGTATTGAATTTTGAGGAAAAGTTTTAAACATTACAAAAATGTCATTAACACTAAATACACCATTCTGCATTTTTTCTCCCTCTATGGGATTTTTAAGATCTCTTTTACTACATAGAAACCTTGTTGCATTTTACAGATACATATTCCATTAAGATTTTTCAGTTTCATTCCTGGTCTGAATTAAGTGGCTTCCAACTCTAGGCTACGAAAAATTATGCCACAGTACATGTCCTGTAACTTATTTTGAAGCATACACTCAAGAGTAGAAATGCTAGATACTTTGGGATTTCTTATACACAAAATTTTCCTACTCTTTTCTTGTTTTTAATGCCGTTGAGTTTAACTTTTTTTTTTTCTTTTTTAACATTTTATTAGGGGCTCATACAACTGTTATCCCAATCCATACACACATCGATTGTGTAAAGCGCATTTGTACATCGTTTCTCAAAACATTTTCTCTCCATTTAAACCCCCGACATTAGGTCCTCATTTTCCCCCTCCCTCCCCGCTCCCCCCTCCCACATGAGCCCTTGATAGTTTATAAATTGGTATTTTGTCATATCTTGCCCTGTCCGACGTCTCCCTTCATCCACTTTTCGGTTGTCTGTCCCCCAGGGAGGAGTGTACCATCTTTTCTGATCATTTTGATTCTAGCATTCTTTTAATAGTCATCATAAGGTTGAATTTTATCTTCTGATCCACTTTAAAAGATTAAAAAAAAAACAGCTCACTGCCATCGAGTGGATGCCGACTCACCGGGACCTTATGAGATAGGGTTGAACTGCATTTGAGTTGCTGAGACTGTGACCCTTTACGGGAGGAGAAAGCACCTGTGAGTCGAACTGCACCTTTACTGGAGGAGAAAGCTCCATCGGTCTCCCGAGGAGCGGCTGGTGGTTTTGTACTGTCGCCCTCACGCATAGCAGCCCAAATTCTAAGCGGTCACGTGGCAATGACACAAATATCAAATCTTTCACTTCTTTAGTTTCCTGAATTCAGTATTCTTGTGGAGAAGTTGAAGCCCAGTATGAAAGGTTTTTCTTTCTTTGTGAGTACTGGTAATAGAAATGCTATTTAATATTGACTAATCACCAGTCATAACTCCTCAGCTATCAACTATGTTGTTATCCACCCTTTGCATTCTGGACACTCTAAAAAATATTCTCAAGGGGCCCTTCGGATAGTCTGGACCCAATGTGGGCTGCAGTGAGACCTGAGGGGCCCTTGGAGGACTAGCAATAGGATAACAACGCAATTGTTTGCAATGTCCCTGCCTGCTCATGGGGGAAACAGGGAGATAGCAGGATGACATGAGTCTACAGATACGTAGAAGGAGGGCCTAAAAGTGCCAGGGAGATTGGTCAGAAAAGGCAGGAGGTGGGTAAAGAGAAGGGCTATGCAGGACTCTGGTGCTGGACTGGCTTGAGGACGGAGAGTCCCTGTTCAGGACAGGCAGCAGAAAGTGGCACATGGCAGGCAATATTCTATGACGACTGTGACCATCCTTAACTCCTATGGGCTTCTCTGTGACAGTGGAGAAGGCCTGGTGGGGAAGTGGGGCCAAGCATACCTGAGAAGCACCGGGGACACACAACAGATGGTGGGCCTAAGGGCAGGGGATGCTGGTACGTATGGTGGGGCAAGCCCCCAGAATCCCACATAAATAACCTGGTCTTTGAAAGATTACCCTGTTGGTAAATGAGGAGTGGGTACACACACACACACACACACACACACACACACACACACACCAATTATGAATGTCCCTGCTTGCTCTGAAATCTAGGAGCATTTTCCTGGTTTGCCACCAGGCCAGGAATTGACTCTAGGCTGCATCCTGGTAACTGAGGACCCTCATTCCAATGGAATTGAATATGGGAATGTGAATTGCATGATGTTCTGAAAATATTGCCCCCTGGGAGGGACTATCTGTGGCTAGTCAACTGTTAGTAACTCGCCTCTCCTCTCTGAACCTGTATCTTGCTTTGAAAACGGAAGGAATACTAATTGACACACCCATGTCACATGTTCAAGGGAAATATGCTATGTGTGCTGCAGAGTTTAAAAGGCACATTTTAAATAAAAGCGGATAAAAGAAATTTTAGTTTTGAAATTAGTACAACGCTCAATATCTATAAAAGAACATTGATGAAAATAAACTTAGAGTACACAATATACTGGGATTATCATTTTGCATACTAGCAAACCCAGGTCCAAAGAATTCCCATGTCTTACTCGTGGTGTCATAGTTACAGTGGATGGAGGTTAACTCATGAGAGTTTCTACCAAAGAGCTTGTCATTGTTTTCTTTGTGCTCAGACACTTTTTCCAGCCAGGAACAATGTGGTAACAGTCAGGTCACTTGTCTTTTTAAAAAAAATCATTTTATTAGGGGTTCATACAACTCTTATCACAATCCATACACACATCAATTGTGTAAAGCGCATTTGTACATTCATTGCCCTCATCATTCTCAAAACATTTCCTCTCCACTTGAACCCCCGGCATTAGGTCCTCATTTTTCCCCTCCCTCCCTGGTCCCCCCTCCCTCATGAGCCCTTGATAATTTATAAATTGTTATTTTGTCATATCTTGCCCTGTCCGATGTCTCCCTTCACCCACTTTTTGGTTGTCTGCCCCCCCCCCCCAAGAGGTCACATATAGTTCCTTGTAATCGGTTCCCTCTTTCCAACCCATTCTCCCTCTACCCTCCCAGTATCGCCACTCACACCACTGGTCCTGTAGGGCTCATCTGCCCTGGATTCCCTGTATTTTCAGTTCCTATCTGTACCAGTGTACATCCTCTGGTCTAGCCAGACTTGCAAGGTAGAATTCGTGTCATGATAGGGGGGCGGAGGAAGCATTTAGGAACTAGAGGAAAGTTGTATTTTTCATGGTTGTTACATCGCACCCTGACTGGCTCGTCTCCTCCCCGAGACCCCTCAGCAAGGGGGTCTCTAGTGGCCTACTCATGGGCTTTGGGTCACCACTCCACACTCCCCTCATCATTCACTATGGTAAGATTTTTTGTTCTGATGATGCCTGATACCTGATCCCTTCGACACCTTGTGGTTGCATAGGCTGGTGTGCTTCTTCCATGTGGTCACTTGTCTTAGAAGCTGTTGCAGGCTTTTTGGAAGGCTCTTTTCATATGCAGATGTCTCCTGGAGTTCATTGAGGGCCTACAGGGAGCCAGAGTGGCTTAATGCTGCAGGCTTCTTCCTCAGTTCCTGCTTGGTGATTTGAAAAATGGTTGTCCCTGCTGAGTGATAAGAGAGGATGCCCAAAGAAAGTTTAGTCTGTATATCTGTGTGGTTCCCTAGCTTTTCCCAGAGATACTCCTGTTGAGGCAAAACTTGAAGTAAAGAAATGGAAAAAAGTAAAAACGTACTCCACTAAAGAAATCAAGCAATTTAATTTTGGCCATATTTTAACAGGTCTTAAATCGTATGAAGTCTATGAGGAGCTACACTTACCGCTATATGACCAGGTAACCAACACTAGGGAAGGATGGTATGATAGGGCAACCCGCCCCCCTACCCCAACACACATTCACATACTACCCTTTCTTCTTGGTAAGGGCCCCAGATGTGTGCCAAGTGGCCCGTATGCCCATGCAAAGTTCTGAAGATGGGATCCACATGGTCTTCTCGGCTCAGTTCCCCTTGACTCCGGATACATTTACTTGCTGATACTAGGAGTTCTCAGACACATAATTCTCAGAGCTCCCCGCTCTGCAACATGTTCTGTGATCACGGAGTTTAGGATTGTTGGGTTGCGGATCCATTCATGTCTACAAAGTGCTGCAGCAATTGAAAAGGGTTTCTTTTCTTTTTATATTCTTTGCAAAGGAGTGTCTACGCTTAAGTCATATCATCCCTAGCCTGTCTCCAATTTTAACTGCTACATTGTTTAAGCGCCAAGTTCTCCACCTACATTTGCAATAAAGGGTTGCAGTGCGTAAAGTGACTAATCGGATATAAATGATCATGCTATGCAATGCACAGTATTAATGCACAGAGCAATGATGAATTGGACAAGCCAAACATCTTTTTTGGTTTTCAATAACCAGTTGAAAAGCCATCGACACTCACCCAGAGCAACATTAAAAACAGCTCTGAGGAAGATAAATGGTCCTGCATCCTGGACACATAGGTGCTAGCTCCGAGTCGTAGGATAACAGCAGGACTCTGGACACTTAAAATGAAAGCCTTTGGGACTTTTCACGTGCTCAAACCTCAGTGTGTAAAGTTAGTTGCAACATAGAACAATCACTGAAAAATGGTGCATGCGAATGGATTTTCCCCCCTCCCATTCCCAAATTGATGATATGTGGTAGTTATAAATTTAGATTCCTGCTGTGGAAAATAACAGCAACGCTATGCTCATTTTTAACATTTTCAACGGCCCTTAAAACTTCCATTTTTCACATAATCAGTTGGTGGTAGCTGAATGTTGAGTGACTTTCTCAGAGGACGGTTGCGAATGCAGTTGCATCCGACTGTGGCTAAGCTTGATGGGAGTCAAGTGCTGTAATGACGATGCCCAGAGTGATCTGACAGTTGGTGACAAGTGTTGTTTTTTGAGACAACCCTATTGGTACAACCAAGAAAGACTAAGAGAGAAACACAGTTTTCTGGAACTAAAACGATGCTTTAGTAATTCCATCCGACAAATTTTCCTTCTTCCTTGTATTATTTTTTTCCCTTGGAGAGCCTGAGAGACATGTTGGGTTATCTATAAGGAAGATCTTACAACATAAAAGAAGAGAAAAAAGAAGAATAGAAAGGGAGAAAAAAGATAATTAAGTAATAAAAGGTAAAACACGCGAAATGCACCACCTTATCCCTAGAAATACAAAATTAGACACGAGATCTTAGAGTAAACACATCCTGTGGATGTGGATAACTAGCTTCCAAGTCCGCGGGATGCCAGTCCCGAGACTAGCGATGGACTACAATGGTGATGTCATCACTTGTCCACGTGTTTTTATAGTTTCTGCCTTCACAGTTGTGGATGATAAACACAAATTACAGAATGAAAAATATGTAGTTACAGCCTAGCAACCAAAGGGCATTTTCCTTTCAATGCAATGATTTAAGAAGGTGTCTCTATGCCATTTACCCACATTTCACTTCATTAGTCTCTGGCTTGGTCTTACTTCCATGGAACTGATGGGCTTAAGATGGGCTTAAGAATAAAGGCCAACTAACAGCCAGAATCTATTTCAAAGAACAGTATTTCTCTCTTTTTCTTTTTTAATCATTTTATTGGGGGCTCATTCAACTCTTATCGCAATCCATACATACATCAATTGTGTAAAGCACGTTTGTACATTCGTTACCCTCATCGTTCTCAAAACATTTGCTCTCCACTTAAGCCCTTGGCATCAGCTCCTCATTTTTTCAAAGAACAGTATTTCTATAGTCAGCATTCTATGATCTAGGTGGTGAAATCAGACAATTTGTGTCATTTGTGTCAAAGCAAGGCTTTATTTGTTGGGAGAAGGAAATCAACATGATTTCCCCAACTGGCTACCTATTTTATTTAACAGCTATTCATTAAAAGCATGATCCTTTGTCTTATAGTTAAATGTGCAAACCCACATTTTAAGTGGCTCTTTAGTACCTGAATCTGGGGGGTGGGCTCCCGGTTTACTCTCACTGAAGAACGAGAGGACAATTGCGGAGATGCCGTAATCCACTGATTTCGAGTGCAGCAACATTTTAGTAGAGTTACACAAATGCCACTTTAGAAAAAGGAAATTATTTGAAAATGACTCAAATAAAATTAAGGTAGATTTATTAATAATTAAGTCAGACACTTCTAACCTTACCTATATTTCTTCGTCTAGGGATGCCGTTTTGATGATCAGTTTCACTCCTAAAGGACTTAACACGTTTTCTCAGGGGCCATAGGAAACTCAGCCAGTGCTCTGCTTCCTATTCTTCCATCTTCTTAGGTTCCTTCTGTCAGACTTAGACTTGCTTCCTTAAGTCGAAGGCAGCCTCATTTGGAAGGACATCTTTGCTGCTGGTAGTATCCTTGTTAGAATAAGTGACATGATGAAATGAAATGACAGCTCCCGTTGAATTTTATTGAACGTTTCTCCACCTTATCACTCTGCTAAGAGTTCTTGGGTCTTTTCAGGTCCTTACATCCTAAAGTCAAGTCCAAAGTAATGAAGAGGCTCAATCACGTCACAACTCCAAGACTTTACTTAGCCCTAAATTGCCTCTCAAGTCCCGCTTGTGTCTGCTTGAAGCTAGAGACTTGCTATGGGAGGAAGCGTGTAAGGGAATTTATCTTTGTGTTCTTTGCTCACTCCCAGCTGACCTCCTTCCCTCACTCCCCAGCTGTGATTTCACTCACCACCCCAGGGATGAAGGTAGGGGCATCCAGTGGAGGCAAGACAGAAAGATAGCACAGATGTTACTTCGTGGGAGTTATCATACCCTCTCTAACTGATGAAATATTAAATGGACTCCTTTCTGGCTCTCTTTTACATATTGAGAGGTTCTTCATTTGAAGCTCCTTTGGAAGGGTCTCTCCTGGATTCCCTTGATGCTGGTGATTTCATTTCTAGTTTGGATTTCACTGGAACTTTTGGTCCTTGGACTCTGGTGGAACACTACTTTGTACTTCTGTCTGTTAAGGTATCTCCTGGAGGCCCCATTGGCAATACCCAAGGAAATTCCACATCGGTGCTGCGTTAGGCTGAGTTTTCTAGAGAAATGAAACAGCTTATACCTATAGACGAAAGAACTTTATATCACGAAAGAAATTTATATCAAGGAAACATCTCAGCCTTGTCCCATTCAAGCCTGTGGGTCAGACGCTAGCTGGAGCTCTTCCTGACTCAGACAGCTGCCAGCAGATGAAGCAGGAAGGTGAAGAGAGAAGTGGGGAGATCCTAGGAAAGTGGGTGCAGAGTCATGTGGACCCAAGGTCTGCAGGAACATGGCAGGGCATCGGCAGGTTGGCATGCAACATTGGCTGCCCGCCCCTGAGTCAGATGCAGGATCCAAGCAAGCAGGAAGGAGAGGGGTAAGAAGAGAGGCCAGTCCTCTGCTCAACTCTCACTGCCACTCAGTTGATGCTGACTGATAGCAACCCTGTAAGACAGGATAGAACTGTGCCTGTTTGTTTCCAAGATTGTAACTTTATGGGAGTAGAAAGTTCTGTCTTTCTCCTGAGGAGCAATTGGTGGTTTTGAACTGTCAACCTTGAGATTAGCAGCCCAATGCATAGCCACTATGTCACCAAGGCTCCTTCAATATCTCTACAGTGTGTCTTAGATAAAGGCCATACACCCAAGAAGACATTATTGGGCCGGGTCCTGACTGAGAAGTTGGACTTCACCCATACCTTCATCAAATCATCAAGTTGACATAAAATCTAACCATCCCAAGCATTCTCTCACATACATCCCTCATATGGTCCAGAAGAAACACTCTTGAATCTCTTGTCCAACAAGCCAGAGACATAGGTCACTCTTGTTTGTGTCACCAGCAAAGCAGGCAGTGAGTCTTCTAGGGCTTTGTAGATTCCTTCTTGAAGCTCAAGGCAGATTATTCAAAGATCTAGGACTCAGGCCAAACTCTAAGTATCTCCCTGAATCTCCCTAACTTGGTTTGTGTGAAAATCAGCATCCATCTCACCACAAGAAGGGAAGAATAAATTATATCATAGGCACATGTCCTTTTAAAGAAATTTTCTACACCTTTTCCTCCACAACAATTTTCTTTCTCCAAGAATTCTTTTTATCTCCTGGCTGTGGCCAAGATCAAGAAATCCCGAAACAGTCTCTGGGGTCATTCCTTTCAAAAGTCTGCACAGGAGATGCGATTTTTCTCCTCTTTTGTGCATGATATTGATTATAATCTGTGTGTTGTAGACATTACTGTATGAATGTCTCAGTAAAGATCGAGAGAAGATATGTCCTAGTCCAGTTTCCTTTGGCAATAGTGTTGGATGATGGACAATGAGTGATTTAAATTCTCTAAGATAAGAGATTGCTTTCTTCCTGAAAAAATTATCTGTTGTTAGTATACTCGTGTATAAGTCGAGTTTTTTTTTAGCACATGTTTAATGCAGTTTTGTGGTAAAATTAGGTGCCTTGGCTGATATTCAGATCAGCTAATATGCAAATATATATAGTAGTTCTATTTTCCCCCAAAAACCTTTTGAATATTTAATCTGAACATCTACTAAATATTTCATTCATTCTTCTCAAAGCGGAAGAGGTAATATATAGAACTCTCGCAACACTGAAGTGTGAGGGTATGGGTCCTAGCATAGCCCTTTAATTCATTGCCATCTTAGGAGATTCAAGCCTTCTCTTACCAGTGTTCTGTGGCTTCCCTTACAGTCCCTCGATCCATCATTGCGTGGTTAATAAGTTGCCAAAATCCAGCAATGTTGGTAGAGAGAAAATGAAAGAACGCTTGGAAGAACTAGCCATAGAAGGCTTTGCTTGGGTGGGGTCACCTCTTTTAAACCACGAATCTCCACAAAGTGCTCCTCCAAAATCAAGCTAATGCTTTACCACACCCAGGAGACCCTGACATAATAGCGATACTAGAATCAATGAACCCATGACGGATACAATTAGCCCAATGACCAAATTCTCTGGTGGGGAAAAAATAGGGTCTGCACTTCAAATTTTATGTCGGCCCAAAGTTGCCTAAAATGCAGGGTTATATAGCTGGACCGAGGCAATTCACCAAACTTGGTAAATGGGCTTTGGCAAGTCTCAAAGATCAAATCACTCATTGCTTTCACACATTCAAGAAACTATCTTAACATGTCACAATGACATCTGGCTAAGAACAGGGAGGGACACAACAAGGCTGCTGCCTTCCCTCTGGAAGCACTGCGAATTAATTGGTCCCAGCTTGCACTGCTGTTGCCGAATCAACACGGTCTGGCCACCTTCTGTGAAATGCCAACTGACGGATCAAAACCTCTGGAGAATGACCCCTCTTTCCCCCTCAAATATGTGTGGTTTTCTGGAAATCCATATATCCTGCTTTGTACAACGTCTGTGCGTCACTGTGAGAAACCAGCCCCGAGCACATTGACTTAGCTCTCTAGCCATCTGAGTTTTCCACACCCATGGCGTGATTTACTTAGCGGGTCACCCATGTTTCTGCACAGTTGCATGTGCTCTAGCTCTGCCTGTTGCTTCTCTGTTTCCAGTTCCAGTCGTGGCAGGGGCCGGCTGGTGCTTTGTGCTGTGTGTAACATGCATGCACTCATTTAGTCCACTTGAAAATGCTAAGGAACAAGCACGGGTTGGACATCTCAGCCATGTGCTCTCTGAATGGATCATCCCTTCGTAGCCTCTACCTTCTGAGACTTCAATCTGGTCTTGATAACATTAAAATAAGATTGATACTAACAATAATAATACAAGAAACCCAGATGGTATGAGAGATGACTGAATCACAGTCTTTTAGCACTGCTTACAAAATTCCAATTTGCACAACCAGGTATAAGAGAAAACAATCCATTAAAATAAAAGCTGCAAAACTTTTCTTGTGCAATATGTCAGAGAAATATTGGGGAAATACTTGTAGTTGATTTCAAGCATTCTTTTAACTTCTAGTGTTTGGGGGATTTTTAGAAAATTTGGTGAAGATGAAAATATTTACATTTACTATGTTTCCTCCCTGCTCCCACTACCATGACTAGAATTCAACCTTGCAAGTCTGGCTAGACCAGAGGAGGTACACTGGTACAGATAGGAACTGAAAATCCAGGGAATCCAGGGCGGATGAGCCCTACAGGACCAGTGGTGTTAGTAGCAAAACAGGGAGGGTGGAGGGAGAGTGGGTAGGAGGGAGGGAACCAATTACAAGGGACTGTATGTGACCTCCTCCCTGGGGGATGGACAACAGAAAAGTGGGTGAAGGGAGACGTCGGACAGGGCAAGATATGACAAAATAACAATTTGTAAACTATCAAGGGCTCATGAGGGAGGGGGGAGCAGGGAGGGAGGGGAAAAATGAGGACCTAATGTCGGGGGTTTAAGTGGAGAGAAAATGTTTTGAGAATGAAGTACAAATGCGCTTTACACAATTGATGTGTGTATGGATTGTGATAAGAGTTGTATGAGCCCCTAATAAAATGTTTAAAAAAAAGATTTACATTTACTATAATTTTTTTAAAGGTGCTGTATAAATAAACTAATATATAAAATATGGAGATATAGGAACAATTGTGAGGATGACACGAGACCAGGTAGTGTTTTGTTCTGTTGTGTATAAATTTGCTGTGGGTCAGAACTGATTTGATGACACCTAACAACAATGATGACAATATAGATAGAAACATAGATAGACAGACAGACAGAAAGTTCCCCAGTGGTGCAATGGTGAACCTCTCAACTAATGGCTGAAAGGTTGGTAGTTTCAAAGCAGAAAGGCCTAGCATGCGGCTTCAAAAGTTTATAGCCTAGAAAACCCTATGTAGATCTGCATAGTCACATGGGTCACAGTGAATCAAAATCAAGTCTAAGACACCTAGTAATATTTAATATATCCAAAAGTATCACAAACTTTATTAAAGATAAATATAAAAATGTGAAACTATTGTTGCTTGACATAGCGTCCATCTAAGTTTAATCACTTCTGAATGTGATGTTTCCATCTTGAGCTATTCAGTTTACCAAAACGCACTGCCATTAGGTCAATGGAGACTCATAGAACTCTCCCCACCCCCATGGGTTTCTGGGACTCTAACTGTTTATGTGAGTAGAAATCCCAGTCTTTCTCTTGTGGAGCTACTGGTGGTTTTGAACTGCTGACCGTGCAGATTGCAGTCCAAAATGTAACCACTATGCCACCAAGTTCCCTTGATATTATATAGATTACATAGCTATGTAACAACATATACAGCAGCATATATATACGTAACAACATAAGTGTGTGTGTTCTTGTTAGGTTTTTAGGTGTCAGCAAGTCATTCCCAACTCATAGAGACCCTGCGTACCACACAGGATGAATTACAGTCTGGTCCTGTGCCATCCTCACAATGACTGTTATATTTGAGTCCATTGGTGTAGTCACGGTGTCAATCCATCTCATTGAGGGTCCTGCTTTTTTTCTGCTAACCTACTACCTAACCCTGTTCTTTCCCAGGGACTGGTTTCTTCTGGTTACATGTCCAAACTACATGGCATAAAGTCTTGCCATCCTTGATGCCAAGGATGATTTGGTTGTACTTCTTTGAAGACAAATTTGCTCGTTCTTCTGGCAGTCCACGGTAGTTTCAGTATTCTTTGTCAATACCATAATTCAAATGCATCAATTCTTATACAGTACATCTTATTCAATGGCCAACTTTGACATGCATATGAGGATATTGAAAATGCCATGAACAGACCCATTAGTCATCAAAGTGACATCCATGTTTTCAGTGCTTTAAAGAGTCTTAAAGGTTTGTATTCAAACAAGCAGCTATCTAAGCCAGGACCCAGTTAAGTCCACACGAAGAAATATACCAGCTTGTGTGATCCAAAGATGATAAGTACAAAATTTGAATATGGTGAAGAGAAAAGTATCAGAACTAAAGTTATAAACATTCAATTTGTAGAGGGTTGTGGAGGATAGTGGGGGCCCAAAACCCATCTGCAGAGAACCTAGTTAGACTGAGCTGCAGGCAGATCCACTCTAGCCAAAGGCGAGAATCTCTAACAGCCTTCTATCAAGCAGAGACCATTGTAATCCTGACTATGCTGCATTAAACTCGATACTGGGGCAGTTGACTCCCTTAGAGACACGACCTGAATTTGTACTATGGCCAAGTATCTCTTCTTGTTCCATGACAGAAATTTCCTCCCTGACTTTTTGAATATTGATCGGGTCTCTTCCTTCTTATGGAATATTAGTATTTTTGTCCTTATACTATTATGATTTCAGCCTTACCCCCTTAGTGCAATTTTGTTTTTTGTTGTTTTCTTTTGGGTTTCCCAACTGTGAAGCACAGGAGGAGTGGATACATACTGAGAATAGCGGATACAAGGGGTTATAGGGAATGCAGGGGTGGGGGGTCGATGATAGGGAGGCAAAGGAAATTTCGGGAGTAAATAACAAAGGCAGTGGGGGGAGGGATCACTGAACTGATTGTGATTGCATAACTCATTTTTCAGGCAATTTAACTATGCGGGGAGGGCATGCTCTAAGATTGATGTGGTGGTGACTTACAGGATTGAACTATTGAATTGTATAATATGTAAATGACATGCTAATAAAACTGTTGGGGGGGGGGACGAGGTCTTGTATAGCAGATTTACCCCATGCAATGTCATTGGTTGTGGATCCTAGCAAAATGCAATCTTTTCTCCATTTATCATATTGTCTGCTGGACCAGTTTTGATGATACTGGCTTTCTTTAAGTTATGATCTCTACTGCTTTGGTTTTCACCAGCTAGGTCTTCAATTCTTCATTGTGTTCCCCAAGCCAGGTTATACCATCTACATATCTCACGTTTAATGTCTTCCTCTAATGATGATTACACACTCTTCTCTATATAGTTCAGCCTCTGGGATTATTTGCTCAGCACACACCTTGAATAGGTATGGTGAGAGGATGGAACCCTGACACACACTTTTCTGATTTCAAACCATGCAGTACTCCCTTGTTCTGTTCAAATGATTACCTCTTGGTCTATGCACAGGTTCCACATGAGCACAAAGAAGTGCTCTAGCCCTCTCATTCTTCTCAATGTTGTCCGTAGTTTGCTATGCTCCACACAGATGGATGCCTTTCCATAGTCACTAAAACACAAGTAAAACTCTCCCTGGGACTCTCAGCTTTCAGTCAAGATCCATCTGACATCAGTAATGATATTACTCATGCCACATTTTTTCTGACTCTAGCATGGATTTCTGGCAGTCACTGTCAATGTACTTCTGCAACCATTATTGGATTATCTTCAGGAAAATTTTATTTGTGTATGATGTTAATGATATTGTTGGATAATTTCTACATTCTGCTGAATAATCTTCCATAAAAACAGATCTCTTCTAGTCCGTGTGCACAGATCTAGAGTTAGAAAACAAGAAACAAAGAACACAATATCTTAAACTGAAAGAATTGAGGGAAAAAGTCAAGCCTCGAGTTGCATTATTGAAAGACCCTAAAGGAAAAATATTGAACTCTATAGGCAGCATCAAAAGAAGTTGGAAAGAATATAAAGTCACTGTATCAAAGAGAACTCATGAACACTCAACATTTCAAGAGGTAGCATATGAGCAAGAGCCAATGGTACTGAAGGAAGTTCAAACTGTACTGAAAGCATTAGCCCCCCACATCTTCACCCCCCACACAAAAGGCTCCAGGAATTGATGGAATGCTGAGATGTTTCAACAGCTGCTGAAGGAATGAAATCACTCATGTCTATGTCAAGAAATTTGGAAGACGCATACATACTTGGCTAACAGAGTGTAAGAGCTCCATATTTCTCCCCATTTTAAAGAAAGGTGACCAAAAAGAATGCTCAAATTATAAAACAACACCGTTGAGAACTCGCAAGTAAAATTTTGCTGAAGATAATTCAGCCATGCTAGCAAGAGCACATTGACAGAAATTCAGGCCAGATTCAGAAGAGGACACGGAACAAAGGATATCATTGCTGATGTCAGATGGATCCTGACTCAAAGCAGAGAATACCAGAAAGATGTTTGCTTGTGTTTTATTGGCATTTGTCTGTGTGGAAGATAACAAACTATGCACCTTGCTAAGAAACGGAATCTTTCTTAGAATATTCATTGTGCTCCTGAGGAACTTGTACCTGTGCCCAGGCAGCTGTAAAGACAGAAAAAGGACACACTGTATGGTTTAAAATCAGGAAAGGTGTGTGTCAGGCTTGTATACGCTCACCGTGCTTGTTCAATCTGTCTGCTGAGCACATCATCAGAGGTGCTGGGTTATATGGAGAAGAATGTGGCGTCACGATTGGAGATGACACAACCTTGCTTGCTGAAAGCGAGGAGGTCTTGAAACACTTGTTGATGGAGATCAAGCCAGGAAGCCTTCAGTATGGATGACAACTCAATGGAAGGAAGACTCACATTCTCACAACTGGACCAATAGGTAACCTCATGATAAATGGAAAAAAGTTGGCCTTTTTCAAGGATTTTTCAGGTATCCACAATCAATAGAAGCTGAAGGCAAGAAGTCAAATGACATTGCATTGGATAAGTATGCTGTACATCAGTCACTTTGAGGGCTAAGATGCGCCTAATCCAAGCCGTGGTGTTTTAAATAGCCACATATGCATGTGAAAGTTGGGCATTGAATAAGGAAGACCGAAGAATCGATGCCTTTGAATTATGGTGCTGATGAAGAATGTGGATGGTCAAGAGAACTAACAAATCTGTCGTGGAAGAAGTATCACCAGAATGCTCCTTCGAGACAAGGATTACCATATATACTTGAGTATAAGCCAACCCGAATATTAGCCGAGGCACCTAATTTTACCACCAAAACTGCATTAAAAATGTGCTGAACAACTCGGCTTAAACGCGACTATGTACGGTATGTACTCTGGACGTGTTGTCAGGAGAGAGCAGTTCCTGGAGAAGGACCTCATGCTTGGTACAGCAGAGGGACCGTGAAAAGGAGGAAGGGTCTTGAGGAGATGGAGTGATACAGTGGCTGCAACAGTGGGCTCAAGCATCCGAAAAGTGGCGAGAATGGCAGAGGCGTGGGTGGTGCTTCACTCTGTTGTACATCGGGTCACTGGAGCCCACTTTAACTCGATGACACCTACTACAATTGCCAGTCAGTTGGCAAGGTAGTTCTCCTCCAAATCACTTGGCCCAGGGGGTGAGTTCTTCCAGTGCTTAAGCCATTTGTGTAGACCTTTCCATCGGTGTTCTGCTGCCTCCCGGAGCCTTGCTTTTTGGCTGATCCCTTTACTCAAGACTCCCTGGTGGCACAGTGGTTCTGTGTTGGACTGGGATCTGCAGGGTCTGCACTTTGAAGCCGTTCTGCAGAAGGATGAGTATTTCTGCTCTGATAACCCGTTATAGTCTTGGAAACTCACAGGGGGTGGTTCTACCCTGACCTATAGGGTTGCTGTAAGTTTCCATCCACTCAGTGGCAGTGAATTTGCTTTGGGGTGTTTTGTTTGTTTTTTTGTAGTGTAGCTTGGATGTCTTCCTTCTATAGTTCTTGATCATATGCTCCCTCTTAAAATGTTTGACTGTTAACCTTCACCCACACGTACACACACATGTATATATAACAACATAGAGCTGTAACAAAACCTTTGCCATTTCAACCTACTGCACGCGTACATTCAAACAACTTGTGTCCATCGCCTTGTTCCATCCTCACCCTTATCTGTTTCCAGAATTTTCCAAAGCGTAGTGCTACTTACACACCGAGCTTGTACTTTCTATCCATTCCCTTCATGCTCAGGCTAATTGGATCTGAACAAAAGCTGGTGGGAGCCCCTCGCAGATGACCCTCATCTGGTGGAGAAAGTGACTGTCCTTGATTTGTCACACACATACTTTGTCACACTCATACTTCATTTTGCAGAAAAGCTAAAAGGTACAAGCAGGGCCCTCCATCGACCTGGCTCAGGGGACGAAGGAGGCAAGAGCACAAATTGATCAAGTCTGGGACTGGCCTCCCCACCTCCCCACTCTCAGCACATCTGAGAAGGTACCCCCCACCCCACCCCCAGCCCCCCAGGGGTACTGCTGTGTAAGAGGGCAATTCGTTTTACTGGGCCGAGTCCCTTCAGAGGGAAACAAAAGCAAGGAAGCTCCGTGTCCCACAATAACTTGTCTCTAGCAGAATGGCATCTGGTCCCTGCCTGGAACGAATGTGATTCTCTTGGGGTGCAGTTTGCCAAGGTCAAAGATGACCGAAAGGAAGGGTTGCTAATAGTGATCGAAAAGGAACCCTACTGTTCGTGGTCCAAGCTTGGTAGTGGAGAGGCCCCATTTGTGGGCCAGGACACCTCAGGAGCCAGGAAACTTTCCCCAAGACTTGCTAAACTCTGAGTCACCTCTGGCCCCGCCTCCGCCCACCTCCCCAGCCATTCTGCCAGCCCTATTTGGGGGAAACTGATATTATAATGACTAATCTCAGCAAGAGCCTAATGTGCAACCTGAAGCTTTCCTGGTCTTGGGTGCAATTAGGGCGGGAGGACGGGGTGAGTCTCCTCCCCACACGTAGGCTTAGGTTTCCCCCACACCCCTGCATCCTCCTCCTAGACAGGTAACTGAGCAGTGTCTGGCCTGCAGGGAGGGGAAATTACTCCTGCCCCAACTGGCTGCGAGCTATTAAAGGTCTGAATGTTGCCTCCAAAGGACTCTTTGCTAACCTTTAAGTGGTGGCGTCGCGAGGGCTGTTTCAGGCAGGATTTGCCCCCTCCCAGCGAGTCTGGAGAGCTGAGAACATTGTGCACACTGTTTCTCCATCCCCCCACCTCCCCCACCACCCCTCTCTTTCCTTTCAAGGAATTATCACCGTACCTTCAAAGGGGAATTTGCGGGGACAGTCGGCACCTGCCGGACTGAGCTTCCCAATGAAGGCGCTCTTGGCTGAGTGTATAATTTCATTTAATCCTAACTAGCCCCCTTTACCTATTGTCGACAAATTCCCTTTAATCCTAACCACCACTTACGAGAATATTTACTATCAAAAGGAGACAAATCGCTATTTAAATGTGGATTTACTCAAGTCTGAAACTATGGCAGTGACATATGGTAAAATGATAATATGTAAATAAAAACTGGAGACAGATTTATCCCCCGAGAAAGCTGGGCCGAGTCGTGGATTGAAGTCATATGCGATCTGCTTTGAGTGGCCTCAGCTCAGACCCAGCATTTAGTTCTGACCGTTCATCCTGCTTGCTTCAATTCATTTGGCCCTGGTTTTCAATGACCCTCTGTTACCAGGCACACCCCCCTGATAAGTGGGCCTTGATGTTTACAGCACTTTGGAGCAGAATAAATGCAAACCGCACATTATTTATGGGTGCACACTCTTAGCTTAAGGGGCATTTGTCATGAATGTGCATACAGGTAGAATAAGTAGATGTGTGTTAGCTCAGACAGCCCAGCTCCCAGAAGCTAACTAGGAAAAAAGGAGCTAAATAAAATACCACCCGAAAGACAACAGCTTTCAATTATTGCCCATGATCCTGAATTCCTCCCAATGAGTTGAAAGGAAATCTATACCAGATGGCATTTTTCTGCATCAGCCAAGTGCACCAGCCAGTCCCAAATCACAGCATGGGCAGCCATGCCAAAGGCACGGTGGCCCTCCCCTGCCTCCCTCTGCTCATTGGTCAGCCGTGGCCACATTTTTCCCCCTCCAGGGGTGAGTGTCTTAATGGCATTGAAATGTAATTAGAATAATTAGAAGTCTCCACCTCCCTCCCCCTACACACACCTTAAAAAGCAGAAATCAAGCCAATTGTGTCCAGAAGGGGGTCAATTTTGAACACATACCACATCACCTATAGACACAGATGTAATCTTTTGAAAAACACATCAAATCATGAACAAGAATTTACAAACTGGTTGCCCTAGAATCAGTTTTAACTCACAGCAGCCATATGGTTTACAAAATAGAATTTACCCATAAAGTTTTGTGGTTTATAATCTTGAAGATGCAGAGCACAAAGTCTCTCTTTCCCAGCACCTCTTAGTGGTTTGAACCACCAACCTTCAAGTGAGAAGCTGAATGTAAACTGTTTCCACTATCCAAGGAGTCCCCAGATCACTAACCACCCTTCAATCTGTGGGGCTTAGGGCCTAAAAACCCATGTGTTACATATAACACAGTTTCAACAAAAAGTCAGTGTGCAGTGGGATTGAGTACATGGCAACCGATTTGGTGTTGAGCTCGTGATGTTGCACAGTGAAGAGAGGGCCTGTGGGACTCACATTCTCACCTAACTTATTAATTCCAAAACAGTACGTCTCAGAAAAAAAGGACATGTATATTCCTTTGGAAAACATCCAAGCAGATCGGACATCGCTACCTTAAAAGATGCAGTGCCTGGTCCTGGCTTTTTGAGAATACTGTGGCCTGTATAACATTTACAGGGTGAGATCAATATATATAACTTACTATGGGGCAGTTTAGAGGAGGGTGTCAGTTATATATGAGGGGGTACCCCCCAAAACAGATTTTTTTTCAAAGGCATGTATGTATTTAAATTACATTGCAAAACAACCTTATCACCTTCCAAGGACTCTCCATTACACTTAATATATTTGTTAATGCTGAGATTCCATTCTTGGATACATTTTTCAAAGTCATCTGTATAAATGGCTGACAGCACCTCCCACATTTTTTTTCTCCACCTCTTATACCTCTTCGAATCGCGGTGCTTTCCTGTCCCTCGTCATTTGCAGACACCGTAAAAAGTCACATGGAGCGAGGTCAGCGAGTAAGGTGTGTGGGGCAAGAGAGGCATACTGTTTTTTGCCCAAAACTGGCTCACTGAGATGACTGCATGAACAGGTGCATCATCATGGTAGTAAAACCAGTTCCCCATCTGCCACAATCAGGCCTCTTTTGTTGCACACAGTTATGTAATCTTTCCAGAGCCTCTAAATAGAAAGCTTGATTAACAGTCTGACCTGGTGGAATGAATTCCAAATAGACTATGAGCCAACATCATCCTTTTGGGAAGTTGATGGATATCCTGACTAGGTTTGTTATCAATCAGCATTTCGCCTTTTTTTGAAACAAGAAAACCACTCATGCACTTGAGCTTTGCCCCATAGCGCTCTCCTTGTAAGCTGTGTTTAACATCACAACAGTTTCTCTGGCATTTTTCCTGAGCAGGAAGACAAATTTCACAGCCACAAGCTCTTCTCTTAAATTGGCCATCACAAAAAGCAAAACCAAAAAAACAAGGTCCAAGTGAAATAGCTTTTATGAAAAAAATTCACTGTGACCAGAGAGAGTCTTCCCAGGCGACATCACTGGGTTCACTCGC
Organism: Echinops telfairi; assembly: GCF_000313985.2. Taxonomy (NCBI): domain Eukaryota; kingdom Metazoa; phylum Chordata; class Mammalia; order Afrosoricida; family Tenrecidae; genus Echinops; species Echinops telfairi. Next base: position 4,772,878 of record NW_022106471.1, on the reverse strand, counting down.
TCAGAGCGAGTTGCTGGATTCTCACCAAGCAGGTAAAGTGAGTGCTTGAAAGCTCTGCCCAGTGGAGATTTCCCCATTTTTTGAGGGGGTACCCCTTGTACTACATTTTCTCAGAAGTAGACATTCAGAAGAGAGAAACCAATATTCAGTATATGCAGTCAATTACCAAGGATCTTCAGAAAGTTAATGGAAAATGTGTATTATTAAAAACACTATGTATGGAGTTTAAAATATTTTTGAACTCAAATAATCTAGTGCTAATTTGTTAGAACATGACTGAATGGGGTCCAGTTTGAGGCACTAAGAATAAGCTATCAGTTTGGAAAAAAACGTCTATTAGAGAAAACTGAATTCTGCTAAACTTAAAGTAAGAATAAACAATAACCGTATGGTGAAGCTTGCATGGATGAATAGTGAAATCATTGGTGTTTTACACAAAGTTTACCTGGGAAATGCACCAAAGAATTCAGGAGTTTATAAGTGGATACCTCATTTGAAGAAGGGCTTGTGCGACATTGACAATGAAACGTGCAGTGGTAGCCCATCCACGTCAATTTGCAAGGAAGTAATTAATCTAGTCTGATCATCATTGAAGGTGATCGCTAATGAATAATAGAAACCATAGCCAACATCATTGACCCCTCAACTGGTTGATTTTGCATAATTCTGACTGAAAGGTTAAAGTTGAGGAAACTTTGTTGGATGGGCACCTACACTCTTGTGTTGGGGGATCAGCTGCAGAAAAGAGCAGAGCTTTCAAACACATGGGCTCAAGATCCGGGAGCATTTCTTTGAAGATGTGCAACAGGAGGGGAAACATAGCTTTGCCCGTTTGGAGCAGAAGACAAAGCACCATCAAAGTGATGGCTACGAAGAGCTGGAAGTGAAAAGCAGACCAGTTGAGAGTGACGGTCATGGCCAGCAGGGTTTTTTTGGATACTAAGAGGGTTTTGCGCGTTGATGTTCTGGAGGGTCAGAGAACAATCACTGTCGATTATTATGAGATGATTATTATGTGCTTTGAGAAATTCAGAAAAAGATTTAGCTGAGGAATATCTGGGAACGCTTTGTTAGAGAGTCCTCTGTTCACAACACTGCTCATCCTCGCATCGAATGACGTCAATTTGGGGAGAGTTTCCCTCTGAAATTATTAGGCATCCACAATACAGGCCTGATTTGGCTCATTCCAATTTCATTTTGTTTCCTAATCTTAAAAACAAAACAAAAAGCACCTTAGAGGGAACAATTCTTTTCTTCAGCTAATAATGTAGCATAAAAAAGAGACTTCAGTGACATTGTTAAATTCTCAGGAATCTCCAGACTTTAGAGATGGACAAAATCAGTGGTTCTCAACCTTCCAAATGCCGTGACCCTTTAATACAGTTCCTCATGTGGTGGGGACCCCCGACCATAAAATTATCTTCGTTGCTACTTCACAACTGTTATTTTCCTAGTGTTATGAATTGGGCAAACCCTGTGAAAGGGTTGTTCGACCCCCAAAGGATTTGTGACCCACAGGTTGAGAACCACTGGACTAAATAGTATTTACAAAAGTGGCTTGACCTTGATTGAGCTTATGTTGAGAAATACATTTTATATTTCTATTTTAACCTTTTAACTCAATTTTCCATGAAATTTCGGATGTCCCTCATGGTTCTTTGAAAATTTTTTCTCATCATAGTGTACTTTTATTTTCAGAAGAAAACATTTTTTGTTTTCATTACTTTCTTGGCATTTAACGTTGGTCTTATTTTGTATTTGTAAAGGTCTGGGACCTGTATTAGGAAATAAAGGTTAGGTACTCCCCGCCCCCAACACACACACACCAAACACCTCCTCCCCCATACTGACTAACTATTGGTTTGGAGTTGGAATAGGATAAAATGGAGGATGAAGAGGCAGAGAGGAAGCATAAAATGTGATTGATTATGAGTGACAGGTTTGTCTTCACACTGAAACTCCTCCTCAACATGTTTCTTAAAGGCAACCATGTACCAAATCACTTTGCATAGAGCCAACCTTTAAGCAATCTCAATACAAGGTTTCTTCTTTTAGAAAAAGTCGAACAAAACATCAATTCAACCCAAGAACAAACTTGACTGACAGAAGAGGCCCAATGTCCATGGTTCATTAAAGAGTCTTGCGTTTCACTAAATAGACGTGTCCAGGGGATGATGACGGAGGTGGCCATCAACCTCCAGATGGTTACAATAAGATGATTTATCAACTTAACTCAAGGCTGGAGTGGTTTTGAAATAATGGACACTGGAGTTCTATCTTTGTAGGGTAACGTCCACAAGGAATAATATCTCATTTTATTATGCGATGGCCTTCTTGTGAATCAGTTACTGTTTTAGTTGCATCCTGGTCTTTAATGCAATTGTAAGATTGACAATGTCCATCAGCTAACGAAGGAGAGAGTCTTAGAAGGGTTCATATTTGCTGCTAATATCTGTCTAAAAGTATTCAAATTGTATGGCACTTAAAACGGATTTTGCATGGGAACAGAGTAAGAAAACAGTCTAAACCTACATCACCTCGATTGTTGCGAAGCAGAAGCCATCAAGGCCACTTGGATTTTGGAATAGATGCAATATCAGTTTGGGTCAAAACAATTTACCTGCACCGCATGTACTCCAGCCTCAGAAAGCAGAAGGGTACTGATGAGACAATTCAGGTAAAATGAGCATCTTGAAGCTCAAGCTTCAACCCTACTGAAGGAGCTGAGAGAATCTCCTCTTGCAGTTCCCACTGAGTACCAACAACAACTGATGGCCCTAAGGTAACAAGCTAATATTTCATCCATGGATACCAGAGCATTAATGGCTAAATATGCCAGTTGAGGGAATGAGCACATGTGCAGCTATTTGCCCGACACAACTTCTGCTGTCATGGCCTATTAAAACCAGTTTACATGTGCATGTCGAATTTGATGAATATGTATGTGACCCCTTTCAGAGCCATCACTCATTGGGCTATGGCCCCCATGGCAGGAAAAACAGCACCTCTCATTAAACACAGCATGAGTTACAGGCATGTTATGTTAATATTTCTTCAGAACTTTGAGGGGTTTTCTTCTTGTTCTAATAAATTGTGTGAAGAAAATAATTTAAAAGTATAATTGATTTTTTCTTTTATTAAAAAAACAACTTTTTTGTCATGTTCTGCATAACTATTTTATGTGGTGTGCAAGTTCTAGAAGTCTCTTTCCTCAGGAAGTTGTAGGACATGCTTATAAATTGTACTTTGCATCATTCATTTGGGACTCCCTAGGTAGGCTCCCGCCTCAGTTGGAAGTTAAGCAAGGCTAAACAGAGGACCTTCCTGCATGGAAGTCTAGAGTTCATGAAAAACAAGGAAGTCTCTGTCTGAACTTTGGAACGTAAATTAATCATTTGTCAACTCAGAGTTCTTACCAACAAATGTGAACTACGCTGATTATTTAATTCACAGAGTTAAAATAATCCTTATACAAGGGTAGATAAGAGGTTGTCTAGAGATTCTTTTGAAAAGCTCTTGGGGTAAAATAAAAAAATCAAGATAGGGATAAAATAAAAAATCAAGATAGGGGCAAAATAAAAAATCAAGATAGGGCCTGCCTTAAGTGAGTGCACACAAGCTGATGAAGCATTAACTACAATAATTTTTATTAAAATATCTAGCAGGTCTAATACAGATCAAAGATGTTCCCCAATTCTCCTGCTCCACCAGTCTCCAATTCCCACTCCTTTCTAGACCTCAAATTTCACCCCTCCATCCTCACCCTGCCTCACTGACTCGGTCATGGAATCTAGCTAACCTGGTTATTAGTTCTTGAAGGGCAGAAATGATGGCTAGTATTCCTCTCTAAGATCTGGAGATTGACTCAGGGAAAAAAAAATCATTGCAAACCCTACAGAGCACATTTTACTCTCAGACGCATGGGGTTGCCATGAATGGAAACCAACATAATGGCAACTGTGTTTGTTTTTGTAGCTCCCAAACATGTCTTAGCTGGCACCTGACATACAGATTTTTAATAGACTTCCCAAACTGCTCCATTAATACCTGAGCCTTTCTTACCACAACATTGAAAAGTAATTTTGGTGCTGACACTGTGTAGTAATGTATTCAAATCTCATCAATGCTTGGCTTCAGATACCGGCACAACTTCACTTCTGTCTAGAGAAAGTGCCAAGAGAGGAGGTCCATTAAGGCAGCGGTTCTCAACCTGTGGGTCCCGACTCCTTTGGGGGTTGAACGACCCTTTCACAGGGGTTGCCCAATTTACAACAGTAGCAAAATTACAGTTATGAAATAGCGACGAAAATAATTTTATGGTTGGGGGGGTCACCACAACACGAGGAACTGTATAAAGGGTCACGGCATTAGGAAGGTTGAGAACCACTGCCTTAAGGGATAAAATGGACGAAACCCTTTTCCAGGGCCTGATCTCTTCTGAGAATGCATCCAACGTACATGAGACTAAGTCCCCCATCCTCACTTCTAAGGAGTATTCTGCTTGTACTTTAAAAAAATTCTTCTGATATTTGGTGGTACCTATGATATTCTTTACCAGAACCTTCATTCAACTGCATTGATTCTTCAGTCTTCCTTATTCATAGTCCAAAATCCACATGCATATGAGGGGATTGAAAATGCTGTGGCTCGATCGCTGAAGACAAATGTGTACATAAGCAAATGTGGTGAAGAAAGCTGATGGTGCCCGGCTATCAAAAGATATCGCGTTGGGGGGGTCATAAAGGCTTGAAGATAAATAAGCGGCCATCTAGCTCAGAAGCAACAAAGTGCACATGGAAGAAGCACCCCAGCCTGTGTGACCACAAAGTGTCAAAGGGATCAGGTATCAGGCATCAAAGAACAAAAAATCATATCATTATGAATGAGGGGGAGTACAGAATGGAGACCCAAAGCCCATCTGTAGGCAACTGGACACCCCCTTGCTGAAGGGTTGCGGGAAGGAGATGAGCCAGTCAGGGTGCAGGGTAGCAACGATGAAACATATAACTTTCCTATAGTTCTTAAATGCTTCTTTCCCCCACTATCATGATCCCAATTCTACCTTACAAGTCTGGCTAGACCAGAGGATGTACGTTGGTACAGATAGGTACACTGGAAACACAGGGAATCCAGGGTGGATGATCCCTTCAGGACCGGTGGTGAGAGTGGCAATACCGGGAGGGTGGAGAGAAGGTGTGGTAGAAAGGGGGAACTGATTACAAGGATCTACATATAGCCTCCTCCCAGGCAGATGGACAACAGAAAAGTGGGTAAAGGGAGACATCAGACAGTGTAAGGTATGACAAAATAACAATAATTTATGAATTATGAAGGGTTCTTGAGAGAGAGGGAAGGAGGGGGAAACTGAGGCACTGATATTAAGGGCTCACGTAGAAAGCAAATTTTTGAGAATGATGATGGCAACAAATGTACAAATATGCTCGACACAATGGATGGATGTATGGATTGAGACAAGATTTGTACGCGCCCCCAATAAAATGGTTTTTAAAAATTAAATAAAAAAAAATGCTGTGGCTTGGGTCAGGCATATCTTAGTCATCCTTGCTCAGAGACATTCTTGCTCTTGAACTTTTCAAGAGGTCTTGTGCACCACATTTGCCCAATACAATACGTTGTTTGATTTCTTGACTGCTGCTTCCACCGGCTTTGATTGTAGACCCAAGCAAGATTATTATTTCCTTAATCTTCCATCAAGGGGTCCCTGGGTGGTGAAAATGATGCAACACTCAAATATTGGCAGTTCATATTACTCCGAGGCACCTCAGAAAACAGACCTGGTGATATGCTTCTGAAAGGTCTGTCTTGGTAACCCCATAAAACAATTCTACTCTGTGCACATGGGGCCACAGTGAGTTATAATCAACTTGATGGCAACCAACGACCAACTTTCAGCAGGTGTAAAGAGAAGATAGCGTGTTTGTGGAGCCTCTCCTGACCACACCCCTGGAAATGACAAGCCTTCTCATATCTTCCTCCCTTCCTCATGCCTTCTATCTAGAAGTTTGACATTGAGACTGACCTAGTAGATGGATGATCCTGTTGTCAAATCAGACCTCCGGCCAGAGGGGCTTTGCTGGGTGTCTCTTTGGAAATTTCTCATTATGACCATAGGCCTCCCGATTGGTACCCGTTGGTTCCAGAGCCAGAGTGAGTGGGAAATACAGGTGTAGATGTAATAGCAGTCAACAGTTATTGGGTGCTTGCCATTGGTTAGGCCCTGTTCTAAGTTTTTAAAATTATTATTATTAACTTAAAATCAGTACCTTCTGATGTAAATGCTACTGTTATTGTATTTACATTACAGAAAGAGACCAGGATATGAACAATTTTCCCAAGGTCACACATAGCTTCTGAAGCAGCCTGGTCTCAAACTTTAGCACTCTGGCTCCAGACCTGGGTTTTTCACCATGATGCCACAGTCAGTCAGACTGGTCCTTCTGACACAGACAGTGCCTCAGGAGTTTAGCTTTGGACTATAGCAGATGGAGCAAATTTCTCTATCATGGAAAATCACAAACTCAAACCAAACCAAACAAGCCACAAATACAGACTTAGTTTCTCACTGGATCACTCTCTATCCAGTGCCAACTCTTGTTTTGGATGCCAGCTGTAATGTCCAGGGAGAAGAGTGGTCAGAATTTGCGAACTGTCCTGACTAGGCTGGAGATTGGTCTCTTTGGGGTCCCATACCTCAGACCCAGGGAGGACTCAGAAGATGCCACCAGGAGCTCTTAGGTGGAATTCTCTGACCCAGGATTCACACCATTACTCTTCCCAAGCTTGAGAGGTCTCCAGCTGGCTGAGCAGCAGGCTCGAGAGCCAAAGCCATCTCCATCCCTCCTTATAAATCTAGCACCAGAGCTGCCAACAGACAGTGCTGGATAAAGTCTGTTCTGCCCCCTGCCAACCGAATGGCCCGACCGCATAAGGCTCCAAGTTTTCTCAGTCTCATAAAACTTGGCTGAATGAGGCAGTGATGCCATGGACTTTGCATTTATCTTGTACACCTGACAGTTCCCATGATGAAGATGGAGTGCTTCCCTCCTGTCAGAGTGCTCTTGGCTCTTTGGGAGGATAGGAAAGCAGGGTGAAGGTTGGTGGTTGGGAAGGCTAATCAAAGCCAGGGAAAAGAGCATGTGGGATGGGAGGTGAGGTATGGGAGGAATGGGGGTGGGGGCAAGTGGCTGGGGATAGGGGGAGCACTAAGACTTATGATAAAAGAGAGTCTCAGAGCCCTTTGAGCCCTCTGTGCCCTTTGGGCCATCAGTCATGTCTGCATTTCAGGATAAGCCTTTCTGTTAGCCTCCAGTCCCAGCATGGGAGTGTCCTCACAGTTGCCCTTGGGGCCGATTTCTTCTAGCTAAATCCGCCATTGTGTGCATTCCTAGGGCCAGCCTAAAGGCTCTGGCCTGACAGGCTCGACTCTGTGCCACAATGAAATGGTTTTGTTGTATTTGTGTTGAGGTTTTTTGAATGGGGAGAATCAACCGGGAAGAGTTCACCATTGCAGCTGAGTGTGAGAGAAAAAAATAGAGAAGAAAACAGTTGCACTTGAGTGGAAAGTTCACTTATCGGCTTCTTGGCTTATCTTGCTTAGAAGTCATAAACTTGATTCTAGTCAAGAGGCATATTTGTTCCTGGCACTTGGACATCAGCGCAAACACTTCACATATCAGATCAGTGATTAAGGGGTGCAAATGCCCTGAGTCTTTCTCTGTCTCCGCTGCCTTGTTTATAAAGTAGGACTAGTCACAGGAGCTATTTCGTGGAGTTGTTCGGGAGTTGAATAAGGTGATGTATATAATGTGTGTGATGCAGTGTCATCCAGTTGCCAAACCAAACCATCCGGTTTAATCTGACTCATGGGGACACCATGTGTTGTCGAGGAGACTGGCTCAAAAGCATGCTCACAGCTGTGTTCTTTAAATATGAAACTGCCGGGCTTTCTCCTAGGCATTTCTGGTTGGTTTGAATCAGCAATTTTTTAGTGAATTCGCTAGTGCTTAACTGTTCATACCATCCATGGAATGCTATCTACTCAATGAATGTTAGTTAATAGGATTTGAGTAATATTGGAAGGACACTGGCTACTCTCAGAGGACCATAAAAACAAACAAACAAATACACCTTAGAAATTTTAAGGCAACCTGTTAAAACCAAGCTAGGAGTGGATGTGATGCTGTTTTTCAACGTCTTCCTAAGAGTCTCATTCTCTAAATAACATTTACATTCATAATAGGCAGCATGCCACTGGTTAAAAATATACGTTTGCTTTTTAACATTTTTTCTATGGTTTTCTTGTTCTTTTAAATCTATTAGTCACATCTTTTCATACCGAGGTCTGAATCTGTTAGGCTCACATTCCATGGCTACATTGTAATCCATCTCCTATCCCAAATATTTGTTGGTTTTGCCCTGTTCCTCCATCCTTCTGCTGCTCTGACCTCCTTTGGAATCCAGGAACTTTTTCCCTTGCATGCTGTCGGATCCATCATGTTAAAGAGAGCGTGACCAGATGGATACCATCCATCACAGAGGACAAGCGAGAGGGGCAAGGGTGGCCTGCAGAAAGCCCTAGTTTCACGAACTCTGGTTGATGGAAAAGCTCCTGCCCTCTGGGGTCTTATTTGCAAAAAATCAAATAAAAGCGTCTCCTTTGGTGAGAAAGCCCAATTCAAAATATTTTAAATAGATTTTGAAAGCGAATCTTTTCATTGAACTCTGCATTCACTTATTCCATTTTACCAATTGTTTCTTGAGTACCTGCTTGTGACAGGTACAATTCTGTTTCATTTTTTACACTCTTTATACCTTCCTGGGCCCTGTCTAAAAGTATAGATATTACATTCCTTGAGCTTGTTCAGTTATTACAGACTAAACCAACAGGTCCACGAATAAAATAAAACAGTCTTTGTCTGATACCCATGCCGAGTGTGGATTTTATGAGGGACACGAGACCAAAGACAGCATGTAAAACCTATTCTGATGTGTAAGTCCTAACAATTACTTCCCCTAACTCTTCCTTATTTAGGACAGTAGTCTCTTGTTCTCCGGAAGAGTACAAAGTGAAACTGATATCACTTAGAAAGCGGGAAAAAAACTAACAAAATCTGTCATGAGGACTGTAGAAATGAATGACACAAATGGGCTATTTCGTTGAGAGTCAAGAAGTATCTGGTGTATACCCTGAACTGATGTGGCACTGCAAGAAAATTAGTGCCAAAAGTACAGCTGAAGAGAGTCCTCATTCTTTAGCGTTGAAAGTTTTTTTTTCTGAAGCAGTTCTTACTCTATAAATGTAATATTGAGGTGACATCGGCCTCACCGATCTAATGAAAGAAAACCAAAAACACCGAACTGTAGAAAGATGAAGTTTTTGTGAGTGTGAGTATCTATGTGTTTGTGTGTGTGTGCATGAATGTAATCTGAGTATATTAGACTATGAAATTGGAAAGATTAGGAGGGAAAAACTCAGTAGGGTTTGCAAAATGATAGAAAATCGAAGGATGAGAATATAGTTGAAGTTCGTATCTCCCCAAAGAAGGCCTGCGTGCAGAGTGGCTGTTTGGGGGCTGCCCTGCTCATGGCAGGACTAGCAGTTCAAAATCACCGTCCACTCTTCAGAAGAAAGACAGGTTGTTGATTTTTCATTTCCTCGAAGAGTTGTTGTCTCCGAGACCCACAAGAGCAGTCCTGTCTAGTCCTAGAGGATCCCTATGAGTGGGCTTGATGACAGTGAGAGAGCTATTCCATTTCTAGGACCCTGTGCTTTTAATTCATAAATTCTCCTCTGGTCAAGCCCCAAGCAAGTACCTTTGAATGTTGCTTTTTGCTTGAACCTTATGATGCTAATCCACCAGTGGGCCGTGAGATAACCAAAACATGTATACGATAATGTACTCCTATCAATTATCCTGTCTAGTTGTTTCGGTGTTTTCTAGCTGAGGAATTTTATAGGATGTTCTGTTTTAGGATGAAGAGATATCTTAAGCAGCACACTCCTCCATGGGAACAGACTCCTCTACTTCCCTCAGCGCACATATCCCAGGTGTGATGAAAGAGTCTGAGTTGGGACATCTGTGTACTCAGGTACCACCTGTGTCTGTGTGGCACGAATGTTATGAGTTTCGTTCTACAGGGAAATTCAGCTCATTTTGCTAGCACTGAATGCATTTGTGTAGTGGGGGAAGGAAAATGACTATCATATATATATATATCCCCGGTACCCAGTTGCATAGAAGAGTATGTCAGCTAAAATATGTTAAACCAATTTCGCAGGTAATGTTAAAAAAACCCCAGCAACATTGACAAGTGGATAGAAATCACTCATCTTGACAACTGATTATGTAGATGAGAAAAGATGCAGGAAGTGATCTGTCCCACAGAGGAATGGGACTGGGAATAAATCCCTTGTTGGTATAATGAATACCATGACAGGTGGGTTGTGTGCTACATTAACTCTCTCAGAACTCACACTTCCCCCACCTCCAGCCATATGCAAAGATGCCCGGAAGGTCAAGAGCGGTCCTAGGTGTTTGGGATCCCAGAAAAGTTCAAAATTTAAAACAGATCAAGCTTCTTGAAATGAGTATCATATCTTCTTCGTTCATCTCGTTTGCTTTTTAAAAACTCAGACTTGAGTGAGACTTTCTGAATGATTTCATTCTTGTCCACATCCACATTTAAATATTTACAGTGGGGGAAAAAAGTGAATATAAAGTAGATTGTTTTTCTTTGGCATCTTTATGCTATTTTTTTTTTTTTTAAAGAACAACTTCCACCCTCATCATGTTTTTCCTCTGGATTCCAACAGCACTTTTGATTGGTTTGCTTTGCACTTGCCATGCGGTATTTCCTGGGCAGGGCCATTGTTTCTTTGGGGGTCAGTAACATTCTCCGGCAGAACTTCTCTGTGGCACTTCCAGTGTTTAGTTACTATCTGATCCAACACCGTCCACCACTCATTGTGAGTGCTAGGCTTCCATTAACAACATCGGACCACATCTGCATTTACAAACGTGTGATGAACAAGGATTCGGCAGTCGCGCCAAATACCTGCAGGGAACGGGACATTTTACACATCGCACTTGTCTTACAAATCAGATGTGTATGTGTGTAGAAAAATGTGCAGTTTGTCATCTCCTATCAATGAAATAGACTTTGAATAGTGCCTCTTTCCGGTCAACTGGAAGTTATTGTCAAGCAAAATACGTTCCATGGGTAAAACCAAGATTTAATTTTCCACATGCCTTTACAAATGGTAACGAAAGGGAAACGTCGGAAAACAACGTGTAATCAGGTCCTCTGGAAATGTACCTAGTCCCCAGCGCCTGTGACAGACGGTGGCTGTTGTTTCACTTAGCGGCTGGCCTGTCTTCTTCTAAAACCTCCGCAGCCACTTGGGTAGCACCATAGCAACCATAGCACCACAGCAACCAAGGACAGATGCACGGGGCCTGTGTATGGTGTTCTTTGGCTAGGAATGGAACCTAAGTGTCCCCTATAGAATGATGAATAAGATACATTTACCAGTAAATCAGTGGTAAATAGGAAGATGTAGATAATAAGACGCCTATCCGTACTGTGCCTCAACACAGGCATAATTCTTAACTTGAGGTATATGGCTGGCTTCAGCAGATCCTGAAACTTCCTGGAAAGTCTCAAAAAGACTTGTGAATTGATATGACCTTCCCTGAGAAAGGACTAGAATGGTTTTGTCATATCATCAAAGGGTCCAAGGACTCAAAATATTAAGGGGCACTGAATTAGAAGCTTAGAATTCACTTGTGAAGAATTTTAGATGGATATCCCCATGCAGTCTTAGATGGACTTTAATAAACACTGTAAGGTATTTATTGATTTACGATATGTCATTTACGTTTGAAAAAGTATATCTACATTTCAGGCACTGTCCTAGGTACTGAGAAGATCAAGATAATTTGAAGCGTTTCCAGAGTAAAGAAGCCTAAACAGTATTAGGTCACAGTGAATCCCCTTTATGTTCTTAAGGTGCTTAGGTGATTCTTGGTTCATTTGAAGGTTGATTGTCACTATTACTATATTCGGAAGAGACTTGGAAACTTTGCTCTTCAACAGAAAGTGTGTAAGTCAAATGGAAGCGATGATGAAGTAAAAGAGTTGAACAGAAGGTGTCCGGGGGTAGCTCGAAGAGAAAGTAAAGCATTGTAAGGAAATGCACAAAGACTTGAAACCCAAAAAACAAAACGGAAGACGATCCTTGGCATTTCTCCAGCCAAAGAACTGAAGGAAAATTCCTAGCCTCTAGTTGCAATACCGAAAGCTTTTATGGAGAAAATACACTTATTTAAAATGAATCATTTTATTGGGGGCTGTTACAGCTCTTATAACCATCCACACATCAATTGTAGCAAACACATTTGTGCATAAATTGCCACCATCATGTTCAAAACATTTTCTTTCTACTTGAACCCTTGGTATCAGCTCCTCCACTCCCACCCTTGTGAACCCTTGGTAATTATAAAGTATTATTATTTTCATATCTTACACCATCTTCTGTCTCCTTTCACCCACTTTTCTGTTGTTTGGCCCCTCAGAGGAGGGAGTGTCTACAGTAGATCACTGCAATTGGTTCTCCTGTTGTCCCCCTTCCTCCACCACCTTCCCTCTACCTTCCCCCTGGTATCACTACTCCCATTACTGTTCCTGAGGGGTTTAGCTCTCTTGGATTCCGTGAGTCAAAAGCTCTTATCTGGGGGGGGGGGGGAAGAGCTCTTATCTATACCTGTGAACATGCTCTGGTTTAGCTGAATTTGTAAGGCAAAACTGGGGCCATGATAGTGGGGTGGGGTAGGGTGTGTATGTGAGGAGGAAGCATTAAAGAACCAGAGGGATGTTGTGTGTTTCACCAGTGCTATACTTCACCCTGGCTGACTCGTCCCTTCTTAGTGACCCTCCTGTCGGGGGATGTCCAATTGTCTATAGATGGGCTTTGAGTCTCCACTCGAACCCCCCTCATTCACATCCATAGGATTGTTTTGGGTCTTCTGATGCCTGATTCCTGATCCCATCCACACCTCGTGATCACACAGGATGGTGTGATTCTTACATGTGGGCTTTGTTGCTTCCAGGCTAGATGGCTGCTTGTTTAACTTCAAGCCTTTAAGACCCCAGACGCTATATCTACTAATCACCAGGCACCATCTGCTTTCTCCACCACATTAGCTTATGTGCCCATTTTGTCTTCAGTGATTGTGTCAGGAAGGTGAGCATCACAGAATGACAGCTTATTAGAACAAAGTGTTCTTGCATTGAGGGAGAACTTGAGTAGAGGCTCAATGTCCATCTGCTACCTTAATATTTAACATAAATATATGTACATAGGCCTATATCCCTATCATTATATATTAATATATTTAAAAATATACTACATGCCTAGATTTACACCTCTATAAATGTCTTTTGCCTCCTAGTTCTTTCCTCCATTTCCTTTATCTTTCCTCCTGTCCCGCTATCATGTTCAACTTTTATTCTGCTGTCAGTTATTCCTCTGGGGTACACTGCACTTGCTCAAACCCCACCAGGCATTCTACACCCTCCTCGCCATTGATTTTTGATTGCTTTTTGTTCCCTTGTTATTGGATTTGCTGACTCCCCCGACCCCTTCCTCCTATTCCTTTCCCATGTTCCCCCGGAACTGTTGGTCCTGTAGTGTTCTCATCGGATTGTAAACAACCCTGCCTATTATATATAGAAAGGAAAGAAAGACCTATAAATAGCTCCAGGTCTGTTTGCTGACCCTTATGAATGTTTTCCAATTTGGTCTAATGAGATGCCAAGCCCTGACCCCGGAGTCAGAAGTCTATTGAATTGAGTAGGAAGCATAAGAAGAATATGAAAGAATTACACCAATAGTCACCATCACCAAAAGGAATAGGTTGACAGCCAGTCTTTTTAGGAGGTTTCCTATGACCAAGAGAGGATCATCCTGAAGGGACAAGTCAAAGCTATCCTGAAGACCTTGGCCAAAAGCAAGGAGCCCAGAACGGAAAGAATGTCAAATGAAATGTCTCAACAAAGATGTAAAGTATGAAGTGCCTACTCACCTATGCCCAGTCCTGGCCAAGTGACTGGAAGACAATCATATTTGAGGCCATTCAAAAGTAGAGTTCCAAGGAAATAAGGGAAGTATCCAACAATTTTATCAATTAGTATATATAAAAAACATTTTGCTGAGGGTAAGTAAAAAGTGGTTCCAGACATACATATAGAGGGAATTCAAGTGCACATCAGAAGAGGACTTGGAATAGGGAATGTTGTCTGCTGGAACTTGGCTGACAGCTGAACATATTAGAAAGATGTTTACCTCAGTTTTATTGCTTTTCAGTGGCACCCAACTTTATGGAGCATCACAAATTATGGATAAAATTGCAAAGTATAGGAATATCAGAACACTTCATTGTGCTCAGGCAAAGCAAGCGTATAGAACAATAGATAGTTCTTTGAGCAGCACAAGGGAATTTTGAATGGCTTAAAATCAGGGATGTACACTTTTGCCATGCAAATCACCTGAGCTGCTGGACTACATGAAAAAGATTGTGGCACTCGGTTTGGTAGGAGACTATCCACTTGGCATTTTAGGATGGCCATTCTTGCTTGTTGAACGTGAAGAAGACTTTAAGATAAACAAGTGTGCCTTACACAATTGATGTATGTATGGACTGTGATAAGAGTTGTATGAGCCCCTAATGAAACGATTAAAAAAAAAAAGATACACAACAGTAACTATCTGTACATATTATAACTTAATGTAAAAAAACAAAACAAACAAAGTGAAATACTCCCAGACGGACCAATAAACTACATGATGATCAATGGAGACATCATTGAAGCTGCCCACGATTTCATTTTGCTGGGATCCACAGTCGGCATTCGAAGCCACAGTAGTCAGTAAGTGAAAGGACATATCGCATGGTTCAAGTCTGCTGCAAGGACTTCTTCACAGTGTTCAAAAACAAAGATGTCACATTGAGGACTCAGGCGTTTCTGACCTAAACTGTGGAGTATTCAACCACCTCATGATCGTGTGGAAGCTGGACAGTACCAAAGGAAGGAGGCAAAGGGGTCAGTGCTTTAGGATTTTGATGGCGATGAGGACCATGGAAGACATAACATGGACTGTCAGCTGCCTTGGAAGAAGCCAGAATGCTCCTTAGCATCAAGGACTCTGGACATATGATCAGGAGAGACCAGTTCTTGGAAAAAGACATCACCCTTGGTAAAGTAGAGGATCAGGGAAGCACAGGAAGGCCCTCCATGGCACAGGTTGATGAGGAGGCCCAAACACAGCAAAGATTCGGAGGGTGGTGCAGGGCGGGCAGTGTATGGTTCCGCTGTACACAACGTCACTACGAGTTGCAACCGACTTGACGGCACCCTACAACAGCATCCACTTCTAATTGAGTTACCGTAATAGCTATAAATCACTGCAATTAACATTCACTTCTATTGTGGCAGATATAATTAAGAATAATACATATGTGACTATTTCTGCCTTTTATAATGAGCTTTCATAGTAATCACTATTGGAACTACAGTATTAAGTATAATTACTAAGTAATCTACTAGAACACAGAATTACTTTATAATTATATGATATTTTCCTAAGCATCTAGCATGCAGTTTCTTTGGGAGTCAAGCACAATAGTGACATTTAGCGATCCATTACATAACTGATGGCATCTTCAAAGTACACGTGAGTTCACCTCCATAACTGTTAGGCATCTGAAGCTCCAAAATAAAGCCAGTCATCCAGCCCCTTTCTGAAAAAGGAGTATTTCTTTACCTTTATTTCAGCATTCTCATTTCAAAGGGAATATCGACTCCAATTTTGGAGTCCAAAAATAAAGCAGATGGCATGAATTGGCTCAATTGAAATATATATATATATCTGTGTTCAATAAACCAGAATGAAATTTTGAAAAGATACTTATATCTCCATTCACAGCTAATTTTTTGGCAGGTAGGTCTAAAATCATAATAGAAATTTTGGGATGTATTTTCCAAAACTATTTTCAGCTTAATAAGATGTACTCTCTAGTAGATACAGATCTCACATAAAAAAAATAGAATTAAAAAAAATCCTTGGGAAATATGGGTGCAACAACTAGATCTGTAACTTATTTCTTAACAAAGCACTTATTCAGTTTTTAAATAGCCCCAAATATAGCAATCAATAAGACAGAAAAAAAATATTGCAGATAGCACGGTTCCAACTTTCATAAAGTTGGAGAGCCATAAAGAATAAGAGAGCCACGTTTATTTTATGAGGCATTCAGGTGCATCTGGCATGTCACAGGGAGTCGGAGAGGGTAGGTTTGAAGTCAGACTGAGCAAGAGAGGTTCAAGAACGGGGGTGATCGTGACCAGTGCGGACCTCCTCCCGCCTCTGCCCCTTGACCTGTGCTGAAGAGAAAAATGCAGCGCCTGTCTGCCATCCGAATGATTTGACAAGCACCACCCCTGGGAAGTAATAAAAGAGAGGCCAACCTGTCAGTCTCGGGCCTTACACAGTCTTTCTTTACTGCTTCTAATGCAGGAGAGGACGAAGAACTTGAGGTGAACTTTAAAACAAACAAACAAACAAACAAACAAAAATGTCACCATGGAGTCAACGTGGACTCGTGGAGATCCATGTGTGTCCTTAGAGAACTGTGAGCCATAGAATTTTCAACAGTTAATTTTTCAGAAGTCCACTAACAGATTGTACTTCCAAGGCACCTGTGGGTGCAGTGGACCCACCACGATCTAGGTGAGCAGCTAAGCATATTAACTGCTTCACCTCTCAGGCACCGAGAGGCTGACTGAGTGGTTGACTTCTCAAGGCAGTTACAACTACTATTCTATTTTTACTTTTTCCATTAACCACCTCTCTTGTTTCGACTCATGTTATCCCTTCCCATTTAGCCCCAACAACAGTGTTAAATAAATATTTTAAAATTGAAATGAACTAGATTGATTCAATTATGGGTGGGTGCCTTGGGACGCTGCCTAGGTCAGGTTGACATGCATAATTTATGCATCGGGATTTGTTTTGAAAGCTTGTCTATCTCAGTTTCAGAGTTCAGCAACATTGATTAATTAATTGAACATCTAGGAATTTATTTGTATCCTTTCACGAGCAGATTGGGAACATGAGCAAGAGGTCCAACATAGCATTTCTAACAGCGTATTATAAACATAAGCATGACTTTTCAGGAGGGATAATAATGGAAACCTGCGGTTCCTATGATGTCAGTTGCAAGTATTCAACTTTGGTACTATTACAGGAAAATAGCCCAAGGTCATGGTGGTTATTGGTTGCTTTGAGTTGGTTCTGAATCATAGCAATCCTCAGTGCAACAGAACTGAGCACAGGATGCCCTGGCCTGGGGTATCCTCACAATTATTCTTATATTGGAGCTCAGCGCAGCCTCTGTGTCAATCCATCTTGTCAAGGGTCTTCCTTTTATTTTTTATTGCTGTCCGTGTACTCTTCCACGCATGATGTCCTTCGTGAGGGACTCGTCTCTCCTGGTAATATGTCCAAAGTATGTGAGACTAAGTCTAGATATTTTTAAACGAGATATTTTTAAACAAACAGACCTGTTTGTTCTTTTGGCAGATCATGGTACTTTCAATATTCTTCACCAGCACCATAATTCAAATGCACCAATTCTTCTTTGGTCTTCCTTATTCCATGTCCAACTTCCACATGCATATGAGACCATGGAAAATACCATGACTTGGGTCCGGCCCACCTTCAAAGGAACATCCTTGCTTTTCAACACTTTACTGAGGAGGTCTTGTGCACCACACGTACCCAATTACCAATTCAGTGTACCATTTTATCTCTTGACTGCTCCTTCTGTGAACATTGATGGTAGATCCAAGCAAGATGAACTACTCAACACCTTCAAACTTTTCTCCTCCTAGCAGTATATTTCCTATTAGTTCAGCCATGGACATCTTAGTTTTACTTAGATTGAACTATCATCTGAAGTGAAGGCTGAAATCCTTCTTCTTTATCTGAAAATGCTTCACGACCTCCTCGCTAGTTTGTGCTATCTGAATAACGTATGTTGTTCATAAACCTGATGTGGTGCACTTCTTCATATAGTCCCACTTTGATTATTTGCTCTGGATACAGATTGATTGCCGCATATACTCAAGTATAAGCCTATCTGAATATCAGACCTCCCTCCGTCTTGATGCTGTATTTCTTCACAATTGTACACTTTCTTTTATTCCTTAAAGTTTCCATTGCCAGCTCTGAGAGATCATCCAGCAAGTTAAAATGAATACTACCTTATTTGAGGTCCTCCTCAGAGCAATTGTGTGATCCTGCTCTTCTGAGTGTACAAGAAGAACAAACTGGGAAAAATGACTGAGCATATCATATATCACTTTTCATCAGCGAGAAGAAAGAAGGTACAGTTGTAATATTCACATAGGGCCATAATGTGCAAACCAAAATTTTCTAAGCTTATTTTGTATTTTTGAGTGGTTATTAAAGTTATCTGTAGTTAAGTGAAATTACATGGGATGGCTCTTCTACCTATATCTTTCTGATTCCCACCAAAGGACTTGGTGGGGGCCATACAAATAGGGTTATGAAACTCTAATGGAGAGGACTGGTCAGTTTTATCTCCACTGGTCAGTTTTGTCTTCCATAGAAGCAGGAGGAAGAGTCACGAGACCATAAAGAAATAAGAGGCACCAATAGATGGTGTGCAAGTTCCCTGCCTGATGTGGAGGAGGCAGCAAAGGCACCTGGGATCACAGCATCATGACTCTGGCATAGAGCTGAAATGCTACCCAGAGAACACGAGGAAAACCCGAGGAGCAGCACCGAGACAGTGAGGGAGAATTGCGGGTGGACTTCCCAACTTACAACACGTGGCAGAGGCCTAGGGACCATGCAACTGAGAGGCAGGGGGTCAGAGAGACATATGCCCCCCCATTTCTTTACTACTGAAAAGGTGCATTCGGATGTTTGCACAGGGGTAAAATTACATTGCTTGCTAAAGGTGCCATTTTCTGCATACATTGTTGTTGTTAGGGACCATCAAGTCCGTTCCCATGAATAGCTCTAGGAACAACAGAAAGAAACGCGGCTTGATCTGATGTCATCCTCACAGTCTTCGATATGTTTGAAGCCATTGTTGTAGTCACAAGGTCATTTGAAGGTCTTCTTTCATTTTATTCTCTACTAAGCAGTATGTCCTTCTGCAGAGGCTCATTCATCCTGATAATGTGCCCAAAGCATAAGAAGCAAAACCTTACCATATTCACTTCTAAGAAGAACTCTGGCTGTATGTCTTCCAAGATTGCGTTTTCTTCTTCTTTTGCTATATTAATATTCTTCATCAACATTCAAAGTCATGGATTCTTCTTTGATCTTTTAAAATCATTGTCCTACTTTCACATGCCTGTGAGGTGATTGAAAGTACTATGGTTTATATCAGAAACACCTTTGTCTTCAACGTCATACCTTGGCTTTTTAATACGTTAACGATCAGCTGCTCTGAAAGGACCCATATTAAAAGGTCCTGGATACTGTGAGGCAAAAATGTGGAACAAAATTCAAAATCATAAAAAGCGACCAGGCTTATCAGTCACATAGAGAGCAGTGAAACCCGCAAGACGATGGCCCTGAGACACTCTTTAAGTCTGGAAGTAAATTCACTGTGGTGCCCCAACTTTCCGCCAAAGAATAAGCAAGTTTGAAAAAGGAGCAATAAATCTAGTGGGGCATGCACCCCGTAGTATGAGCAACCATGGAAGATAAAACTGGCACCCTTTGGCCAAGGACAAAGTTCAGAAGGGTTAGAAAAGAAGAAGCGATGGAAACAGGCGATGTAAGAAGGAATTGGAATGAGCGATAGTCCATTGGGGAGATTGCAGGGAATGAGATGAAGCGAGTGTATGGTTTTGAAGCGTATGAATTGGTGAAGGCATGATCTGCAGACCTTCCTTCGTACGCTTCACAATAAAAAGTCTTAAATAATAGTAATAAAGAAGTCTTTTGCAGTTGACTTACACAATGCAATCCATCTGTTGACGTCTTCACTGCTACTCCCATGGGTGCTGCTTGTGGATCTAAGTCAAACGAACTCTTTGATAGGCTCTGCTTTTCACCATTTATCATGACCTTTATTGCGAAGGATTTCATTTTCTTTATGTTAAACGCTAAGCTATATAAACAACGAGGAGAGTCCCGTCCCTGGGGAAAGACACCGTACTTGGTAAAGAAGAGTGGTAGTAATAAAAAAGAGGAAGGCCCAAAAGGAGATGGACTGGCATCATGGTAACGATGGGCTCAAGCAAAGGAACAATTGTGAGGATGGCACACGACCAGGCCGAGTTTCGTTCCGCGGTGCATAAGGTCGCTATGGGTCAGAACCAATTCAGTGGCACCCAACAACAACAACACAGCCCAGGCTGACCACTCTATCTTTGATCTTCATGAGTAAATACTTCGTCTTCTTCATTTTTAGCAAACAATATTGTTATCTGCATAACTCACAGGTTGTTTGTAGATCTCCTTGCAATCTTGAAGCTACATTCTCCTTCATACAGTCCGGTTCCTCAGATTATTAGCCCAGCATCCACATTGAATAAGCATGGTGAAAAGAAACCATCTTCACTTTAAACCATTCAACATTCTTTTGTTCTATTACAAAGACTACCTTTTCATATAGATGCTATTTCTGCATGTGCCCAGTGAAGCATTTTGAAATTGCCATCTTATCCATTTTACCCATGGATATTTGTTATGATCCACCTAGTCACATGTCTTTGCATACAGTCAATAAAATAGAAGCAAACACCTTTGTACTGTACTCTGCATATAAATATTTATATGACACCATTAATGATGTTCCTCATTTCAAGTCCTCCTATGAATCTGGCTCCAATTTCTGGCAGTTCTCAATTGATGTGCTGCCGCAACCATTTTTGAATTATCTTCAGCAAAATTTTACTTGTGTGTGATAATTTTATCATTTGATAATTTCTACATGCCCTTAAATCAACTATTTGGGGAATGTGTATGAATATGGAACCCTTCCAGCTGGTTGGCCACATAGCTGCCTTCCAAAATGTTTTTCATAGGTCAGCGAGCATGTCCACTGTTGTACTTGTGTCCTTCACCTATTTCAGTTTGAGACTTGTGTTTTCTCCAGTGGGTTCAGTTCTTCAGTGTCATTGGTTTTTCGTCTTTTGCTGCCTCCTGAAATGGTTGAATGTAAACCAGTTCTTTGGGCTATTGTGATTCTGTATTTATTCAATCTTCTTTTTATGCTTTCTGCATTATTCAATTTTTTTTGCCCATAGAATCATTCAGTATTACAAATCATGATTTGACTTTTTTATTCCTTTCAGCTTGAAAAATGTTATTTCTCAAGCTGAACTATTCTTCTTTTTGGTTTTCTTATTCCAAATCTCTGTACATTTCATTATAATACTTGTCTTCTAAAGCTGCCCTTTGGTATTGTGTGTTCTGCTCTTTTACATGATCGTTTCTTTCATTCACTATAGTGTCTACATTCAAGGACAAGTTTCGGTGTCTCGTCTGACATCCATTTTAATCTTTCCTTTCTTGTCTCTTACATGGCCTTTTGCTGTCGTCATGTACGATGTCCTTGGTGTCAACTCCGCCTGTCTTTGGTCACTCGTGTGGACTGTGTCATGTTTATTCTTGAAATGACCTGTACATTCAGGTGGGATGTACTCAAGGTCATGCTATGGCTCTTGTGGACTTCCTGTAATATTGTTCAGTTTCAACTTGAACATGTATAGGAGCAATTGATGAGCTGTGTCACAGTTGGCCCTTGACCTTGTTTCACAATATACAAGAAGGTGAGGTACATTAGTACAGTCCCTGTTTTATGTTGTTGAAAAATTATACTTACAATGAATAAGTCATTGGTTTTCTTAATTTTATCCAGTGACTTTCACATTAATTTCTACTCAAAAGGCCATATATTTTTTAAATTATTGATTCTTGTTTTTTGTTTCCAATTTTCATATTCCAATCACCAGTAATTATCAATGTATTTGGATTGTCTGTTTGATAAAATTTAGACTGAAGAAATTGGTAGGAATCTTTAATTAATGCATTTTGTCATTATGGATTGGTTTTGTAACATTGAATAAGAGTTGTAGTAACAGATCATCCTTTAGGTTGTTATTCTATCAGGGGTAGCATTTTACTTTAGTAGTCTTGAAATGACAATAAAGTTAAATAAAATAAAATACAAATGTTTCTTTGATGATGAATGTCATTGTTTTTGTCCAGGTAGACTAGAGAAACAAATCCATAGAAACTCATGTGTATAAGAGATATTTTTTTATAAAGGGTAATTATACATTAAGAAAGCATCCCAGACCAGTCCAATCCAAGTCCATAAATCCGATATTAGCCCATATGTCCCATACCAATCTAGGAAGTCCTCTTCAGATTCAGGAAACACATGCAATGATGCTGAGTGCAGGATGATCACAGGCCAGTGAGTAGAAAGTCTTTGGATCCAGTGGCGTTGTAAGCATGTCAGTGCTGGCAGGATCTCTACATGGCTTCTCCGGCTTCAGGGGTCTGGTTGCATCAGGGTAGGTCCATGTGGCTTCTCCAGCACCCAGGGCACGGGGTCTATCAGGGTAGTGCCATGTGTCTTCTCAGTAGAGCATCATCTCAGGGAGTGAGCAGAGAGAGACCGTCTCCCACCTCCAAGGAGAAAAACACAGCAGTTCCCAGAATTCTCAGGAGAAGGCCATGCCCACACAGAGGTCTCATTGGCTATTTCCAGATTGACAGGTGAGACTCCACCCCTACACTCCCAATCCTCAAATTGACACTAGATTATGTAACTACCACACCATTTATCTGACACTCAGTATAATAGTCTACCTGATTGACAGTGGCCAATGCCAGTCCATGTCAGGTCACTAGAATGCTTAGGACATTGATCTTTACAAATTCCATTTCATTTTTTAAAACTTCCAATTCTCCTTTATTCATAATACTTCATATATTCCATGTTCTGATTACTAATAGCTATTTGCAACAATTTCTCCTTATTTTTCTTTAGTAACACATCTGCAAATAGTCCCAAAGTTCTGCCTCATTCACCTCAACCAAAAGTTGACTCTCCTTTGAGGAAGCAGCTCTTTGTCTGTCATTTTTTGAGCACCTTCCAGCCTGCGGTCTTCATCTTCCAGACAGTGGTGCTCTGCTCTTCCTGCCCAAGGTTTCCAGTGGCCATGTTTCTCAGAAGTCAAACTCCAGGCCCTTCTTGCCAGTGGAAATCTGTCCCCCGTAACAACCCAGCTGACATTTGAAATACTATTGGCAGGGTTTATAGCACCACCACAACACATAAGCTACCACAGATTGAAAAAATGAGAGCCATGTACTATATATATATATATTTATTTATTTCCTTCTTTTGTGTCTGTTGTAGTTGGAGTCATTTTTCTAAATTATTTCTCAATTTTTAAAAAAATGCAGTGAGGATTCACTAGTGTAACATGTTGAAGTTGTGCTGGATGCCTATGTGGAGTGGTATCCATATAGTATGGAAAACGAACAATAGAAAATAGCATGCGAACTCTGAGCCTGTTATCCAAGACTCAAAAATCTGGCTATAGTTGCATCTCAAATCAACTGAGCACACATGCACTGGGCAGAACAGCAAAGTGTGGATGAGGGTGTATTCTATAGGCAAGCTGTTGTTTTCAAATTTCTGCTCTATCATACTTGCTCTATATTTTGTAAAAATGAGTAAACTTTTTCACCTTTGCAATTGGGCATTGTAACACTCTTTACGACAGGATTACTGTGAGATTAACTGCGTTTTCTAGGCATATGCTGTTGGTTTTTATTAAGTGCCGTCCAGTCATGTCCATCTCATAGAGACCCTATGTGCAATAGAACAAAGCACCATCCCGCCCTGTCCTATCTCCCCAATTTTTCTTATGTTTGAGCCTATTGTCGCAGCCACGTTGTCAATCCATCTTGTCAAGGGTCTTCCTCTTTTTTACTGTCCCTCTACTTTACCAAGCTTGATGTCACTTTCCAAGGACTGGTCTTTTCTAATAATATGTCTGAAGTATGTGAGAGGAAGTTTTGCGATCCTTATTTAGAGGAGCATTTGGGCTGTACTTATTCTAAGACACATTTGTTCGTTTTTTGGCAGTACCATGGTACTTTCATTATTCAAAATATTGAAAGAATATTGAATATTGAAAGGCAAATTCTGGAAATTAGTAAATAACAATACATTTTCTTCTTATCATTATTATTACTATTATCACTCATAACCAATTATTGGCCATGTTGCTAGTGCTCAATATTTTTTGAATTCCTTTTATAAATTAAGTGTTTCCTAAGTGCTAAAGGTATGAGTAAAAAGATAGACTAAAATTCTGTTATTATTATGTACAGTACTATGTCAGTAACTAATTCATTCAGAAACTATTCACGTAGGGTGCTAGGCACTTCTAAGCACTATCACAGCTGTTTATTAAGAGTGACACAGTCTCTACTTGGATATTTATTTTTATTTTATTATATCAATAATTTCAATGTGATATCCTTGTCTAAACTATGTAGTCATCGAGGTCAGTAACTCTTTTAAACATCTCATATCCTAAGAACCACAAAGGGATGAGTATGTTAAGATTTTGTTTATAAATATCAAACTAGTGAGAAGATGAATGAATACATGAATACCTACATCCACCAGGCACAAAGAGGTCAGCAAATTAATTGCAAAAGATATTGAACTCAACCCTCCTGATTGGAAGAAGCACATTACAACTCCATTCTGTGAGATGCTGCTGGATGATTCGAACAGCTACTCTGTTTTAAAATCAGAACTTCAGATCTTATAAGCAATCTGCTTGTCAGAGAGGAAGGAGTTGCACTCCCTGCCCTCCCCTCCCCTTGCCACCATACCTAATTGCTAAAGGAATATATTAATCATTATGACGGTCTTCAGCATGTGCAAAATAGAGGTCTCAGTTAAATTACTTAACTCAGTTTTGCTGTCTACTTGTGGTAGGAATAAAATCTTCAAAGGATATAACCCATTGCTGTTGAGGTGACTCTGATTCATAGCGACACTGTAGGACAGCGCTGAGCTGCCCCTTAGGGTTTCCATGCAGAGGTCAACCTAAAGGCAGTAGATTGCAAGCTATTTCACAGAACAGCTGGTAGGTTTGAACTGCTGACCTTTTGGTTTGCAGCCAAGGCCATAACCATTGGACCTCCAGGATCCCTCAAAAGCATATGAGATCTGGAATTGCAAAAACATGCTGGTGGCCTTATCTATGATGCCTGTTATTGTCTAAAATCAATTAGTTACGTCTTTCATTGCACTTGGACTGAGAATGACCCTAAGTGCCAAAATATCAGTAAAGTGGATGATATTTTTAAACACTTTGTGATGTGTGGTGGACACCAGTACAGTGGGATTTTTTGTCACGGAGAGCCCATTCACAACAGAAGGGAAAACGGTTTCTGCACCATCCTGATCATCGACTGCAGATGAAACCATTGTGATCGTAGCCATAGAAGAAAGTACCTCTTGAAGAGTTCTCATGTGCGATCATAAGTTTGCGCAGGATGAAGTCCCTGGTCAGGCGTTGGCGAGAATGTCTTTTCTTCTTCTTTTTCATGGCTGGAGGAAGATGTGAGCCTATTCGATGTTTTAGTAAAGCCTGGAGTGTATTGCTCACTCTGGAAGATGTTTCTTTAAACAGTTTCAGAAATCCAATCTGACCCATTTTCTTCAGACATGCTTATGGGAAACCATATCAGAAAGGAAATGGTTTTATAGAGAACTGATTCTGAGACCTTCTGGCTGCCCCCATATGCAAATCATCAGACAGTATGCAAATGGAGAGCAGTAATACAATCCGTGATTGCAGAATGAAGCATTGCCATTCCTCCTCCTGAATAGGAAAGGAGGAGCTCAAGGTGTCCCCAATCCTAGGAAGCTTCCCAGCAAAGTGAAAATTATGTAAAGTCTTTGCTGAGACTCAGGGAAAGGGTTCACCCCATTAGCCTCTACTGATAGAGTGCTTGGGTAAAATCTGCATTCTGTACTGTTGGCCTACATTCCTCAGGGTGGGTAGAGATGCTCACATGGTACACACAAATGGGTTCCTGTTTTTTCTTAAGTAACGGAGGAAACTTAGCTAACTGGTCATGTAGTTAAGAGGGGAAAAGGAGGTGTCAGCGATCGTCTCATGGTTACACCTTTTGTTTGTGGTTGGGAAGTTGCTTTCTGATTCAAGCACCGATAATGTGTGCTATGGGAAATCCTTCTCAATAGTCAGGCTGGGAACTGGCAAGATTCCTCTCAAAGACAATACGGCAGATACTTCTTCACCATTAAAGGGCTCTCAATCAGCAAGGCTTTGTGTTCAATGGGGTCTATTTGAAGCAGCTGCCCCAATCAGATTTTGTGCTTGGTATTAAGAGAGGCGGTGGGGGAGGGGGGCAGAGGGGGGATCAAACTAAAACAAATCATCTGAAAGGAAATCCTCCTCACCTGAAGATAACAATTTGCATGAAATATGGCTATAACTAAGGTGACCAGATTTAAAGTGGGACACCATTGACCTGGGTGGGGGAAGGGGTGGGGGTGGGGGTTCTTTGGTCGATATGGACCAAATAGACCATTCCCTAGCTTATCGTGCATTCTTTCCAAAAATCTGGACTTTTTTAAAACGCCAGAAATCGGGACTGTCCCGCCAAAAGTCTGGTCACCTTATTATAACAAGATTATTCACATTCTCTAATCATTAGGGAGAAAGAGGGGACTGGCAGATCTATCTTGCAAAGCAACACATTGGAAATCCTTTGTGATAAAAATCTTGTCCACATGGTGATTTTCAGTTCTGTCAGAGACCACCCCAAAATAGTGCCAAGTGAGCACGTCGATCCTCTCGGTGACTGATATGTATTCTTTAAAATTTAGATACCAGTGCATTCTTTCAACTTGATCTAGCTGCCACCTTTCTTCCCCATTGTACCACGGAGTCCAGCAACCGAGCCTCCTTTGAAATATCAGTTTTAGGAAGTGATCTATAGAGAGGATATTAGTAACTTGGAAAAAAACGTGCTGTTGAGAGAGAGAGAGAGAGGTGCAAGAATAGGTTCGGTGATTACTATTTAGAATGACCCACAGATTGAATTGACCCCTGATGGTTTTCTTTTCAAGCCACCATGCCATTGATGTTCAGACACGTCGGTTACTCTGTATTTTTTCTCCTGAAGTGTATTACAGCGAATACAGAAAAATTAATGAAAGGAAGATTAATATAAATAAGCTGTGATGTGAGAAAAACGCAATGCTATGTCTTCAGCATGGAAAGAGATTGTTCCTTTCAATCTCTTAGCACTATAGAGAAGAACCAGGCAAATTTTTGGTGGCTGCAAACTCTTTCAGAGAACATCGTACCATATGCAGAAGGATTCCAGTTGGTTTCTGCTTCTATCTGGGGAAGCATGTATACCATGGGTGTGTAAACCCTAGAATGATCGTCCTATCTAATCATTAAGGACTAGCCAGTAGGTGGCTTTGGAAGCAAGGTCACCTTAAAAAATGAGTCATCTCGTGAAGGCTGCTTGTCTCCTCACAATGTCTAACCAGCAGGGTAGGGCCTCTGCTGCCCATGCACAGGGCTGGTATGGATTACATTGTGTCCCCTGGCTATAACCTGTGGTGATAATCCCATTTGGGAATGGGCTGTCTGCGTTATGTGAATGAGGAAGGATTCGTGTAGGGGATTGACATGAGTTCACCTCTCTTGAGATATAAAAGATATTAAGCAAGCAAGAGAAGAAGGGATGGGAGAAAGAGGGGCACCAAGTACATGAAGATTGTCCAGGAGTATAAACTCAGAAGAAATAAGGATCTTTCCCCAAAGCCTGGAGAGGAGGGGAGGGGAGAGGAGAGGAAAGGACCATGGGGAGGGGAGGGGAGGAGAGGGGAGAAGAAACCTTTCCATAGAGCTCGCACTCTGAGCTCAGACTTTTGCCTCCTAAACTGTACAAACTACATTTTGCTTTTTCACGTCTGCCACTTGTGGTATTTCTGTATTAACAACACTAGGTAGCAAAGAGAGGGGTTATCACAATGATCTTTGGACAGAGGGCTATGGTCAGAAAAACGATAGGAAAAAGGCTAGAACAGGGCACCCACCATCTGCTTCAACAGAAGGGAAGATGGAAAACCTCAACAGGGAATTGGAATTGGTATGGAAAACCCACGGCGCGGCATTGATTAAGGTGACTTTGGTGAGGAGGCCTGTGATTTGTGTCATGGACAAGGAAATGGAGTAACATTTTGGACTCGAATCCACGGTATGCCATAGAACTGCAATTGTACCTGACCCTGGGAGCTCCCGTAAAACCTCCGTGTCGGGCTAAGCAACGAGACTCCCTGGGAATATGACCAGTCTACACATTTTATGGGACCAGGGCCACAGTGGGCTAACTGGTTCTTAAGATTGGCAAAGAGCCGAGGAGTAGTGGGGGCTCATCAGACGCAGCCTTCTGTTTTACAAAGAGAAGTCTACGACATTGACTTTGGAACCATGAAGAGAATGTCAAGGGAAATGAACCGGGCTAAGCCAGGAGATCCTTTGAAACCGAAAAGACTGGACACCATTGGCATTGCGTATTTCAGTGAGAGGTCTTAAATTGCGGGGCAGGAGGGGGTGGGGCAGGGGATCAGCTTTCTATCACTTGTTATTTCCCAGGTTTCTTAGGACAAGTAGAGGCTTCTTTTCTAAAATTAATTTATGTGGATTCTTTTTGTCTTCTCTTTCCATCACTACTTCTATCCCAGCAATAAGAAGCCCTGATGGAGGAAAGATAAAGCATTTGACTGCTGACCAAGGTTGGCAGTTCAAACCTACCCAGTCCCTCCGAGGGAGAAAGACCTACAGATCTGCCCCTTCAATGATCGTGGTCTAACAAACCCTGTGGGGCAGTTCTCTGTTACATGAGATTGGTATGAATCAGAACCAACCCAACTGCTCCTAACCGTGTCTCAGCAGGTTCTCGCTTCTCAATCATCATTTCATTACCACGAGTATAGGTGATAATGTTTAATCCAACTCCCAGAAGGAGATACAGATTACTGATTGGTGGTTGTCAAAACCCTCTACAAAATGCACTCTTGTTCCTTATGTTCTTCGATGACTACTCCTTCCCCATATTCGAGCTAATCTTTGTCGCTTGTGTACCACAAACTGTCGTGTGTTGTACGGTGCCCTCCAGTTGGGCCCAATCCACAGTGTCCCTGTGGACAGCAGAGGAAACACTGCCTGGTCCCGGGCCACCCTCACACTTCTTCTTAGCTTTGAGCCTATTGCTATAGTCACTGGGTCAATCTTGTCAAGGGGCTAGGGACGAAGGGATTAGAAACTAGGGAGTAAGACGTGCATTTTATAGACACCACATTTTATTTAGTTAAGTCTCAAAACAGCCAGGGACTATTCATTATGCCTGTTTTTATACTACGGGCCTGGAGGGCTCCTTATAGTCATTAGCTAATATGAGGTAGAGTCCAAATTGAAACTCGGTCTCAATCCCAAGCCCTCCTTTTTAACCAGCATTCTAGGTAGCCTCAATCATTTATCTCCAAGGTATTATTATATCAATTTTAAAGATGAGGAAACAGAAGCTCAGGGAAATTTTGGCTCTCCCACAATTAAAGAACTATTGAACAGTGTAAATGAACTTAATTGTGGGACTTTGGGCCCCAAACATAGTTCCCGTTCCCCTTATCACATCTGACGGCTATAAATTGGTCAAAGAAATATATAAACCCGTCCTCTGAGAGAGATTATCGCTAATGTGTATTCTCTCTCTTCAACACCCCCCTTTTAAATGAAAAAACCTGTTCCTTGGTGATCCAAACTTGTCATTTCTCTCGTTACAAGAGATTTGTCACCTGGAAATATTTGCAAGGTGTTAACCAATCATTAAAAGGTACTTGAAATACCCATTTTTCTTCTTGATGACACGAAACATCAACTGCTTCTTAGATTAAGTACTCCATATTTTAAATTAAGGGCTAGGTTTTGAGTGTCTGGAACTTTCCAGTGCTTTGACTGGAAGTTCTGTCTAGGCAGGAATCCTGAATGATTCTCCTCTGCTTTCAGGTTCAGCCCCTAGCTCATCAGTGAGAGGTACATGCAATTTCTTCCCCATTTTATCCCATGGAGTTGTAGGGGAATAACATCAAGTATCAAAAGTGTTACCTTCTGCAATTCATAAAGTTGCACTGAATAGAATTATCACCTTGAAATTACAGGGTAAAACTCCCTATACAAAAACAGATTAAAGACAAATTAGACTGTGGGCCAGGTCACTCTGATTGTTAATTAGTGATAATGGAAATACAATTAGCATAATGAGTTCCAATTACTGTATATGGAGAAATATGAGCACACGGCTTTCATAAATCTTGGTTCCAGGAAAAATAAAATGCATCTGGTTTAACAAAGCATGCCCTTCTTTTCTTCAGAAAGCTTCCTGGTAAAGATCTTTCTTGTGAAGCTAAATCCTTCCTCTGATGGGTTGTGATTTGGGAAGAAGGAAAAAAAAAAACAAAAAAACCGGCGACAGAATGGATTTGCCCTGTCTGATAGCTGAGCAGTTTTGTATTAGCTCAGCTTCTGTTTTAAACCTCCTAGAAAATCTAACCATCTGTTTCTCCAATCGTGGGTTAAAAATGTTGGGGAGAATCATCGACCATTGCATCAAATGCGCTTATTGTCTTTGAAACGTCGGCGAGGCCCCTTTCTGCCTTTGATAAGCTGTGAAATTGGAGAGCCAATTATAGTCACATATTTACACAAATCTGAATGGGGGTTTGAAAACTCTGTGTTAAGAGTGAGTTGATGAGAAGCAACAGCTTTTCACAGAGCGGCAAGAGGATGCCTACGGGGGTGTTAATGACGTTATTTTTCAGAGAGTAGCTCTACAGGGTCCGATCTTTGTTTTCAACCCGGTCTTCCACTGTCTCAAACTTTTCATGGCTGGCACTAATCTGTCTTAACTTCCTCAGAAGGTCTATCAGCAAAGAGGCAAAAGCTTCCGGTTCCGTTGTCTTTCCTTTTCTACTCCCTCTTGCTCCTTCATTGCCATAAGTGTTGACAGATTACGTTCCAAGGCTGGTTAAAACCCAGGCCATTTGGCCAATGAGTGGGAATGCATGTGGACTGCTCAGCCCACACAGGTGCCATTACACCTTGCACCAAGGGAACGTGCCATCTTCCTTGTTGTACCCTGTAAATCTGATAGATGCTATTAACCTTTTCAGCTAATCCCCGTGGAGCCCTGCGATGGTGAATCTCAGTAGTAATTGCCAAGACAAAAATGTCCCAGCATGCCTATAGTCTCTGTAAGGATCTATGAAGGAGGCAAGTGGGCTGCGCAAACGCCTTTCCCCCAATTGCTTTCTTGATTTACCTTCAGCTGTCAGTCTGCACCCAGGCCCCGGGGCTTCCCATTCTTTTGGACAGGCCCAAGGAGCACATCTTCCTGAGAGCTTCCTTCTGTCCTGAGTGGGACTTTCCTGCTGAGGTGACGTGTTACCCATGGAGACTAGAGGCACTGCTGAAACAGAGGCTTCATCGAGGAGAAACCTTCCCTTCCTGTCTTTGTGATTCACAGCACATTTTCCGTCTGGGTTTGATTGCGGTTGTCATATTTTTAACCTAGCCGAGTCCCCTTAGTCAGTCGGAAAGCAGCTGTAAACTGGATTATTCAATAAAAGAAATGCTTGTCAGGCATCATTCTCCCTTAGCAGTTTGAGGGGCTTTCTCTAAAACTGGCTTTCACACCATACCTCCTCTCCTTGACACACACACACATACACACACACACACACACACACACACACACGAATGAAATCAAAAGGATTATTGACTCTCTGTCAGCCCATATTTAGGATGAGAGGTATGGTGGAGCTTAAAAAGACAAGCTTCTCTCTCTAGTATTTTATTATGAAGATCTGTAGTGGATGTATATTTCTACCTCTGTTTAAGCAAGGAAGAGCACTGTGTTGAGAGGCAGGTGTGGTATACTGGAATGAAGACTGACCTCTCGAGTACGGGCAAGTGTTGAATTGATGGGCATAACAATGGATACTTGATAAACGCTGATATTAAGAATGAATACTTGATAAATGGCTCGAGGCAGCATTTGGGGCAAACCATGGTTACACTCTGGACTTTGTTTTACTTATAATATGCAGGGATTTTTCCCTAGAGACTCTATACGATTTCTTTCAGCTCTCTCTAACATTTTATGAACATTCTAAAGCCCAAATCCAAAGCAGCAGGTTTTTGTCTAGAGCAGGGGTCAGCAAATGCTTGAGACGGAAGAGTCAACCCTGCCTCTCATAACAGTTTAACAATTAGTTGAGTGCCATACATATGTTTTGAAACACAAATGAAATCACCATTATCTGACTAATACCCTTTAACATTTTCCCATTGTCCTTCGGAGCCACTCGTATGTACCGGGAGAGCTGAATAGGGCTCGGGAGTTGCAGCTAGCAGACAACTGATCTAGGGAAATGTTCAAAAGACTTGCAGATCAATGTAAATAATTGTTTACTTTTATCCACTTGCGCCATGTCGAATTAGATTCAACTGCCCCCAATGAAAGAGCTACAACCAGGAGAGTTCTATCCCTTTGTGCCCCAGGAGGGTTGTCCTCAAAACATCAAGGTCAACTCCCAGTTCAAGATGCTCACTGGTGTACCAGACATCATGGCTATATTCTACGCAAGAAGAGAAGTGGGAATTGTGGGTAAAAGACTAAAATACCTGCTTGTCAGCCCTCGAAGATACTTTTCAGGAATTCTTGCCCAGGAACTTGTATTTGTGGGTATCCGTAGTTGTGGGAGAGGCTAGAAAATAGAGTATTTTAATCAGATGCATTGTGGTCCACAACAAACCAAGGCTCTATTAGTAAGAAAGAAAAGGATAATGGATTCTGGGTAGAAAAACAGTAATATTCCTTTGTGTTATGTTGCTTGGTCTCAGAAACAGCTCCCCCACCTTATAAAAAGATGTTATTCTTTTTCGATAGTCCCGGCCTGATGGTAAATGAAGTTCCAGGCAAAATGTTTATGTACTCCTTAAAGACCAAGCAGGAGCCCTCTGCTCTCTTGCCTCTCAAAATGCACATTTGAAATTCCATTTACAATTTAGGAAATCACCCCCCCACACCTTTAAATAGTACTAGATGTGAAAAGTAGCATGGAGGCTTTTATGTACAAGTCATCAGAAAGCCCTAACTAGTTGACAATCAGTGAGTGCAAAATGACTAGCCATTCTCTTAAAGCCACCTCTATTTAGGTGACAGAAAAGGGACGCACACTGTAACTAATTTATAGGACTGCAGAAAAGGAGCTACTTCATTATCTTCTAATGTCCATTGATGGATTTTTAACATAAAAGTTCACATTGGCTCTGTATGTGATAAATAAATATATATATACATATACATATATATACATACATAGAGATATATAGATATCACAAAACCCATAGACTTTGACCACACAGTAGTCTGTCTTCTGGTAGGAGATTCTGGTTCTTAGAAATCTAGGCAGCGTCACATTCTCCAAAGCCTTCTTTGAAAGTGCGGGCAAGCCGTTTGTTGAACAGCTTGCCAGTGTTTCAGATTCCAAATGAATTGCACATCTTGGCAGTTGACATCCAAGGATTCCTACTGATTCTTACTGATTTTCTCCATTTGCCATTGCTGGATTTCAGGGAAATACAGAGAAGAGCGAATGTCAGTGGGCTCACACAGCAGAATTTTTTTTTTTTAATGGAGGATGGACATTTGGGGACTTTAAGCCTCCTGAGGGATACATTAATGAAATGGAATGGCATGAGAGTAGAGTTGAATGTGATGTAATGTGTGTGTGTATACTTAGAGTGCCCCATTCTTGACTCTTAGGAATTTCTTAGGAGGGAGGAAGTTGAAACTTTGGCTCACTTACTAAAGACACGGCATTAGGAGAGACCATTCACTAGAAAGAAACATCATGTGAATACCTTAGAGGGTCAGCGCGAATTAGGGAAACCCTCAGGGAAATGGATGGACAAATACCTAACACAATGGTCTCAAACATCCTAATGATCGTGAAGAAGGAACGGGAGTAGGCGATGTTTTGTTCTGATATACTTAAGGTTGGAGCCAACTTGACAGCAATTGATAACCACGACATGATACTCCATAAATCAATTTTGTTTCAGATGTTAAGAAACAAAACCCACAAAAATGAATCATATGTTTAAATCCCATAAGCATTTTGGAAGAGCTAGTATAGAACGATATTTTAGGTATTTGGGTTGCAAGCAAACCAATTCTGGCTAGCATAAGCAAAAGTGAGCTTATGAAAAGGGTATCAGGTAGTTCATAAAGTCAAAGGTAGGAACAGAGCAAGTGACATCAAAAGCCTAACACAAGGGCAGGTGAGGTGCTGCTGGTAGCGTGAACCACACACCAGTCTTCCACATGCCCATCTTCAGATGTTTCCTGATGCCTCAGAAATGCCTAGGAACAGAGAATATGGCTGATGTCGCTAAGTGATGTGCCCACTTCGTGGCCCAAGGATGACTTGGCAATGCACGTTGATTGACATGGACTCAAGTGGGACATGCAAAGGGGAAAGGTCATTCCCTAAATGAATGCCATTTTTATATGAAATAGGCTGAATGGATGTGGTCGTTTTTATGAAAAAAAGCCAACAACTGCTGTGAAATGGTTCTTACATGTTAATGTTCATGGGACTCTTTTGGACTTCTTCATAAGTTGCAGGCTCTGGCTCAGGAGCTGGTGGGGGAGGCCTGATATACCGTATATACTCGAGTATAAGCTGATCCAAATGTCAGCTGAGGCATCTAATTTTGCCAGAAAAACTGTATTAAAAATGTGATGGAAAACGGCTTATACACGAGTATATACAGTACTTCCTTTCTCATAAAATCTGTCTAATTTGTCACAGATTTTGAGTAGCCATATTTCATAACAGCGAATGCCAGGAAGACAGTGAGCCTCACCTTTCTTAATTTCTGTGTATTTTCTTTTTTCCCCCTTGATGGAAGTGTAAGTAAATCATATGTATTAAAATGAGTAGACCTGGAGTCTAAACATTTACATTGTTTATACATTTGTGCAAACAGGGCCCTGCACACTACAGAACACCATAACCTTTCTAGAAAGTGTAACATGCTCTCTCTCTTTTGTCCCTCTCCCTCTAAGACTAGCCTGATTGCGATGGTTTATGAGTCATAGACGTCGAATCATATAGTATTTACTGCTCGTGACTAGTTTATTTCACTCAGCATTATGCATATGAAATTTATCCACGCCGTTGCAAGAATCCTTGATTCATCCCTTTGTGTTGCTGAATAGTATTCCATTCTGTGAATGTGCTATAACTCATCCATCCTCCATTGATGGGCACTTGGGTGGTTTCCAATTTGTTGCTCTTCTGAATAAAGCTGTTTATGAAAGGTTGTATATGAGTATGTGCTTCCTTTTCTTCAAGGAAAGCACCCAGCCATGCGATGACTGGATGGTAAGGCACTTGTGGATTTAACTTTGCAAGAATCTGACAGCTATTTCTCTACAGTGGTTATTCCATTTTATACTCCCACTAGCTGCAGAGGAGAAATGCCAGTTATTCTGACTTGGTTGTTGTCAGTCTTTCAAGTTTTAATTCTGGAGCTTTTAATTTTAATTTCCTGGATGGCAATCCATGGCAGATGTCGCTGCATGCATATAATTTTGTCCCATTGTTTGCCTAATCCCATTTCCACCTTTAAAAGACAGTCTCCCTTTCAATCGAGTAAATAACTGGCCTACCACTCGACCACGTAATAGAATTTCAGATCGACTCCTCCTTCTTCTTTGAGCTGATACTCACTAGCTACCATCATTCCTAAGCAAGAGTTTTGGAAAAGAGTATGGGCTACCGGACAAGGTAACACTATGTTCTCATTAAAAATAATGCCCAGTTCTTTCTCTGATGGCATTTAAATTTGCCCTCCCAGGCTCCTGGAGTCAAATACATTGAGAGTGTCCCATGTGTGTTCTTTGACACTTGGGTGTAATTGTGGTGAACTTTGAATTTCTAGCTTAAGGTCAGTTATTAACTATTGATGGATTCTCCTTTTCTCTACTTAATGCTAAAGTATTCATACTAACCAAGACAGATGGGAGCGGCTAAGGAGTTTTTCAATGCCATTGCTGTGTAAGCTGTCTTTTGCTTCCCTCCTGTGAGAAACTCGAAGCACTTTTAGAGAGATCTTTTATTCAAGGTAACGGCTGGGGATAGGGGTGGGGGGTGGGGGGTAGAGAAAGCCCTTATACCCATTCCCTGAACCCCAGTTTTCAGAGACCCATAGGCCTTTTCTCAAACAGGCCTTTCTTGTCATGAAAGATGGCATCTTTGACAACAACCTTGGCCGGCCCACTTTGGATCCAAATGGGCTCCAGATGTAAGTAAGAAGGATGACCAGGCCTTTGACATCCTGGACAAGTCACCCTGACAAACAACTGCACTGCTGTGGATTTCCCAGGAGGCGGAAGCGTGCCCGCTGAGATTTATAAACACATCCATAATAAACGGGATGCTGAAGTTTAAACTGCAATGGAGCCTCCTCCACCGAGCGGCCGAGGTCTCCTGTGATTTAGAGAGGTGACATTTACGGTGTGCACACCTATTATTCAGAGTGACTGTTTGTGTATAGACAATATTTTAAAATGGCTTGCTGTAGATGAAAAATTCTTATTAAGTCAGAAAAACAGTTTAAGTAGGTAACACTCTCTCAGTTTAGTCTGCTATAAGTCTTACCATCTTTGCCACATGGAAGGTGTCTGGGGTGGGAGGCAGTGGCACTTCATAGGCACTGGCTAAAATACTATCTCCAGAGCAAACAGGATGCTGGGCTTTGGGTAAGAAGTTAAAATGCCCTACTCCGTTTAGGGTAGAGGACGTTTCCACAGCTTTCATCGCTGCACTGCAGGGTTCCCATTCATAGTGGTGACGTATCCCGCACCAGTCAGCTGGGAGTCAAAGGAGCACACAGACTAGACATCTAGAAACGTGGGCAACCATATCGTTTCACAGAGGTGCCTTGATCCCCACAGCCTCGCTTTCTTCAATGTGCAGACTAGGAGAATTGGGTTTGGTACTTCCTGAAAGTCCTTCAGAGACTCTCAGGAGTGTCAATGGTTCATGTGACCAACGACTACGCAAACATTTAGGGGTTCAAATCCACTGGGAACCCTGGGAAGAAAGCACTGGCTATTATTTCTGAAAAAAAAAAAAATCAATCCCTGAAAAGTATCCTCTGACACACATGATGTTGCCATGATTCAGAATCAACTTGTCGGGAACTGGTTTTACAATTGCTTTAAGGTTTCTCTGTGTGCTGTTGCTGATTCTCAGTGATGGGAGTCATTCAGCCTCTACCAAGCCTATCCCGTATCTTCATTGCTTCTCGTTGAAGTCCCATGGTAGTTTTGGGAAAGGCGGCACAATGATTATTGTAAGGAGCCCTGATGGCAGAGTGGGTTACATAATGGGCAGCTAACCATAGCTATAGCACTTGTCCTCAATTGCCAAATTTACATGTTGAAAAAAACTGAAGAATGAACTTCAGGCTTACACTATGCATATCAATAATCATTTTTTTAAATTGTTGAAACATACCCACTGATGCTAGTTTGGGGATAAAATCATGGTTTAACCCTTTACAATCCACTCGTGAAGTATGCAATAGAGAGTTATGCTCTTCAAACTAATGAGAGCTTCCACTACCCTGTATATATCCTAGGGAAATAAGAGCTGTGGCCTGAATGGGTATATGTGCACCCACGTTCATCATGGCATTATTCACAGTAGCAAAATGATGGAAGCAACCAAAGTTGATGAATAAATGGTCTAGGGTGTGTATATATATATATACACACCCTAGACCATATATATATGAATTCATATATATATGAATACTATGCAACCTTAAACAATAATGGAGCATCTGCTAAGCATCTCATATTATGGCTAAACCAGGAGGACACTGTTCCGAGTGACTGAATTCCATCACAAAAGGAAGATATTGCATGAGACGACCAGCATAAAACATGGAGAAAAGGGTTGCACCAGGAAGCAATAGCCTGTGATGGTTTCCAGGGCTGGGAATGAACGGGAGGACCACTCACTATCTAGAACAGACCCACAGGAGCCTGGGGGAGGGCAAAGGCAATCTACAAGAAGGGGGAGGGCAGCTCATCGTCCTTAATGGCAAAGGAAGACACGGGAGGGGGTGGGGGCGGAGCACAAGAGCACAAAAGACCTCCAGGATATATGCTATTACACACACCTTGCTAAAACAAAATGCTCACAGAGAATGATTAGCTGAGAGTCGAGACACAGGTAAACATGCAACCTGAACAAATGTGAGTACAGGCCCAAGGATTGTTTTCGCAGAGGAAGTTTCTGTGTTGGAGTGAGCCCTGGTAGTGGTGTAGGGTAAAGGTTAGACGGCTAGCCACCCACCAGCAG
Source organism: Echinops telfairi (assembly GCF_000313985.2). Classification (NCBI taxonomy): domain Eukaryota; kingdom Metazoa; phylum Chordata; class Mammalia; order Afrosoricida; family Tenrecidae; genus Echinops; species Echinops telfairi. Next base: position 4,734,218 of record NW_022106471.1, on the reverse strand, counting down.
CAGCTCTGGGAGAGAAAAATCAGGCTGTCACTTCCTGTAAAGATCTCCAGACTTGGAAACATTACATAAGGTAGTTATGTATCTCAACTGACTTAACGGTTCTCGACCTTCCTTTGTCTGCAGTTGCTGCACGTATACATAAGGAAATGGTAAAGCATGCAAACATAAAACAAAAGAACAACAAACTCACTACCATCGAGTTGATTCCAACTCAGAATGTAGGACAGCATAGAACTGCCCCCAGGGGTTTTGGAGCCTTTGATTTTTTACTGGCGTAGAAAGCTTCAACTTTCTTCCAAAGAGCGGCTGGTGGTTTCAAACGGCTGACCTTGCAGCTAGCAGCCAAATGCATAACCCATTATACTACACGGACTTCCATTAGAACCTACAGGGGACAAAATTCTGAACACTTGTTAGCCATAACTCGAAAATTTGGGGAAATGATTCCTTGGGCTTGGAGCATAAAACTAGTTATCTTGGTGGACATCGAGGCGAATTGACATCATAGAGCTCTCAAAGTCAATGTTCTGTATCCGACTTTGGCAAATGGTGACTGTGCTCTTAACACTTGCGAGTGGTCATCTCAGATGCAGCTAGAAAAGGTCCTTGACAGAGAGAGAAAGGAAGACATGTGGAACCACGGTAACATTGTTTTTAAAAAGACCAGGCTTACTGGTCGAATAGAGACTGGTAGAACGTCCAAGACTGTGATCCTTAGATACCCTTGGAGCTTGAGACTGAGCTCACACCCCCACCCCTACCCTGGGGATCATTGTTCGGCCGAACAATAAGCCTCTTAAGGGAGTAACAACACCAGAGAGTAATGTTCTTCTCAATACAGTCACAAACATATTAGACCCAAAGGGGAGGATCTCTCCACAAACAAAGCTCCAGATAGGAGGAATGCATTGCAAAGAAGGATCAACATCAAGGCAGAAGAGGGGTGAGCACTGTTACATCGAGCAGATCGCAAACAATGCTACAAAGCAAACTGTGTACACATCATTGAATGGAACATCAATTTTCTCTGGCCACAAAAGAATCATCCAAAATCCTACGTGATCTCACTTATATTCATTATCAAATATATAGACACAGAGTTATTATATATTATCAAATATATAGACACTGTGTTATCGGGGTTGGGAGGAAGAGGGAGAAGTGGAGGTTTGGCTTAGGAAGCATTGACTTGCTTGCAATTGTAGTCACTAGGAAAAGGGTAGGAAGAATAGGTACACTACTTTTAAAAAGTAAAAAAAAGAAAGATTAAAAAAGGTATTTGCTCTGTTAGTGAGGAAATGGATCTCTGCTATACAAAGATTAGCAGCTAGACACAGTACAGCCCAGGGAGCAGGAGGAGTAGAGTCACCCATACCAGTCTTGACTCTGCTTCTATTGAGTGGTTCTGGGTCCGTGTACTCTGCAGAAGCCAACTGAGACGGGCTCTCTATCCAAGCTTCAGCTTCTTCATATACAAAATGAGTATAATACTAGTGTGTATCTAATGGAGTTGTTAGGACAATTAATTGAGCTAGTCCTCTTATTTACTGAATCACAGAGAGAGTACATAAGTATTAGACTTTACTATTAGTACCCAGAGCTAGAAAAGTATAGCACACAATTTAAATGCAAATAGTAATTATACTATAGTCCTCTGAGTTTTTATTTTATTCTCACAGGAAGCCTGACTGCTCATGCTAATTGAGCAATAATGGTATTCAAAACATATGTTTGTGTTTCTAAGAATTAACAATAGACAGACAAGAGTATTCTTTGACTTCAGTCTGCTTGGATCATTGTAATATGGTGCCCCATATATAGAAAGTACCCTGAACTTCTGCTGCTGATTAAAAATATAATTTTCTGAAGAGTCATGGTAAATCTCTTTTCCACGGACACCTTTTAATAAAAAACATAAATTATAAACCTACTGTTATGCAAACAATATTGGCACAACAAGAGCATGATTAAGGCACAGACAGAGTAGGTCAAAAAGACTATAAAAAGATTCACACACGTTGTTTGATGTATATTAAAACAATTGGTCAAAGTTTAGGTAGCATTTTAATTTTCAGTGCCCACAAACTTATGGCCTATTCACAGCTTACCCCAAACAAGCAGAATTTGTTTTTGAAAGTAGGAGTTCAATAGAAACCACTAGAACATGTTCAATCAGTCTACCGCCACTATTTCATAAAAAGTGCTTCAAAATAAAGAGTCTGCTGGCTGTTTTTAATTTATAGACTAAATCAACAGCTGTATTCTCCCATTTTGTACTTGATGCTTCTCTGATGTGGAACACCTTGACGGATGCTTCGATTTCTCTCTCTGGCTACTCTACGCACCTCCTCATTTCTGGAATCCCTGCGGCCTTGTAAGTGGCCATGTTCAGTACAAAGTTAAAAAGCATTAGGAGAGGATTTTAAGTAATTCCACTTCCTAGCTGTTTATTTGGCTCTTTTGAATTTGTTCTAGACACAAGTGGAACTCCACAAAAAATGGTATCTCATCTCTTCTTGCGAGTGTGAAATGACCCTTAGAATAAGTTGAGTACCCTTGTGCCTTATTACGCCAGGTAGACAAATGGAGCCGACCTAAATAGACGTTCGGAGTAAACCAGTAGTAAGCCACATTTTATTCTGAATTTTATAGCCATTTGTATGAAGCCTTTGCATCTTTTGTTTGGAGGGTATCTGTAGCGGGTGCTTCATATATGCTCCCACACAAATATCATTGATCAATACTGTTCACTACTTGTGCTTTCCCTCTTTCCCTGGGTTCTTCGAGACCCCGTCTGTGATAGGCACTGCCACCTCTATCTCTCCCCAGTGACCCAAATCTGAGTATGTGGGACCAGACGGTGAGCTTATTTAGACACATAGCTTATTTGAAATGTTCCCCTCCCCAAATGATGTGGCTTAGGTAGGTGGCTTGTTTGATCCAATTGACTTTTAGAAGTTTCTTCGGCTAGTCTATGATGGGGCACCCCCCCCCCCAAACTGGATTTTTTTTTTCAGAGCTATGTATTGAATTTTTTTTTTTACCAAAAAAACCCTTATCACCTTGAAAGTACTCTCTGTTACACTTAAATACATGTGTCAAATCTGCGATTCCATTCTTGGAAACATTTTTCAAACTCATTTGTTTGGATGGCTGATAGCACCTCCCTAGTTTTATTTCTTCACCTCTTGTATGTCACCAAATTATTGTCCTTTCCTGTCCCTCTGCATCCACAGAAACAAAAAGCAGTAGCATGGAGTGATGTCAGGTAAGTTGTGTGGGGCAAGAGAGGCATGCTATTTTTTGCCCAAAACAGGCACACTGGGATGTCTGCATGAACAGGTGCGTTGTCATGGTGGCAAAACCAATCCCCCTTTCTGCCACAAATCAAGCACTTTTGGTTGCACACCATTACACGGTCTTTTAGGAACCTCAAAATAGAAAACTTTCCCAGAGGATGCCACTGTGTGCACTAACTCAGAGTGAGTTGCTTGATGCTCGCCTAGCAGGAAAGATGCATACTAGGAAAGATCTGTTTTGCTCAGCACAATTCTGGTTTTTTTTGGGTGGGGGTATCTCCCTGTATACTCTTAAACTTTAGGCCTATCCAGAAATGTCTAGTAATAACTTATTCCCCATGAAGGCTCATTGTAAGACGATTACTATGTTTGGAATTAGGCACTTTTTGGTAACTTTTGTTAATACCTCATGCTGCTGCTGTTGTTGTCAGGTGCCATCAAGCCAGTTCAGACTTGATGTACAAACGAAACACTGCCGGCCATGCTCCATCCTCACAATTGTTCTTATGTCTGTACCTATCGTTGTAGCCGCTGTGCCAGTCCACCTTGTTAAGGGCCTTCCTTTTCCTCACCACCCCTCTGGTTTACCAGCATGCTGTCCTCTAGGGACTGGTCTCTCCTAATAGGCTGCCCACAGTACAGGAGACCAAGTCTCGCCATGGTTACCTCTAAAGAGCATCTGGCTGTACTTCTAAGAAGACAGATTTGTTTGCTCCTTTGGCAGCCCACGGTACTTCAATATTCTTTGCCAGTATGATTCAAAGCAGTGATTCTTCTTCTGTCTTCCTTATTCAATATCCAACTTTCCTGTGCCTCTGAGGTGATTTAAAATACCATGGCTTGTGTCAGGAACACCTTAGTCTTCAAAGGAATCTCTTTGCTTTTCAATGCTTTAAGGAGGTCTTGTGCAGCTCCTTTACCTAATGCAGTGCATCTTTTGATCTCTGGACTGCCGCTTTTGTGATTCTCTAATACCGCATACCAAACTATCTATTAATTAGTACAATGAAACACCTAGTAAATATATTGAATTAGCCAGATAATGCCATAATGATTCTGTTTAACAAAAAAGCTCAGTTTAAAACCATAATATATATATATTTTTCCTTTTTGTGTGTGCATCTGCTGTTGCACTGGCAGAGGATGGGCATGGGGAGTTGACAGCTGATCTAGCCTGGGCTCAGATGGACTTGACTCTAAACTATAGAGTAGATGCAATTCTGCTCCATGTGTTTCTCATTATCCTTGAACCTGGGAAATAGAAAAGACATTATCTTCTAATGGTGATAATCGAAACCCCAGAGAGAAAATTCAACTGTGTAAGCATGTAGGAAGTCTGTGCTTGTTCTCAATTTGCTATACCTTAGTGGTCAAACAAGATCTATAGTCCACCTAAGATCAAGGGGATAAGATGGGGTGGGGAGGGTGTTGTGCAGTCAGAGGCAAAGAATGCAGTCAAAAGAAGTGGCATAGAATTAGAAAGCATGACACAATCTATAATTGGTATTAAGTACTTACGTTATACTATTAATTTATATGTATATTATATGATATTAGAGTTGCAGAATACACTAGGGAATTAGTTCAGTTTATTTAAAACCCTTCACCACTCAGTGAGAACCTTTCAAGTTTCTAAAATGAATACGCCAAAACCACTGCCATTGAGTCAATTCTAACTTAGAGCAATTTTCTGTAGGATTTCTGAAAATGTACGTCTCTAAGGGAGCCAACAATCTCATCTTTCTCCCGTAGAGCCACTGGTAGTTTTGAACCATCAACCTCATGGTTGTCAGTTCAACATTTATCCCACAGCACCCCAGGGCTCCTTCCTAAAACAAATGGCTATTATTTATTGATGCCTAATATGAAATAGTAGGTCAAGGAACCCTGATGGCATAATAGTTAAGTGCTCAACTATAGAGCGGGGGTGGGGGGGTGGGGGTGGGGGGGGTGTTAACCCACAAGCAGCTGGAGAAAAGGTATGACAGCCTGTTTCCAAGCTTGGAAACCCCATGGAAGCAGTTCTCCTCCGTCCTATCAGGTTTCTAGCAGTTGGAACAAGCCTGATGACAACGAGTTTGGCTTTGGGTTTGGTTTAATAGTGTGTCATCTTAAAAGGACAACTTTTATTTAGTTGAGCTTCAATTATATAAATAAACAGCGACGTTTCAGATTTTCGGTGCTATTAACATTCCGATTTGTATGTTCTCAACATACGTCTTTGGATACTCAAGGCCACACTTCTTTTGGATAATGCCAACAATGTCATTACTGGGCCAAGGGTATGTTTCTTCTTTAGGTTTCATGCCTACAGTGAGTCAGCACAAAAGATACCCTCTGACCAGCAGTTGCAAAAGGGTTTTTTTACCTCTCCTATCTGGGGAACTTTTTTGTGCCTGAAGAAAATGAAAATGTTCAGCTAAAATCTCAGGTTACCTTGAGACAATTTCCTCGGTGCCACATACGGAGAGAGAAGCAAAGGGTTTCCAGGGCTGTACTGTCACAGAGGAGGGCGGTGTTCCAAGAGCTGGTCAATACAAACCCAAGAGCAATAGTTGGATTCCAACTTGAGAGAGACAATCTAAAGGGAGCAAGACTCTGATTGTTTTCCAAGCAAGGGAAATAAAGGGACTTTCCTAAGGCAAATATCCAGAGAAGAGGGCACAGACCGTGGGATCTAAAATGCAAAACAAATGAAAACACGGGAGCCAGAGCAGAAAACCTTCTGAGGCTGCTTTATTTGAGGTGCGAAACCGTTAGGAGGCAGATTCTACTCAATAGAGAACCAAGGTGAGTGGCCACGCCCAATTCTGCATTCTCCCAGCTTGAAGCTTGAAGCTGAGTTGTGTGGAAATCATTCAATTACACACACAGTTGTACAAGGTATACCTTTATAAGGTAAAGGCATACTTGACAAGGCTTGTAGGGCTGATCTACAGGTCAGCCACGAAAGAGCCCATTGTTTCAATCAATGGGAAATCAATTGATTATTGTTTCAATCAACGGAAAAACAAAGTCCAACTAGGCTCTTTGTAAAAACTGGGTTACATAACTGAAAAAAAATCTGTTCACGGGCCATCTGTACAAGCCTGGCCTTCTAACATGGAATTTAAATAAATTAGTATTTTACCCTAGTATTTTACCCTAGTATGCAGTGATCTGGACATACCTGGAAAAAATATTCTAACATAAACTGGTAACTAATGTGTAACCTTTCCTCCCTTGCTAAGACCAAGGTTATGGTTTGAATGTTGGGATAGCAGACTTGGCAATTCAGGGGAGTGCTTAAAACCAACATACCCTTCTAACTATGCTCATTCTTACGTGATCAGAGATCAAGGTGCTGTTTGCCAGAGCTTTTAGCTAGGAAGACTCAAAATGTGAATATTCAGGGCTTTTGCTTGTAAAAAATGTTACCATGCTTATTCTATTGCATAACATCATGATTAATTCTCACCACAACCCAATGACCTCTAGCAGGCAGCTGATAATGCTCTCTCTTCGAAGGGTCAGTGTACTGAAAATCCCCAGGGGAAAGTGACTGGCTCAAGGTCACCCTTTCATTTTGCTGTGATTTTTGTTTGATTGTTGCCAAATATTTTCCTGTATATAAAATCTAGAGAAACAATAATTCAATTAATGGTCCCATGGGTGTTTGACAGGGGAGGTTGGGAGGCAATGGGGAGCTAATAAAGATGAGTACAAGAATGAAGAAAAAGTTCTAATACTGATTGTGGTGATGATTGTACAACTCTTCTTGGTGTAAATGAACTATTCAATTGTATCATCTGTGATTTATATGCCAATGATACGGATTTTTTCAGAAAGAATACATGATGTGACCGGCTATATGCCAACTGAAAATCAGTGAAAGCCCGTGTTTTCTCTACTCAAAGGGGTGGTGGGATTCAGTTGGTTTGAGCTGGTTTGGCAGAGCTGATACCTAATTTTTGTGGAATTCAATTAACCAGTTGTGAAGATAGCACTTGAAATCAGGGCTCTCTCTACCTTGGGCAGCCACCTAATGTGGACATCACCGATTTAGATTCCTTACTCTTATAAAATATTCATCTGTACAACAGCGTATTCAAAGCAACTGCAGGACTGTTCCTTCCGTCCACAGGTATAACAAATTCGATGGAAACCTGTCTGAAAAATTCACTGAACCCAGTAGAGCAGATTCAAAAATTCGTAGCTTCAAAGGTCAATCAGGGAAGGGGCTGTGCTTGTTTTTTAATCCTTCAGCCCACGGAGCCTGCTGGAGGACGTAACATGAAGTTGGAATTCTTAACTGTTGGTCGGAGGAATAAATGACTACTGAATAGACAATCTTCTTCGAGTGTTGTCTTGCAGACGGAAGGAAGAAAAATGTAAGCCAACGTCAGAAGGGAGGATAGAAGGAAGAGAAGGAAGAAAAGGAGGAAGGCGGAGGGGAAGGGGGAGAGGAATGAAGAAACTGAAACGATATCTTGGGTTTGGAGGGGCTCAAACATTGCTTCTCCTTCGAAGAGTCTCTTATTCATTTAACCAATATTTGTATCCACTAACATTTTAAGATTTGTTATGAAGCTTTCTTATTGATACCTCTGCCTGTTTCCTATTCTCTTAAAACAGGATAAAAGATTCTTATGTTGTACCTCCTGGTCTGTGTCTTGGGAGGAAAAAAATGAGGATTTTTAAATTCTGTAAAGAGTTGCAGTTTCAAAAACCCTCAGGGCCCATTCTGTTCTGCCCTAGAGGATCACACGGAGTCAGCCTTGGCTTGATGGCTGCACATTGTGAGTTCCTTCCTTTTATTGGCGTCCCCGCCGTTTCATCCTCTCAGTGACAACACAATGTGGGGAGTTCTGATCAGCCACTGTGAAAGGTCTTGAAGGCCCTACGCAGGGCTGGACGTCCTCAGAGTTGTCATGAACCCGAACTGACACCACTGGAACTGGTTTGGTTGTGGTCAATCCCTTCCTGGTCCCTCAGACCCTCGAAGGCTCACCAGTCACAGGCAAAGAAAAGAGGGCCTTGGTTTCTTCTCTGCGAAGACTTACCGCTCCTTACCCTGACCCCGAAAACAACCCATCTCACTGACATGGGTTCTATGCAAACTCACGGCTGTGGACAGACTTCCGGGAGGAGATCTTTCTGGGTGTCTTTCCTTCGCTGACCATCTAAGTGGTTTCTGACTAGCTTAGAATGCTGCTAGTTAAAATTCATTCTGCTAAGAGGATCCACTTAGCTCCTCTCTGAACTTTTGTCATTCATTCTTAACAATGAGAGCCAAAGTGCACGAAACAAGTGCAGCCCTATCTGTATCTGCCATGAAAGCCACGTCTTGGCATATTAGTGGGACACGGCTCTCTTTTGCAGAACGTGATGCCTGGGCCCACAACAAAGGCGCCGTGTCTCAGCGCCTAATAGGATCACCTACTTCAAATGTGAACCTTCTTGCTTTGAAATATTTGTTGAGCTTTCATAAACCTGTGAAGATTCTCAAACTCAAACAAAACCTCCCAGGCTTCAGGGCAGGCTCCAAGTCTAAAGAGCGTTCTGCTCTCTAAACCGGTTATTGGATCTGGGTCCCAAGCCAGGGGCCGATGGGGGGAGTGTGGAGACACCAGGGAAAGGAGCGCTCGCTTTCCACTTTCTCTTTTTGTGATTCAAGAAAAAGTCGTCTGGTTTTGACTGCAGAAAATGAAACGCATTAAGCATTTTAAAAGCACGATTCTTTCTGTGAGACCTAATTTCAGACCGATTAACACTTTAATATGAAACAGAATCACATCATTTCATTAGAAGACAAAATAAGGCCTCTCAGCTACCATATGTTGTCTCTTCTTTGACAGAGAGAGAGAGAGAGAGAGAGAGAGAGAGAGAGACTTTTGAAACCTTTAGATTGTAGATTGAGCTTCTAAAAGGAGTGCAATAATGTGGCCCCTCTCTCCATCCCAGGTGAGCAGACCCCATGGAGGGAGCCACGCCACCCTTTAGTTTTTTGGTTTGTTTTGTTTGGAGGGGGGGCGGTGAGCAAGGTTCATATTCACACTCCTCAGTAACAGAGGACCTGGCTGTTGCCCTAGAAAGCTGATGGTTGGGGGTGGGAGTGGATATTCTTTTGTGAAAACAGCTATCAAAAGAATCTCTCAGTATGTTCTCCCTAAGAAAGTCTGTGTGGATGGAAAGAGACAATTTGTACCGATTCACAGATTACTTATTTATTAAATAGATGAAACCAAATTATAGCTGTCCCTTTTCAATATTTAAATTTTTTTAATGATAATGCCTTTAAAATGCAGAGAACATGAATGCAGGAGCTGGTGTGATAGGAGAGAGGCTTATTGCACATAATTAACAGACACATAATGTCTGGTAACTAGTAATTTCCTTCTAGCTGAGTAAGGAAATAATTTAATCATGTTGATCAAATGAATCCCAGGAGACCAGTGTAACATTATGCCTTAAAAAAAAATCTGCATGGACTGATAAAAGACTACTTGGTTAAAAAAAATAGCTTGCTTTCCAACCTTGTTTAGGTATCCTTAATAGTATTTAAAATGCAGGCCTGATTTTAGTAATTGGCTTAATCTAACGTTTCAGGAGCATTATTTTTCCACCCCTGGCAGAGGCTAGAAATATTGTTAGGGTCCAATTTTCTAGAATCTCCTTAAAACCAAGTGTTTCAAGATGCCTCCTTCCCTCACCAGTGGAAATCATGATCTATTCCTGCTTAGAGCACTGTGTTGGGATTTGGGAGGTAGGGGGTTCACAACAAGGGGACAGTTAGACCACACATTGACTTTGTTTCTAAATAATCTCTTCCTCAGAATAGCATTCTATAGTCAACAACTAAATATAACATCCCATTGCTCTTCAGTGAATTCCAGCTTCATATTCAAAACAGGCCAAGAAGAGGCTTCTGTTCCCAATCAATCCTCCATCCCAGTTCCTCTTCAGGAGACTGTATCCTGGTCTGGATCGACTGTCCAGTATTTCCTTGTGAAATCTTTTGTGGTCTTTTCCCATTGTTCTTCTGAATGACTTAGAAAGGCAGCAAGCCACCTTCATGGTTTCTGAAGTCTGCTCTCTGTAATGAGGTGATATAATTTAACACTCACCGTAATACATTTTATCCATCTATTGTTTGCTAAATAATTCCTGCAATAACACTTTTATTCTTTCCATAATTCTTCAGGGCAGTGCTGGAGAAATAATATTTTTACTGCAGTGATTGATGTCAGGTCCTGGCGCTATATAGCCCCCATGAACAGAGGTTATTGATAAGCATTAGGAAGACTGGAGGGAGAGGAGGGGGCGAGAGAGCTGAGAGAACCCTGGGCTGCATTGAAAGAACATCAGGGATCAGAGGGTTAATACCATTTTATGAGGTTGTAAAAATCTACCCCAAGATTCTTGTGTTAGCAATATTCTTTGTGTAAGATGTATGTTATTAAAACAAGTAGCAGCATCTGAATTAAAGTGACAGTATGATGGATGGCTACAGAAGGGGAATCGGAGGCGTTTGCAGCATTTTGGGCTAGATGTGGGAATTCTGCCTCAGAGGCAAGCCGCTTGGCAGACACATTGATTCCAGGCTGACGCATGTTCATAAATATGCCCCTAGAGAGGTGTGGCCTAGCAGAATTTACAAAATTATGTTCATGAATTATTTAACATTTATTTATGGATGCTATATTTAAACAGTATTTGCCAAGGCGAATGGACCATAGCTTACAGAGTGATCTTTAGATAATGCAAATTCTGCACAAGACAGAGGTGGCGGGTGGCTTGCCCAGTGATGCTAAGCCTATCACAACTGTATTAAAGGAGATGAGCCCGCAGACGATGGAGCTGCCCCTCTGAGACTGGACGTGTTTCCTTGATGTAGCTGAGGCTCAGAACAATGGGGGGCCAGAGGAGAGGTCAAGGTGGATTTTTCCTCTTCATGAATTCGGTTACATCAGAGGAACAAGATCATGTTAATGCTGAGTCAGATTCCATCATAATAATGAGCTATTTTATTTATGAGAATGCTTTAAAGACTGGCAGAATGCAGTGCCATTGGTTTGCGGTTGAAAATAAAAAAGAAAGGAAAACATTTAGAAATCGCTAGAATCTAGACATCCCTCTCATCCTCTTGAAGAGCAAATTGGGACAAATCGAGAAATTAAAGCTATGACTTACAAATTCATCACTTTAAGGGTTATATAATTTGGCACATTTCATAATATGGTACTATTAATTATCGCATATGCATGTGAGAGCCGGACAGTGAATGAAGAGGACTGAAGAAGAACTGATGCTTTTGAATAATGATGTTGGCAAAGAATGTTTCATATGCCATGGACTGCCACAAGAGTGAACGGCGGCTCTGTCTTGACAGAACGTCAGCTAGAAAGTACCCGAGGAGCAAGGATGGCGAGACCTCCCTTACGTGCGCTAGACTTGTTATCCAGTCCCTGATGATAAAGGTGCGAGTCCGCAAACCAGAGGGACACTCGACGGATAGACTGACACAGTAACTGCAACAATGGGCCCAAATGAAGCCACCCTGGTGAGGATGGTGCCAAACCAGGCTGTGTCCGTCTGTCTACACAGGGTTCTATGAGTCAGAACGGTTTCAGTAGCATCTTTCAAGAACACGCCGTAATGTGGCCTGAGCTCTGTGGTGGGCATCCGATCGGTTGTCCAACTCCGTGTGCGTCAGAGTCACGCTGTGCTCTGTAGCCGACTCCGTGGCTCACTTTCCAGAAGGAAACCATCCGATCCTTCTTCCAGGGCCCGTTTGGGTGGACTTTCAGTGACAAGGTTTCTGCTAGCCATTGAGCACATTGACCTTAGACACTGCTTAGGAGTCCTGGTGGTTTAGTGGTTGGGCTGCCAACTACAAGGTCAGTGGTTCTATATCACCTGTCGGCGAGGCTGTCTGCTCACATACAGGTTCAATCTCAGAACCCCCAAGGGGCAGCTTCCCTCTGTCCTCTAGCGTCGTGGTGAGCGATCATTGACTCAGTGGCAGCGAGGGAGGCATTGCAGGAGAGATATTAGTGCTCACTGTATGTTACATGGTAAATGAGGAAGCCTCACGTTAGAGGAAGCTCAGCCCACTGGCTGGCAGAGCGAGCCTCCGGTCCTCACAGGAGTAGTGCATGGTCATGAAATAGAATTTAGTTGAAATATAGTTTACTGAGACATAGAGGTTACTTGCCGCTGCAGCAGAGCAAAGACTCTCTTGACCAATGCAGTAGGCCAGAGCTGGTACACAACCCACCTTCTGAGACATGAAGCTTGTGCAAATATGCAAAGCAGCATGAGACTCGCTGTATGAACCTCTCATCAGGGACAAGATGTCACATGAATTGAGCAGTACACGTGGTGGCATCCTTGATTTTTTTTGTTTTCCTGACAAAATCACTTCATGGTGATTTTGGGACAGTTTTCAAATAGCAATGTTCTAGACAGTAACCACACATTTTATCATTTTGCATGGATGATTTTAGCATTCTTTTTAACCTCTCTTTAGACCCAAGCCTCTCCATTAAGAACTGATAAACAAAACATGCACACTGGAATTCATAAGACAATAGGGGTGTTTTTTCTTCAGGATTTTGCTTTTCAGGTGATTTGAAACCCAGCTGTACCCACAAAGAACTAGAGCTAGTCTTTTCCATTTCTGTTCCTCTTAAAGGATCATCATTATTTTATTCTCTTAGAAAAATCACTGTAGATGCACTAATCAGCAACCAACGGGTATATCAAGGTGTTCTAGATAAAGCAAGGAGTCTGATTTTATCAACTCTAAGAACAGTTTCAGTGGCAACCAAGAGTGTGGGGCAAGCACAGCGAACTCCACTTCCCTGAAAGGGGCGTGGGGATGGGGGATTGGGAAACCAATTTAAATGTCTATATTGACCAAAGACTGCTTTTCTTAAGGTAAAGGACTACGTGAGGCACTGATTCGGGTTTCGTCTTTTGTCCTGAGCTAATCCTTTTGAAGTCTTCTTTTGTTTCTGTAGGTTCTCTGTACAGCGTCTGTCCTAGGGGAAAGTTCTAGTGAAAACGTGGGAGATTCCCCCCTGCAGGACCAGCTCAACAGGGAGGGGATTGGACCAATTGGTGTCCTCCTGACCACCTGCCCTCTGTAAAGTTTGCAGGGATCAAGCGTTGGATACCCCACACGTGAGTTACCTCTGAAGACAGGGGTGTAGAATCATGAAATGGACGGAGAGTGGATGTTTTACTGTCTTAATCATAAGTCTTTTTTTCCTTATAAACATCCCAGAGGCTACGGCTTAGGGTATTCCTTCTCTCCACACAGATGAGAATTTGTGGGTCTATAAACTAAGAATGCGATGAACATTTCAGATAGCTGTCTACCCGGTGGCACCTTTGTGGAACAAACAGGCCCTACATGCTTAATAGAAGTCACCACTGGTATTTCCATCTTATATGGATTTCATAGATATGAGATAATTTAGGTGAGCAGTGGGGAATGATACACGGGGAAATAGAGTTAGCCTGCTATTAATCAATGTTGGAAATGTTACATGGTTTGTTATCTGGTCTATTTAAGACTTGGGTCACAGAAAAACCCCAATGTAGCAGCTCCCCCCACTCCTTGCAGTAAAATATATGTAGCATAGTTGAGTGTTGATAACTTGCTGGCCTTCCACTGAATTTTTGAAGCAGTTTTGGGAAGTTTTACCGCTGTCCCTTTTTCCTGTCAAGTGTTTGCTAAAGTAAACTTAAAAGTTCTTAAATCAAAGTGGTCTCTGTATTTGGCTAAAACAGTGGCACTCATCCCAGAACTCTCAGCATCAAATTCAACAATCATGGCAACACACAGAGATTAAATGGATCCCTCCTATGGTATTGGCCTGAAATCTACACGGTCGGCAGTTCGAAACCATGAGCAGCTCCATGGGAGAGCGACTGGGCTTTCTACTCCTCTAACTGATTACAATTTCAGAAATCCACAGGGGGGTCACTATGAGTCAGCATTGACTCGGGGGCAGTGAGTTTTTGGATTGTTTTTTCTGGTCAAGGGTTCCAACTATCATTGATGTGATTGGACTTTTTTCCTTTTTATTTGATGATTTTGGTGATATAAAGTCAAGAACTGCAACAGCAATAGCAATGCTATCTGCTTCTTTCACTCCAGGAACAAAACTGCTGGGCATTAATAAATTCTTTGCAAAAGTTTTCAGAATTTTTAAAGGGTATGGTAAGAAATATCGGAGAAGGGAGCTGGAAAAGTTTCTAGACATAGAGAAAAAATGTGTTGTTCTTATCTTAGGCCCAGGCTTTCAGAAAGCAGAGCTTGAGACGAGAATGAAGCTGTTGACTTGTTCTCTGAGAAGTAGAAGCCCAGGGGGAGAGAGAGAAGAGAAGCCAACAAGAGCAGACACAAAACAAGGTGATGCCAGGAGACGTGAAGCGGAATTCTGCTTCCAAACGAGCTGCTTCAAATGACACGTCGCTGAGCACGTGTGCCTGCTAGGCACGCAGGAGACTTTACACAATCAGTTCCACCCCAGAATATCTCATGGCAGAAAAAATGGAAAGGTATTTTGCCTCTCTCATTTCCTTCCATTTCCTGCCTCCCTTTCATCAGTTAACCTTCTGGAGAACTAACTGCCCATGGTTCTGGACGTCATCCATTGACCTCTTCTTGGCAAAGGCAGAGGGAAACAGAGTTCAAGTTTCTTTAGGTGGCCTTTCATCCAAGTTCAGAAGCTGGAGAGGTATTTCAGCCCCAGAATGTGTGGCAGGAAGGGTGATGGGGGCATGCCGTGCCGGGGCTTAAGTTTAGACCCCAACCAGTTGGGAGAGTTTATCAACGTCATCAAGAGCAGGTTGCACCCACAAGTGATTAGTCCCCTTATAGAGAAACATTCAGTTGATTTTGAGCAAACACACAACGCTTTTTATTCAGTATTCAACTCTCACACACTGCCATCAAGTTGACTGAGACTCATAGCGACCTTAGGGCAGGGTAGACCTGCCCCTATGAATTTCCAAGCCTGTAACTCTTTATGGGAGTAGAAAGCCTCATCTTTCTCCCAGCGAACAGCAGAGGATTTAGAATTGCTGACCCCATGGTTGTCAGCCAAATGCATGACCACTTTACCACCAGGGCTCCTTTATGTGGACATATCATCAGAAACGACTAATCGCTCTAGAAAAGGATAGCATATTGCTAACTGCGACCAACAGAAATAAGGGGAACATGCAATAAGGTGGATAAGCACGACCAAGGACTGCAACACATCCGTGCTCTTGAAGATGACAAAGATCTTGCTTCCTTCTGTTTCACATGAGGATACCCCGAGTATGAGCAGACTCAACAGCAAAGGGCAACAACAGCCGTTCAAAGACTTTACATATCTAAATAGCTCAAGCGAATTTTTGTTGCTATTTTCTCCATGATTTCCAACTATTATCCCTGTCTCTTGCCTTTGTCCCTCAGGGTCAAAGGTTCTACTCATTCTCTCACATTTATTACTCCTTACAGCTCTTTATGAAAGCTAGTGGTGAAACCCAGAAGTGCTCGGTAGCCAGCAAGTCATGCTATGTGAGAACGCTCTTTCTCTTTCCTCTGGTCATGGAGATCAAATGCCAGGATTTTTTTCAACATTCGCTGTCCAGTCTCCCTAGTGATTCTCCCTTTGCAATGCTTACATATTTCCTATGTCTCTGGTAAGACAATGTCATCATCTGATATATCCATCATTCTTTGTATGTGTTCCCCGCCTCCCCTCCCCGCTAAATCCTAAACTTGAGAACCCACACTCTGAAAGATGGCACAATGTAGGGGTACACTTGGATTATGGTGTCGGGCAGTTCCTGAATTCCCTAGGACTCAGTTCCCATACGCTCTTAGGTTTCACCATTGTTGGTTTTTACTCTTTTAAAACAATATGATAGATATATATTTTAGTTTGATTTTACTTAAAGACAATAGAGACACATAGTAAGTGTTTTTGTCAACTTGGCTGAGCCAGGATTCTAAGTATTTTGGTAGTTGAAGTCTCCCCCAGGATTGATCCCATATACTGCCATCAGAAAATTAGGGCGGTGTGCAGCCCATTACTTGGGTCATAGCGCTCATGATGTTTCCTCAGAGGTATGGACTATTTCATATACACGTAGAAACTATGGAGAGCTTCTTTGCTCCTTGCTGGTCTGGATCTTTAGCTCATGAACCTCTAGTTCTTTGGACTTTAGTCAACGGTTGACCATATTGCCTGCTGACTCTGGGAGACACCAGAGTCTGCCATCTGACCTGCTGATCTTGGGAATTGTCTGCGTCTGCATCCACCAGCCGTGGTCTCTCTGCTTCATCTTCTTGCTTCTTGGTTTCTCATCTGGGTCCTTAATTATTCACCAACTCCCCAAAGCTTTGTGAGCCAGGAAAAACCTCCAGGTTAATATCTGACCCATAGACTTGTACCAGACTGGACTTAACCACTTTTACAACTCTGTGAGTCATTTTATTAATATAAATTTCTTGTGTGTGTATGCATGTATATATATATAATATACATATAAAGAATTTAATATATAGATATATAAAGAAATTTATATAAAAATTATACATATAAATAAATCTACATATATAAAGAAACAATATGTGTAAAGAAATATGTATAAGGAAAGTCACATATATGTGTGTGTGTTTATAGATTACACTGGTTTTGCTTCTTAGGGGATTAATTCTAACCTAATACAATGCTAAATAAAGGACTTTGTGAACAAAAAATTCCTTTTTTAAATTTCAGTTTTATAATCTTCCCTTTCCCTCCACCAAAGCAATACCTGACTCGCAGATGTAACTATTTTCTAATCTGTATAATACTGATGAATGCATATAGTGTGTTGTGTCAGGCATAGTTCTTAGCACTTTACAGAAATGTAATTACTTAATCCTATGAATGGATGCAATTACACTTTTTAAAAGCCACATTTTTCTTAGGTGTCATCTACTGAGCCCAATGCCATGTACAACCAAACATATCCAGGTCCTGAGCCATTTTCTCAATTATTTTATGTTTGAGCTACTGCCACAGCCGCAGTGTCATGACGTCTCATTGAGAGTCTTCCCCATTTGCTGCTCCTATACTTTACCAAACATCAGACAATATACAGAACACAACTATACAAATGTATGCAATAACCACAAGAACCAGTGCTGACGAAATTAAGGAATTATACTAAACGTCTTCAGTCTGAAATGGATCAAACATGTATTTAAGAGGCATTGATAATTATCAGCAATTGAAATGAAAAATTTGAAAACAAGGAGGGAAACACAGTTTGGGGACAATATGGCCTGGGTGATAGAAAGGGAGATGGAGATTATATGATAAGATTTTGGAAGAAATTCCTCAAATACTTTTTCTTAATAGTATCAGTGGTCACTCTATACATGGTCTTATCAGATGGAATTAACAGGAATCAGATTTGCTACATTTGTGGGAAAACACAATTGATATGCTCAATATCAGCAGTCAAATCAGGGCCAGGGGCTATTAGAGCATCAGTGGCTCATATGGAAGTTCAGATTGATACTGAATAAACAAAATGAAAAGAAATAAGCTCACAAGAGCCAAAACATGAGCTTCAGAACATCCCCAAAGCAGATTGTATACATTGAATATTAATGGCAGAAGACCCAACGAGCTGTGGGGTGCCCTCAAGAGCATCATTCACGAAGAAAGCAAAATGTCATTCAATAGACAAGAGAGAAAAGATCAAAGTAGGTGTTAGAAGCGACTCTGAAACTTGTTTTTGCCCATAGAGCTGCTAAAGCAAATGGAAGAAATGATGAAGTAAAAGTGCTGAACAGAACATTTTGCCGGGCAGCTCGAGAAGAGAAAGCATGATAATGAGATGTGCAAAGACCTAGAAAACCAAAAATGAAGAGCACACTCAGCTTATCTGAAACTGAAAGAAACAAAGGGAAATGCCAAGTCTTGAATTGAAATCTTGGAGGATTGTATGGGCAATATATTGAAGAATGCAAGAAACACCAAAAGCCAATAGAAGGAATCAACAGTCAATATACTAAAATCAACAGCAACAACAACAAAAACTGGTTGCATATAACTACTTCAGGAGATAGCATATGATTAAGAGCAGAAGGTAGTGAGGGAAGAAGTCCAAGCTACACGGAAGGTGTTAGCTAAAAACAGGTTCCAAGAATTGGCAGAATACCAATTGAAATGCTTCAACAAGTTGATGAAGCATGGGAATCAATTACATCACTATGCCAAGAAATTTGGTAGACAGCTACCTGGTCCACCAACTTGAAGGAAACCATATTTGTGCTCATTCAAATGAAAAGTTACAGATTTCAGAAATTACTCAACAGTATCCTTAATAATACCACATGCAACTACAGTTCTCTTGAAGAGGATTCAACAATAGTAGGAACAGTACATCAACAAGGAGCTGCCAGACATTTAAGCTGGATTCAGAAGACAGAGGAGGTGGCATGAGGGAGACCATCGCTGACATTAGAGGCCATGATGCTTCCTGTTTTATCAATATGGAAAATCATTTTTCAGGTGGATCACGATAAACTATGGGGATAACATGGAAAAGAATGAGAATTCCAGCAGATTTCACTGTGCTCCTGAGGAACCTAAGAGTTTATCTTTCCATCACAGCAAGGTAATGTCACATGGTTTAAAATCAGAAAAGACGTGCATAAGGGTTGTAGCCTCTCACCGTGCTTATTCAATCTATATGCTGAGCAAATAATTCAGTAAGCTTTATTAAGAAGAACGCTGTATCAGGATCGAAGGAAAGCTTATTAACAACCGACAACATGCAGATGGCATACGATCTCGCTTGCTGAAAGTGAGGAGGACTTGAAGCGCTTGTTGAAAAAGCTCAAGGACTGCAGCCTTAGTGTGAGTTGCAACTGAATGTGAAAAGAAAACCCAAATTCTCACAAATAGAATAAACAGCATCATGAAAACCAAAGAAATGTTTGAAGTTATCAAGGATTTCATCCTGCTTGGATTCATAGTACTTATGGAAACAGCAATCAAGAAATCACAAGACATGTTTCATCGGATAAATCTTCGGCACCAGACCACGTGAAAGTGTTTCCTCCAGCCACCCTTCAGCATCTTTTGCTCAAGTCCTTTTGGCTTTTTGACACAGCCTTACTTTGTGAAAGCCAAGAGGACTTGAAGCACTTGCTGACGAAGATAAAAATTGCAAACATCAGTACTGATTCCACTCAACCTACAGAAAACAAGAATTCCTCAGAGCAGAATTAATAAGCAAAATAATGATAAATAGAGAAAAGATGATAGTTCCCAAGGATTTCACTTTACTTGGATCTACAATCAATGTCTATGGGAGCAGCAGATAGGAACTCAAACAATGGATGTCACTGGGCAAATCTTCTACAAACAAAACCTCTGGGAAGTGTTGTAAAGCAAGGATGTCACTTTGAAGACTAGGGTGCTCTTGACCCAGGCCAGGATGTTTCCAATCACTAGACACTTGTGAAAGCTAGATATTAAATAACAAACAAAAATAGAAAAATAGATGCACTTGAATTGTGGTGTGATGAGGAATATTAAATATCCCATGACTTCTACAAAAATCAACAAATTGATCTTGCAAGAAATATAGACAGAATGCTCCTTAAAGGGAATGTGGTGATACTTTGTTTTATGGATTTGGGGCATGCTTTCTGGAGGGACTAATTCTGGAAGAAGGCTACTTGTGTTAGTCCGGGTTGACTAGAGAAACAAATCCAGAGACACTCATATATGTCTAAGAAAGAGCATTACATCAAAGAGTCATTGTACATTAAGAAAACATTGCATCCCAGTCCAGATCAAGTCCATAAGTCAGATATTAGCCCATAAGTCCCACACTAGTCCATACATTCCTCTTCAGACTCACACAGCACATGCAATGACCCTGAATGCAGGAAGATCACAGATCTGTGGGTGAAAAGGCTTGTGGATCCAGTGTTGATGGAAGCATCTTAGCAGTGACATGGGTCTCCAAGTGGCCCCTCCAGCTCTTTCAGTGTGGATCCTCAACAGCAGGAAAGTGAAGCAGAGAGAGAGGAAGTTCCCAGAATCCTCATGAAAATGCCATGCCCACAAGGAGGTATCACCTGATCAACATGCTAGACTCCATCCCTTAACTCTTAATGCCCTCAAGTTGACACAAGATTATGTAACTACCAAAGCTACTCTTCATGGTAAAGAGAGGGTTAGCCGAAACAAGACCTTCAACAAGCTAGGTTGACAGTAGTGTATCCACAGTGGGCAATGATTGTGAGAATGATGCAGGACTAGGTGGTGTTTTTTCCTCCTGTACACAGAGTCTCAGTGAGTCAGAACCAGCTCTACCTTGACCTCTACAATAACAACAACCAGAGGTGACTCTGTGTATGCTTGTGCACACAATTATATATGTGTGTATGCTTGTGCTCATGCGGAGTCTGTACATGGATCAAGAGGCAGTTGTAAAAACAGAATAAGGGAATCGTGTATGGTTTAATAGTGCAGGAAAGGTATGCATCAAAGTTGCATTCTCTCGTCATCTTCTTCAATGTGTATGCTGGGAAAATAGGGTTCTATGAAGCAGAATGTGGCATCTGGATAGGAGAAAGGCTTATTAGCAACCTGGGATATGTCTATGACCCAGCCTTGCTTGCTGAAAGTGAGAAAGACATAAAGCACTTGCCGATGAAGATCAATGATTGCAGCCTTGAGTAACAATTACAAATCAATGTAAAGAAAACCAAAATCTTCGCAACTGAATCAATGAACCAATGGGTAGAACCGTGATAGAGACAAGACGGAAGCTTTCATGGATTTTTGTCTTGCTTGGATCTACAATCAATGCAGTCAAGACATCAAACAATGCATTATGTTGGGTCAATCTGCTGCATGAGACATCTTTTAAAGTGCTGAAAAACCAAGATGCTAATTTGAGGTCTAAGGTACTGCTAACCCAAGCCATGGTATTTTCAATTGCCTTGTATGTATGTGAACGTTAGACACTGAATAAACAAGACAGAAGAATCATGCCTTTGAATTATGGTCCTGGCAAAGACTATTGAAAGTACCACAGATGGCTAAAACCAAAACAGACAGACAGACAAACCAATTTACTGCCATTGAGTCAGTGGTCACTCAGAGGGACACCCTGTAGGTTTCTGAGACCGATTACGTGCATAGAAAGGCCAGTCGTTCTCCTGAGGGGCTATTGCTGGTTTCAAACTGCCAGCCATGCAGATCATAGCCCAACACATAACCACCACATCACCAAGGGTCCTAACAGAACCAGCAAGTACAGCCAGAATGCTCCTTAGCGGTAAGAATGGCGTGACTTTGTCTCCCATATATTGGACTTGTTATCAGGAGACACCGAGTCTCCAGAGAAGGACATCATGCCCGGTAAAGTGGAAAGGCAGTGAAAAAGGGGAAGGCCAAGGCCAAGGTGGATTGACAGAGTGGCTGAAACAATGGGCTCAAGCACACAAACAATTGTGAGGATGCCACAGAATTGGGTCGTGTTTTCTTCTGGCATACATGGGGTCACGATGAGTGGGAATCACTCGACAACACTTAACAGCAACAAAAGCAACAATATATATGCATATGTGTGTATGGAGATAAAAGAAAAGCCCACGGTCCACAGGAATATATAAAAGTGAAGCTCAACCCCATTGCCTTCAAGTCAATTGTGAATCATGGATATCCTTTAGGAGTCCCTAAGTGTTCCGTGGATTGTCAAGGATGTAAATCAGTACATAAGCCCATGGCTGCATCTATTTCCAGTTGAGTGCTAGTGGGTTCAAATCACCCACCATTAGTTGGGAGCTGGGGGCTTATGCATCGAGCCACTAGAGTTCTTTATTGAAATAGATAAACAAGAGAATAGTAAAAGGAAAAATATATGTATTTTCATAATATACTGTCACCCTAAAAATATTGATGCCAATGTTGTAAAGGGCGGGAAATTAGATCCTATCCCAAGGCACCGTGGTTTCATGAACCATCTAAGAATGTTCACACAATGCAAAACACAAGGCAACGTCCGGAAGACAAAAGGAAGAACATGTTAAAATCTGAGGGCTTGGATTGTTAGCTCAGGCCTCAGTGGAATCAGATAAATTCCCCCTATCATCGCCCTCTTCCTTTTCTTCCCTTGAGGCAAGAGGGTGAGACCCGAACAGAAACCTCACCCTGTCATCAGGGATATTCTGTTTTTTCACTCAGTCCAGATTCATACACCTTTTAGCACAAATTGTTCACCTTCCAGAGAAATATAGTTCTGAAGGTATCAGTGTCCATCAGAGAATTTGTCACGCAGGGGAAGTCGGGAGAATTCGGAGCACTCATTATTTGCCAACACTGTTTCCTTTGGGTTATGACAGATATTGTTCATGTCTGGCCTTTCCCTATTGATAAGGAAGTAATCTCCTGTGACATGGAATGTGTTTTTCTAACCATCTGGTCTTCCCCTTTCATTTTGGTACTTACGTATAAGAAAGAGATGTTAGCCTGACTGATATGAGTTATGAGAAAGAGATGTTAGCATGCCTGATATGAGTGATGGGAACTCATATTCACGCACGTACCAAATTCTAGTGAAAAAAAACAAGAAAAAATAAATCTTCCTAATAAAGATACTACCTTTATTTATCTCACTGAGCTCCAGTTATTTTTGAATGATGAGCTTCAAGCATGGCCCCATGAGATGAAGCCTCATCCATCGTTGTCATATTTCTTTCATTGTGGAATTGAAGATGGCCCTTTCAGTGGGTGGTGCCTTCGGCCCAATGGGGGGACAACCAGGAAGAGAGGATCCAGGGTAAACCATCCCCTGCTGGGTCTTCCTAAAGTGAAAGCCAGAGCCCCACCTGCAATTGAGGTGTCCTGGGTTGATTTTTCAGGTTCATTCAGAGATCACCAGCCTGGGCTTTCTAGTCCTATCATTGTACTTACAGAAACATTTATTGTGCCAGACAGTTTTTAAGGCTACAGTTTGTTTAATAGAAAAGGAGAAAAAGATAGAATTCAGGATAAAAAGGGGGGAAATCACTATCATTCCCTTTAAAACTGGGCATGGGAACTCGCAAGAGAATTGGAAGGCATTGATTTGTTAGGCCAGTGAGTTCAGAACGAAGTAAGGTGAGTCAGGGAAGTAAGAGTCACTCCTTTCTTGAATAAATTCCCCTGAGTGATGAGTTGTGTAAAGTCATAGTTACTTAAATAAATAATAATTGGAAGATAAAACTCCGTCAGTTTGGTATGGACTTGCCATGTATGAATTGATCAAATAGCACAGCTTAATAAAACGATATGTACGCTAGACATATGAAACCCACACCCAAACCTGTGGCTGTGGACTTGATTCTGTCTTACAGTGGCCTCACATGTTACAAAAGAGCAATGAACCCCAGAGGAGTTTCCTCACTGGTCTTTATAGAAGCGGGTCGCTGGGTCTTTCCGCCCGTGGTACTGCCGCGTGGGTTCAAACCACCAAATTTTTGGTTAGTATCAGAAAGCAACTCAGCTGTACCACCCAGGGACCTAAACTCTCTAGAAAAACCACTTAAATGAACGTATAACAATGCAGACATTTTTATGGATGTATTTGTTAAAATACTATTGACTCGTATTCTATTCCTTTCTTGGATATTCATCTAATAGTCCTTTCTTTGTCTTTTATATCCAATTAAGTTTTACTTCAGGCCCCAACCACGCAGATGATCATTGACTTTAAAAGCAGGAGCTTGCTTTCCTTCTGGCCAAGGTCGTCTTTTCAGCCCTATCAGTGGCTCTCTCTCAGCCCCAGAGCCCCTGTATCATAGTATCCCTGTCAGGTTTTCAGTAGAGGGTTCGTTCCTCTTTCTCCCCTTTACGTAGCCCTTCCATCGGTCTTTCCCTTAAGAGTTTCTACCTTGCAGAAGACTCAGGTTCCCATGTGTTCCCTATCAGGGACATTCCCTTTCATTGGCTTTGATATCGACACGTTTGGGGGGTCAGCTCATACATAATCTATGCACCAAAAAAAATCTAAAATGCAATCACTTTTATATAACAATTTGTTAACTACTTGTATGGTTCTGTGGGTTTAAAAGGCGTATGGGCAGTTCTTACTTGAGATCTCACTAAGATTATTGTTCGGCTGCTCTGTTAAACCGGGTTGACTAGAGAAACAAATTCATTGATACTCATATATGTGCAAGAGAGCACTTTATATCAAAAAGTAATTATGCATCAAGAAAACATCCCAGCCCAGTCCAGATCTAAGTCCATAAGCTCGATATTAGCCCATAAATCCGATATTATCCCATGAATTCCGCTTCAGGCTCATGCAGCACATGTAAGGATGCAGAATGCAGGAAGAGTACAGTCTGCCAGGTGGAACATCCTGTGGATCCAATGGCAGTGGATGCATCTCCAGGGCTCCGCTGCTATATGTATGGCTCCATGTGACTTGTCAAAAGAAAGGGGTAGGGGAGTGTGAGAGAGAGAGAGAGAGAGAGCGAAAGAGAGAGATATGTGTCCAGCCCCAGGGAGTAAGAGAGGGAGTCCCCAGAATCCTCATGATTAGGCCATGCCCACAAGGAGACATCTTCAGGGTGTGACCTGATTGACAGGCTAAACTCTACCCCTTGATTCTTTTATTAAGTTGACATGAAATTGTGTAACTACCACAGTGGCAAACATCAGAAGGCTCGGCTGGGCTGGTTGTCCAAGAAGTCTCCCTCCCATCAATGCAAGCTATCCACAGGAACTGTAGTTGGGGGCGATCACCCAGAGTGCCTACAGGTGACCTTGCCCTCTCACATGGCCTTCTTACAGCAGGGCAGCAGCTCTGTTTCAAATGCAACTACCTGAGGGACAGAAAACGAATCAGCTGTTGCACCAGTGAGGGCTATGTGCAGAACCGTTATGGTATTGTTCCCTGTATAGTCTAGAGCGAAAGCAGCAATATCACAGAAAAATGTCTGAGATGTGAGCATCTTTCAAAATAATAATCATTTCAGTGATATTAGCCTTGGAAACAATTGACCGCTCACTGTTCTTTGGGGGAAACCTCCAGTATGACACATATTTTATTTCCTTCTTGAAAAACGAAGGTGGGGATGGAGGGGTTAGCTCAAATCCATTGCCAGTAAATCGGTAGCCCAGAAAAGAAGTCCCAGTTAGTTTCTCAAATAAATTAATCTGCCCTAATGCCATCATTTTGCCATGCCTACATGTCTCAACAGTTAGTATGGTGACTTTGAACCCGATTTACTGCCGTATGGTTGATCCTGTTTCATACTTGCCCTGTATAGGGTTTCCTGGGCTGCAAACCTTTATGAGAGCATATAATCTCATCTTTCTCCTGCAGAACGACTGTTGTGTTTGAAGTGCTGAACCTGTGGTTAATAATCTATCTCTTACCAACAAGAGCTAAAATTGTGCATCATCAAGCCATTATGATGGCCTAATTCTACTTCATCCTTTCTCATTGATAGTGGCTGGGCTTCAGCTTTTCTCTCTCTTCCAACTTCCCTGGCATGGGTACAGGATGTCTTTTGTTCCATAAAAAATTTGGGTTACAGGAAAATTGATGATGATCATAGTGCAATCAACTTATACCACAGAGGGCTGATTCACAATGCTGTACTTCCTTGTTGCTATAGGGTTTTTTGCTTTACTGCTTGTAGCTTGTGTGCATTTGTGTGTGTGTGTGTGTTTCTTTTTTGGGTGTGTGTTCTGTTTGTTTAGTTGTTGATTGGTTTATGGCGATATTGATGTAGTTGATCTTATAGGGTTGTGATTTTTGTCGTATTAAAACTGTTATAGTAAACCTGAGATGTGCAACCCCCAATGACAAGCAGGCATAGTCTGGACTCCTACTTAACTCTAGCCCTAATCAAAAGAGTTAGTTCTGATAACATAGCCCTGCTTGATATTCACCTTAATGAAAGGATCACTGAAGATAAAGGTGCTACAGAAAAGTGTGGTGAAGAGAGTAGATGGTGCCTGGCTGTCAATTGGAATAATGTCTGGGGTCTTAAGGGGTTATAGTCAAATAAGCTGCCATCTAAGCGAGGAGTCAACTACATCCACCCAGAAGAAGTGCAACAGCTTGTGCGATTCAAATGTGACAGTTACAAAATTCAAATATGACAAAGGAAAAAGTATCAGAGCTCAAATTATGAGCACCAAATTTGCAAAAGGCTACAGAGGACTGTGGGAACCCAAAAGCTATCTGCAGAATATCTAGTCCGACTGAGCCACTGCAGATCCAGTCTAGCCATAGACAAGAGTCTCGAACAGCCTTACTATCAGGCAGAGACCATTGTGATCTTTAATATGCTGACTAGAACGCAAAACTAGGCCAGATTACCTCCCTATAGATCCAACTTGAATTGGCTCTGGGTGCAAGTACCTCTTACTTTGTTCCCTGACAGAAATTTTTTCCCTGTTTTTTGTTTTTTTTTAATGTTGATGGGAGTCTTTTCTTTCTTACTCACTATTTGTATTTTTGTCTTTATATAATTATTATTATTTTATGCTTACCACTGTATTTCGATTTTGGGTGTTTTTTGTTTGTTTCTGTTGGTTTTGTGAAGCACAGGAGGAGTGGATGCATAGTGATATTAACTGATACAGGGGTTGGTAGGGGATGCAGGGGGCGGGCAGAGGGTGGGTGTTAGGGAGGGACAGAGGATTTCCAGAATGAAAACAGAAGAGGGGAGGGGGGTGGGAGCACTAGAATTGATTGTGATTTCACAACTCATTTCAAAGGCGATTTAACCATGGGAAGGGAGGAATGTTCTGAAGTTGATATGATAATGATTGCACCATTCTCCTTGATATGATTGAGCGATTGAACTGTTGAATAGAGTGATATGCACATCACGTGCCCATAAAACTGTTACTAAAAATGTGGGGGCTACGAAAAAAATATTCAATACATTTCGCTTCTCCCTACCCATGTTCAATATTTTAAAAATGAAAACCAACAAATAAAAACAACCAAATGAAACGGAAGCTCCACAATGCATCCCATCTCTGTGTTGTTGTTAGGGACCACTGAGTCCGTTTTCGTTCACAGCGACCGCAGGCCCAGCAGAATGACGCTGGGCCTCACATCCTCACAATTGTTCCTGTGCTTGAGCCCATGGTTGCAGCCACTGTGTCAAGCCATTGTCTCCAGGGCCTTCCTCTTTTCCCATGATGCTCCACTTTGTAGATGTCCTTCTCCAGGGACTGGTCGCCCTTGGCAACATGTCCAAAGTTTGTGAGACAACATCTTGCCATCCTTGCCTCTAGGGAGCACTCTGGCTGTACTTCTTCCTAGGGATCATTCCACCTGTACTACTTCCAAGATCGATTGGTTTGCTAGTTTGAATATCAGCAGGGTCACCCAGAGTGAACAGGTTTGATGGCTCTTCCAGACTGAAAACAGACAGTGAAGAAGGAATGGCTGCCCACTTGGGAGGATGTGGCCACTCAAAGCCTTAGGCGCATCTTTCTAGCAAGCAGAATATAACTATCGAGCATAAGGTTTTTAATTTCCATTTCAATACTTACTCTATCATAACAAAAATGAAACATAATCATCGGGATTAAAAAGAAAGGGAGAATGCTGCCAACACACCGTTTGCTCCTCCTCCGTGGCCCTGTCTACACCCCCATTCAGGCTGAATGCAGTGCGTTTTCAAAATGCAAACGGCGTCCGTGCTCTCCCTAGAGAGAGTGGGTCTCTGACAGGCTGGTGGGAGGAACCTCTGCCTGTAAAGAGAGTGAGAGACTGAGTCACAGGGAGAGCCAGAGTTGCTTTAGGGCCTACATCAGTAAGGAGAAGAAAGAAACTCTGAACTGGAAAGTCAACAGGTTTACTGGTCATGTTCGATGTTCCCAGGGTGAGGGGGAGATGGACAGTGGGAAAAGGCGTTCATTGAGGCCATAAACAGTAAAACTCATAACAAGCACTTGCTTAACTTTACAGGGCCTTGGTGCACGTTTTTTTATGATTAAATGTTAAATGAATGAAATCAGGTTATCAAACTGCTAAACAAAAATATCTTGCCTGCCTATCTTAAAATAGATCCATTGTAATAGCAGATGTGAAAGACATACAGCTAAAACTTTCATGCCATTAAAAAAGTGAAGAAGTATGAAAGTCTAGATTATTTAATGATTATTGTATATGTTCTGGATATTCTATTGATGGGGTGAATGATGGTTGGATAATGAGATTAAGATATAAATCATTCATAAATTATTGTGTTTTCTATAAAATATATTTCTTACCTTCATTTCAGCAAACTCAGTGATTTTGTTAATATTGTTAATGTTAATCAAATTTTTGCATAACTCATGCATCTCTAATAATAATGTCAAATTTGACAACCTTTCTTGACTCATTGTACTTATTATAGAACATTTTATTCATCTCAATTTTAGAAACTTCACTTTATTACAGCAGCAAAGCCTGGAATTGCTATTAAAATTCTTAAATCAATATCTGGATTCAGAAATTAAATAAGAAACTTTGTAGATTATGTTTAAACATTGTAATGAATTGCTTATTATAAATTATTGCTATCAAATGTAAGTTATTTTAGCTTCTTCATAGAAAATTCTAACACTCTTAGTATCATTTTTACCACTCCTCATGGAATATCTATATTATATAACAGTAGAAGGATCTGGTATCATATTTTATGCATGTGAAATATAGACACACACACATATACACACATTGTACTGATATTGTCTCACCAAAACCAGTAGTTTGAGGAACAGGAAAATAGAAAAATTCGATAAGCAAGAAAATACATACAAAGAAACTAATTCATAAAACATGGCCCTACTCAACACTTGTCCTCATGAAGAGATCACTGAAGATATGGGCGCTACAGAAAAATATGGTGAAGAAATCAGATGGTGCCCAGCTATTAGAACGAAAAGTGTCTGGGATCTTAAAGGCTTGTCTTCAAACAAGCAGCCATCTAAGTGAAGCTTCAACTAAGTCCACATGGAAGAGGCACACCAGCTGTGTGATCCAAGGATTGCAGATATTAAGGTCCAAATCCGGAGGAGACACTGATATTACAGCTTAAATTCTGAACACCCAGTTTGCAAAAGTCTATGGATGACAGTTACAGCCCAAAATCATTTTCAGGGTCCTCACATGGATTACCGTAAGCCTCTGGTGAATCCCCTCTGATTGTTGAGCAAGGTTGTGAATAACCTTGGTATCAGACAGAATGCAGTGGAAAGTGGATTAATGCACATGTAGTAGCGTAAGAGGAGCCATGAAGCCTCAGTGGTTGCAAGTTGGCCTGTGATCCACAAGGCTGACAGTTCAAGCATTCCAGCAGCTCCGAGGGAGAAAGATGGGACTTTCTATTCCTGTGAAGAGTTACAGTCTTGGAAACTCCCACGGGCAGTTTTTCCCTGTCCTGTAGGGGGCTAGGAGTTGCTTCGACTCCACGGCCGGGAGTTTTGGTTTGGGTAGGTAGGGTAAAATTTAATACCGTATCATTTGCTCTCCCTTTTGACCGATTTAAAATTTGTTTTCCCTTTTAATACTTTCTTAATATTTAATTACTTTAATATTTTAAATAATTCTTTTTCGATTTCAGTTTTCCTCTAAGTTTGTTCTTGTGGGTTTTTTGTTTGTTTGCTTGTTTGTTGGGGTTGTATGTTCTTCCGTGTGTGAAGCCTGAGACAGGTAGCTCTACAGAGACAATGACTGGACTGATAGTTTCTTAGGGCTATGGCAGGGGAGGCTGGAGGGAAACCGGGAGCTTCAAATAATGTGTACAAGAAAGAAGAAAATATTCTAAAATTGATGGTGGTGATACAACCTTCTTTGTATGACGAAGCCGTTGAATTGTATGATATGTTAACAACATGTCAATAAAACTGTTGAAAAGCAACGACTCCCTGCACTTGATTCATGACTGTCTGAAGTCAGCGAGAGCACTTCCCACGGCTCTTCTCAGATGCAGGTCCCCCTGGTGCTGCCTGTCGGTTTAAAGACCTGAGGGACTCCATACGGAGAAGTCCTTCCCACACCCTTCCCTGGGATTTGAATCCTGCTAGTTATGATCGTGTATATTTAGGGTTACAAGTCATGATCGGCCAGCACTCAACATGGAATCAAGTTTGCAACACGCTCATGAGTTCTCCAAGATATGTTGTGTGTATTTCTGGTGTGGAGTCTGGGTCGAGCCTTCTTCCCATGGTCCAAGCACACTGGCCAGGAATGTTTGGCTCACTTCCCACCTCATTTCTCAGCTGCCTCCTCATTCTTCATTCCACACATCTTTTTCACTTCCATTCCTTCTATCCCTCTCTGGAATAAAATCCTTATCCCCACACTTCTTTCCTTTCATTCGTACTGCTTCCACTTTTCGTTTTGCTCTTATTGCAATTTCCCTTTTGAAAATAAACTAGAGAAGTATATAGCATAGTATATCTTACTATGTGAAATATATATGTATAAAAACATGAATGTCTTTATTATCTCCCTTTAGAGTCCTCCAACATACATCCTTCTCATAGAAATCATTGTTAAGCCTAAGTTTATGCATTTCTAAGCAATTTTCTAGACTTTAAAAACCTATGTAATCAAAAAAATATGAAACATTATGTCATTATGAATAATTTGATAGTGATTAAAGAAAATCTCATCTTTTCAAATAAAGAAATTTGGATTAATAAATTATTTTTTCAAAGAAATCGTTTTAAAATCAATATGAATATTAGATATTATTGTTTTGTAACTCATTTTTTTCCATCTGACAAAAAAATTGATCTCTATGTTAGCACAAGAACTTTAATTTGCACATAAACAAATTTAATTTGCACATTTAACAAATAATTGATCTCTATGTTAGCACATAAACTTTAATTTTCAGTATTTCACATTATCAGCATACCACTTATTTAACCACTACTGTATAAAATACAAGCTTCTTCACTTTTTGGTTTTTAAAAAATACTGTAGTACACATACCATTATTCGATGCTGTCAAGACAGTGCCGACTCATAGTGACAGTACATGCAACAGAGTCAGAGGCTGCCCTTCCTGCACCACCCTCACAATCCTCCCTACGTTTGAGCTCGTTGTCGCAACCACTGGGCTGATGCGTCGCGTCAAGAATCTGGCCCTTTTTTGCCGACCTCTACTTTACCAAGCAGGGTTTCCTTCTCAGGATCTTGTCCCTCTGATAACCCAAAGGATGTGAGCCGAAATCTCATCATCCTCTTTCTGAAAGAGTTGTTTGGTTGTATATCATTTAAGAGCTATGTGTTTTTTAATGGAAGTTCATGGTGTATTTCATAATCTTCACCAGCACCAATAACAAATGCATCAATGATTCTTCAGTCTGTCTTTTTAATATTCTCATTTTCACAAGCATGTGAGATGATTGAAATGGCCATGCGTTGGGCCAGGTGCACCTGAGTCCTCAAAGCAACATCTTTACTTTTAAAGCTTAAAAGAAGTCTTTCACAGTAAATGCGCACGATGCGATATGACATTTGATTTCTTGACTGATGTTTCCGTGGCGTTGAATGTGGACATATGAAATCTTTGCCAAATTCTACATTTTTTCTATCATGATGCTGCATACTTGCCCATTGATTTTGTGAACTTGTAAGTATATACCAGGGCTTAAAATGTCTTACTGAAAGAATATTTCAAAATTTCCACAGATCTACAAAAGCACGTTCTAGAACTCATTTGCTAACTTACACTCATATCATAAATACATGATTTTTCTCTTTCTCAATACTCTTTTCAAGACTAATGGCGATTCCAGGATCTGTGATGGAGCAGTGGATTAGGAGCTGGGCTGCAAATCAAAAGATTGATGGTTACAATCCACCAGGGCTGCACAGAGAAAGATGAGGCAGTCTGTGTCCATATATATTTTTACCATTTCAGAAAACCTAGGGAATAGTTATACTCAGCCCTCCTACATCACCATGAGTCAGATAGGACTAGATGGCAGTGGGTCAATTGCTATTCATTTTTAAAATTTTATTTTATGATATTTATAGGTGCAATACATATATTCTGTTTTTCCAGTGTGAATTTTTCTGATTCTCTAATGACACGTCCCTTCTTTTTTTGAGTTTATTATTTATTTGCATTTTTCTGTGAATTACCTATTTATATGCTCACTTAAGGAGCCCTCATGGTAAAATAGTTAAGATCTTGGCTGCTCTCTGAAAGGCTGGAAGTTCGAACCCATCAGTCAGTCTGGGGAAGAAAGATGTGGTTTTTTATTCCATATAGATCAAAGACGTGTAAATTCTACAGTGCCACTATATTTTGTACTGAAGAGTCACTAGGAATCAAAGTGACTTAATGGCGCCCAACAACTTCTACTCACCTTTCCCCTTATCGGATAGTAGACTTTCCTGACTTGAATGAACTCTTTTTAAAAAAATCGTTTTATTAGGGGCTCATACAATTCTTATCACAATCCATACATACATCAATTGTGTAAAGTGCATTTGTACATTCATTGCCCTCATGAATGAACTCTTAAAGGGGAATACTTGAAGATAGATATCCCAGGCACGGTTGAGCTGAAATGAACTGATTTTGAATTAGACAATTATCCCAGGGATGACAAACTAAAGAGGAATGACATCTCCATCAGGGTCAAAATGAACATTTCAAGGTCGATTCTGAAGCACAACACTGCCAGTGATAGAACACTTTCTAATTTCCTAGAAGGAAGTAAAGATAATATGATTTACATACCAACCACTAATGTCAGAAATGAAGAAATTGAATTTTGGGGGGCCAATTTCTTTACTCTGAAATTGATCAAATGTGCAATCAAGGAACATTGATAATTATTAGTCATTAGAATGTGAAAGTTGTAAATGAAGAAGGATCCGTGTCTGGAAACATGGCTTTGGTGGCAAAACCCAAACCTGAGATGGCATGCGTGCATTTTTCAAAATTAATGATATATTCATGCAAATACCTCTTTTCCAAAATACAAACAGGGTCTAGGCACATGGATCCAATCAGCTGAAACACACAGAAATCAAATAATCTGTGGAAATAGATGACCAAAAAGCTCAATATCATTAGTCAACAGAAGACCAGAGGCCTACGGTGAAATGAAATATCAATTGTTCCTATTGCCAGTTTAAATTAAAGGCAAATAAAATGACAACTAGTCCATAAGATCGAAAATACAAGCTTGAGTGTAGCCCACTATCTCAAGGACAGATTATATACACTGAAGACCAGATGAACTGTGAGCTGACATAAGGATGGCATTACAAAGAAGGCAAGCTGTCATTAAAGAGGCGGGAACCGAGGACTGGACAGGATGTACGTCAGAAGAGAATCTGAAGCTTAATCTTGAATGCCGAGGAGCTAAATTGAATGGAAGAAACGAGGAAGAAAAAGTCCTGAACAGAATATTGCATAATCCAGCTCATGCAGCCAAAGCAAAGTTTTATCACAAAATGTGTAAGGATTTGGAGACGAATTCAAAAGAGAAGAGCATGGTTGGTGTTCCTCAAATTGAAAGTACTGAAGAAAAATCAAATCTTGAATAGCAATATTAATTCTGTGGGCAAAATACCGAGCAACATAAAAATGTCAAAAGATTAAAAATGCACACAGAATCACTGTACCAAAAATTAAAGGTTGACATTCAATCCCTTCTGAAGTAGATTATGATCAAGAACTGATGATAATTATTGACTTAATTAATCATGTTTTTGTTAGAATTACCAATCATCCTATGAAGGTTATTGATAGTCCTTCTAAAGAAAGTGATAAAGCTACTCTTAAGGTGGATCAGGGTAAACTGCAGGTGTAAGAATGGATTTTGATTCACTCTGAATTGTAAACCCTAATTTAAGAACAATTAGTTTTTATGGTGTGGCCATGCTCTATACTTGCATCATGAAGTGATCACTGAAGAGCTGGGTATATAGCAAAGTGTGGTGAAGAAATCAGATAGATGGTTTCTCGGCTGTCAGAAAGAATAGCATCTACAGGTTTTAAGGGCTTGTCTTAAAACAAGAACCCATCTAGGTGAGGTATCTTGTAAGTCCAAAAGGAAGACGTACACCAGTTGGTGTGATCAAAAAATTATTAAAAATGAAATTCATTATCAGAGGGTGAAGACTGTATTAGAACTTAAAATCTGAGCACCCAGTGTGTAGAAGGCTGTGGATGACAGTGAAAGCCCCAAATCCTTTCACATGGATTAAACCTCCATTGAATTTCCTAGATCTATTGAGCAAAGTTGTGAATAATCCTCTCCATAGATTAGCCCATTGGAAAGTGGATTACTAGAGATATTGTTAGGTTAAAATTTAATATATTACCATTTGTTTTCCCTTTTGACCATTTTAACTTATTCTACTTTTTATTAATTTCTGCGTTGTCTGATTGAGATTTTTCTGTTTTTACACAAGTAAATTTTGTTGAAGATAACTCAAAAATGACTGCCACAGTAATTGAATAGGAAACTGCCAGAAATTCAAATGTGATTAAGAAGAGAACATGGAATAAGGGATATCATTGTTGATGTCAGATGTCTCTTGCTGAAATCAGAGAATACCAGAAAAATATTTACCGGTGATTTATGGACTATGCAAAGGTTTTTGACTGTATCAATCACAGCAAATCTTGGATAACAGTCCAATAAATGGGAATCCTAGTGTGTTCAAGTATAATCTATACATAGACCAAGAGGCAGGCTTTCAAACCAGACAAGGGAATTCTGTGTAAAAATCAGGCAATTTGGGGGTCAGGATTGTATCCTTTTACCATACTTATTCAACCTGTATGCTAAGCAAATAATCTGAGAAGTGGCCTATGTGAAGAAGAATGCAACATCAGCAGGGGAGGAAAGTTCTAAACCACTTGTGATGTGCGATGACAGACCCCTGCTTGCTGAAAGTGAGGAGCACTGGAAGCGCTTACTCATGAAGATCAAGAAGACCAGAACCTTCAGCGCATCACAACTAGACAAATCCACAACATCGCGAAGGAGATTGGTAAAGGATTTCATTTTATGTGGATGCATAACCAATGCCCTTGGAAAAAGCAATCAAGATATATTGTAAAATTGATTGTGGTGGTGAGCTAGCCAAAAGAAAGAAAGGAACATAGAAAGAAAGGAAGGCAGAAAGGGAAAGAAAGAGGAAAGAAAGAACAAATCTATTTGGGGCAAAGTAAGGCCAAGATGCCCTTCAGAAGTGAGGATGGTGTGACCTTGTGTAAATTGCACTGCACATATTAGCAGGAGATACCAGTTTCTGTTGGAGGACATCATGCTTGGTCAGCACAAATGAGGAGGATGTTTAATGAGATAAATTTGATCAGTGGTTTCAACAATGTGATCAAGCATAGAAAGTTTGTGAAGATGGTTCAGGACCATATAATTATCATGAGTGGAGACAAAGAAGATGGCACTAACAAACAATAATAAGGCTTTATAAGTTTTTCCTTGGGCAAACTAAAATGTTTCTAGTATTTCTTTATAGCGTATATGTTTAATGTTTCTTTGAGGAAAATATAATTTAATATATTAATAGAAAACATTCTCCTTTGTTTTGTCCTAATAATTTTATTAGTTTGTACTACAATGACTTAGAAATCAAAGAAACCCCAGCAGAGTCCTA
The DNA here is from genome assembly GCF_000313985.2 of Echinops telfairi. Classification (NCBI taxonomy): domain Eukaryota; kingdom Metazoa; phylum Chordata; class Mammalia; order Afrosoricida; family Tenrecidae; genus Echinops; species Echinops telfairi. The sequence continues at coordinate 4,698,243 of NW_022106471.1, read as the reverse complement.
TTTTTATGTTTGGTAGAAATTTCTTTTAGTACTCTTACTCATTTCTTCAAAATGTACTTGGGAATAATTTTATTTATGCTAAGAATACACAGAGTTGCTGTACCAAAAAACTAGCTGAAATCCCACCGTTTCAGGAGGTAGCATATGAGCCAGAACCTATGGTACTGAAGGAAACAGTCCAAGCTGACCTAAATGTGTTAGCCAGAAACAAGGCTCGAGCACTCGATGGACCAGGAATTGAAATGTTTCAACAAACTGATGAAGCACTGGAAGTGCTCATTGGTCTATGCCAGGAAATCTGTAGGACATGTATTTGGCTAGTTTACTGGAAGCGATCCCTAATTGTACCCATTCCACAGAAAGGTGACCCAACAGAATGCTCAAACTATAGAACAATATCACCTATATCACATGCCAGTGACAATTTATGGACGATCATTCCACAATAGTTGCTGCAGTACAATGACAGGGAGCGGAAATCCAGAGGTTCAGGCTGGATTCACAAGAGGATGTAGAACAAAGGATATCATTGCTGATGTCAGATGGATTTGGCTCAATTGGAGAATAACAGAAAGCTGTTTACTTGTGTTTTGTTGACTATACCAAGGCATTTGGCTGTAAGGAGTGTAACAAATTATAGATAACCCTGAGAAGAATGGGAATTACTTCATTGTGCTCATGCAGAATGTATATATAGATCAAGAGGTAGTAGTGGAAAAAGATACTGCATTTAAACTCAGGAAAGGTGCACAAAAGGGCTGTCTTCTCTCACCCTCCTTGTTCAGAGGAGCTGGGTTATATGAAGAAGAATGCTGCACCAGTCTTGGAGGAAGGCTGACTAACAACTCGTGATATGCTGACAACACAACTGTGCTTGCTGAAAGGGAGGAGACCTTGAAGCACTTGCTGATGAAAGCAAAGATGGCAGTATTCAGTATGACTAAAACTCCATGTAAAGAGGACCAAAGTTTGACAACTGAACCAAAAGGTCGCACCATGATAAATGGAGAAAAGATTGAAGTTGTCAAGGATTTCATCCTGCTTGGATCCACAATCAATGTTCATGGAAGCAGCATTCAAGAGAGCAAAAACATGTTGCGTTAGGTAATCTGCTTCACAAGACCGCTTTAGAGTATTGAAAAGCAAGGATGTTACTTTGAGGACTAAAGTGTGCCTGACCCAACCTATGGTATTTTCAATTGCATTATATTGATGTGAAAGTTGGACATTGAATAAAGAAGTCTGAAAAGGAATATTGAAAGTACCATGGACTGCTGAAAGGATAAACCAATCCGTCTTGCAAGAAGTAAGGCCAGAGTTCTCCTTTAGAGGCAAGGATGGAGGGACTTACATACTTCGGACATGTTATCAGGAAAAACTAGTCCCTAGAGAAAGACATTATGTTTGGTAAAATAGAGGGGCAGTAAATAAGAGGATGACCTCCAAAGACATGGATTGGCACCCCGGCTACAACCATAGGTTGAAGGTAGGAACAATTGTGAGGACGGTGCAGAACTGGGCATTGCTTTGTTCTGTTGTGCATAAGGTCCCTGTGGGTCTGAACCAGGGGCACCTGGCAATAACAATAACATGCTAACAAGCATATATTGTCGATTATGCAGTTGACATTTAATTGATATGTCACTGATTTTAACCTGAGGAGTGTGGAATATTTACATTTAGTTACGCAGTACATTTTTTAAATCATATTTTTCTCAAACTTTCTCTCAAGTATATTATAGCTTTTTGCCTTCGTATGTTTTAGTTTTTTAGCATTATGGATTGAGTTTTAAAATCTTGTCGCTATTACCAATCGAGTTTTAATTTCCCATTATGTTTTCTTCTGATATTTAAGAATGCTATTGGTTTGTTTTTGTATATTTGTCTTTTATTCAGCCACCCTCCGGACTATCTTCTCAGTTCCAGTAGTTGCAATTGTTTCTCTTAGATGTATTAAGAAATTGTTTTTTAAAATTTACATATATAGCAAAGTGAAAGCATTTGACAGTGTCTATAAACCTACTATTGAATTTCTACCAGTATAACACTGCACTATATTTGCATTATCACTATCTATTCATATATCCATTTTTAAACATGTATTACCATATCTTATATTTGAAGCATATATAATAAGTAAACTACACATATTAATACATTGCTTTTCAGTATTAGATATAATTCTATATTTACCTTTTTTGTTCGACACTAAGCTTATAGACAATGAAGTACACAAATCTTAAAGTACCTTAAGTGGATTTTTTAATCGTTTTATTAATAAATGCACAAACCTGGCTGCCAAACCCCAAGAGTGTCCTCATTCCTCTTTGTAGGCACACTATGCCCTCACCTCCCAAGAGACAACCCTTATTCTGATTTTTTCCAATAATTGATTTTCCTGTTCTATAATTCCATTTGAATTAATTTATAGAGTATAATTCTTTGAATGAATACGTTTTCTTACTTTCAGTGGCTGGGTAATGGGAAGAGCTCAGCACACTTTCATGTGCTCCTAGCTTACTCATACAGCTTCTGGGGTTGTGTCTATTCAAATCTTTCATTTTTCAATTTTATTGGACATTGGCTTTTTAAAATTGAGTTTGAAGAGTTCCTTTTATGTCATGGATTCCAGTTCTTTGTCAGATACATTGTGCAAATACTTTCTCCCATTTTATAGTTGATATTTATTTACTTTATAGTTTCTTTTGATAAGCACAAGTTCCAAACTTTCATGAACTCAATTTTAATACTTTTTCTTTTGTACAATCACCCTTTTTGATTGTTTGCTCCCAAAACCTGTATTTCTTCCGCAGTCATGAAGACATTCTTCTACATTTTGTCTTTCACAAAGTGGAAGACAAAGTAGATGAGTGGAACCTATCACCATGAAAACACGTATGCGCATCAAAAGACATCATCCAAAGAGTAACAGGCAATTGCATAGATTAGGAAAGAATCTTTAGCAACAACACAATGCACAAGGGACTCATCATTAAAATCTGTAGAATTCTGCAACATGTCAATAAGAAAAAAACAAATCATCACAATTCACGAAGGATGAAACTCAAATGGCTAACAAACACATGAGGAAATGCTCGCCATCACTAACCATCAGAGAGCTGCAAATCGAAACAACGATGAGATCTCACCTTACAAATAAGAAAAGCAGAAGAACGGATGCTGGTGAGGGTGATGGTGGGCTTGCAAATATATACAACCATGTGCAAAGCTATAAGGCCCTTTTTCTCAAGTGCCATTGGGTTGACTCAGACCCATAGTGATCCTATGTACACCAGAATCTAATACTGCACCCTACTGTGCCAGTCTCACAATCGTTCCTATGCCTGAGCCCGTTGATGCAGTCACTGTGTCAATCCATTTCCTTGAAGGCCTTACCCTTTTTTGCTGCCCCTCCATTTTACCAAACACGATGTCTGTCCCCAGGCACTGGTCTCTCCTGACAGTACGTCCAAGTATGTAAGACAAAGCCTTGCCATCCTTGCCGCTAAGGCCCACTCTGGCCTTACTTCTTCTAATGCCAATATGTTTGTGCTTTTAGCAGCCCATGGTACTTTCAATATTCGTCTCCAGCACCTTTCAAATATATCAATTCTTCTACGGTCTTCCTTATGCAGTGTCCAACTTTCATATGCGTATGAGGCAACGGAGAATACCATGCCTCGCGCCAAGTGCGCTTTAGTCTTCAAAGCAAACATCCTTGCTCTTCAAAACTCTACAGAAGTCTTGTGAAACAGATTGCAGATCCAAGTAAGATAAAATCCTTGACAATGACAATTTTTTTTCTCTTTATCGTAATGTTACTTACTGGTTCAGTTGTGAGAATTCCAAAGTTGTTAGTAAGCCTTCTCCCAAACCTGATGCCTGACTCTTCATATAATCCAGCGTCTCTGATCATCTGTTCGGCATATAGCTTGAACAAGTATGATGAGAGGATACAACCCTGATGAACCTTCTTTCCTGATTTCAAACCATGTAGGGCCCCTTGTTCTGTTCTCACAATGGCCTGTACAGGTTCTGAGTGAACACAATAAAGTGTTCTGGAATTCCCATTCTGGAAAGCAATATGATGCTACTTAAAATAACTAGGAATAAAATACTCAGCAATACCTTTGTTGGATAAATTCTACCCCTCTCTCCCCCACCCCAGAAAAAAAGAGACAGAATACAAACAGATATATGGTCTCACAAGTTCATTGCAGGACAGTTCACAATAGCAAGAAGCTGGAAATAACCCAAGTGCCCATCAGAAGAATGGATAAAGGAACACACAGTGGAGTACTATGCACCTCTAAAAACACACCTCATGACCTGGATGGACCTGGAAACATCATGCTGAGTGAACTTAGTCAATCACAAAAGGACAAACATTGTACTTTAAGGATAAATACCAAGATGAAGGCAGTCTCTGTTCTCAGGTGATATAATCTTCTACTCTGGTCTCCCAAGCAAGGATGCAGAGAGCCTGCCTAGTGGCCATGAACCATATATCACCTACTTCATATATACACCTTCAGAACCACTTCAACAGAAGAGACTTCACCTAAGTTCAAGTTTTCAGCTTTTGCTGTACAATGTGTGTCAGTCTGAGTTGATGAGAGAAACAAATTCATAGACACGTGTATAAGAGAGAACTTTATATCAAGGGGTAATTGTACATTAAGAAAACATCCCAGCCCAGTCCAGGTCAAGCCCATAAATCCGATATTAGCCCTATGTCTGTTACCCGTCTACAAATTCTTCAGACTCACACAGCACTTGCAATGACTCACACAGAAAATGCAGGAAGAAAGATCACAGGCCAGTGGGTAGAAAGTCTTGTGGATCCAGTGGCTGTGGAAACATTCCAGTGCTAGTATGTGTCTCCAAGTGGCTCCCCCAGCCCCAGGGCTTTGGCTGCTTTAGCATAGCATAACTGGCTTGTCAGCAGGAAGAGGACGCAGAGAGTCTACACTAAAGTCACCCCAAATCAACAGACACTCCTCCAAGAAGAAGAAGTGAATTATCCTGGAAATGTAAAGCAATATGGGGGTGGGGAGCATGTATGTCTCAGGAAATGTGATCACATTTCTGTTGTTGGTAAACAGGAGGAACAACCTCCCATTGGGGAAAAACAGGTAGACATAACTATATAGAATTCAAGGGGAAGATATACCAGCTACTGTGCTTCTAATTGGACACTTTGGCCTAGCTTCTATCCAGCCCTTGGTGACCCAGGTCCTGTGTACAGACTACTGGAACTCTCGTTTTTGTCCTGTAGTGGCATCCAACATACTTCATAGGATACACCAGAAGGACTCATTGTGGAAACCCCACTAAGTCAACTGGGCTTTACCTCAAATTCACATATAGCAGGCTTAAAGAACCAACCTACTCTCTTGGACTTTAGGTTGAAACACCTTCGGGTGAGTAGAAGCACATGATTGCTATCCAAAGGTTATGGAATTGGCGGTAGTTGGACCTTGGTTTAGATATCTTGGTTCAAGAATGTCTAATGAATGATGGCCCAGACTACCAGATGCTTACTGTTTTAATGCCATCTTGCTTTATTATGATGTATATTACTCCGGTAAGCATATTTCTGCTTTTGTGAATGAGCGTTATGCAAAGTTTCTTCCTAGCATCAACTCCCATTGTTTGTAAATAGTATCCAGTCACGTAAGAGTTTAACATGTACAGATCAACAATTCATGTATGGTTGTCTGAAGCCAGTTTACACTGCATAATTTTCTTTTCTCAACAGTGTTTTAACTTCTATACTCTTTGCTAAATTAATATCACTCGCAATATAATGGCTTTATAATGTTATGTACCATATATATATATACATGAGGGTGTACCAAAAAAATGGGAATTCTGCCAGGTGAAGCAGAGCTTTTGTACTGCACATTTTCCCTGCTAGGTAAGCATCAAGCAACTTGTTCTGAGTTAGTGCATCCAGTGGCAATGCCTGGGAAGGTTCTTTCTGTTCACAGTGATTTTTTGTTTTGTGTTTTTGTGATGGCTGATTTAAGAGAACAGTGTGTAGCTGTGAAATTTTGTTTCATGCTCGGGAAGAGGCCATAGAAACTCTTGTGGTGTTGAACGAAGCTCACAAAGACAGCACTATGGGAAAAACTCAAATCAAGCTTTCTATTTTGAGGTTCTGAAAAGATTGTATGTAACTGTGTGACAAAAAGGCCTGATTTGTGGCAGATGGGGTACTGGTTTTGCCACCATGACAATGCACCTGCTCACGAAGCCATCTCAGTGTGCCACTTTTGAAAAAACACAGCGTGCCTCCCTTGCTCCATGCGTCTTACTCAGCTGACCTCACTCCATGCAACTTCTTTTTGTTTCCACAAATGAAGAGGGACATGAAAGGACAGTGATTTCATTACATAAAGAGGTGAAGTAAAAAAAGGGAGATACTGTCAGCCATCCAAACAAATGAGTTTGAAAAATTTTTCCAAGAATGGAATTGCAGATTTGACAAATGTATTAAGTGTAATTCAGAATACTTTGAAGGTGATAAGGTTATTTTGTAAAAAGTAAATAAATACATAGCTTTGAAAAACAGTCTGTTTTTTTTTTGAGGGTGTACCCCTTTGTATGTGTATGTATGTGTGTGTGTGGTACATCTATAAGTTTTATATATAGAGATGGCTTATATATACACATATTTATATATATGGTATATATATGTATGTTATTCAATTGTGCTTCAATAAGTGATATATAAATGTACATGTGTGTGGTGTATATGTGATTTTTATATATACTATATATATCATACTGTATATACCATGAATATATATGACTTAAAATGTTTTTATCATAAAATACTACTGATATGTGTGAAGTGAACCAGAGACATATATAAACTGTAGATATATTAATGGATTTGAGGCTTGTGCTTAATTCCATCTCCAATTTCAGAATAATTCGTTCTTATGACATGGTCCTACTCCATGCTCCCCTCTGAAGTGTGTGCTATAGCAAGTGAGGTGAAGGAATCAGATGCTGCCCAGCTATTAAAAACAAGCAGCCATCTATGAGAGGCATCAGCTAAGCCTGCACAGAAGATACACACCAGCCTGCGTTATCCCAGGATTGTAAATAATAAAATCCCAAACCAAAGGAGGAAATAGTATCAAAGCTTAAATTGTGAACACTTGGTTTGCAGAAGGCTGTGGATGACACTGGAGGCCCAAAGTCCATTTGCAGGATCCACACAAAAGGACTTTGGGCTTCCAGTGCCATCGGGGTTCATGGAGGTGAATGAAGTAGGCTTGCTGTCAGAGATCATTGTACAGTCAGTGATGGCCGATGTATGTAGATCAAAATGTAATACTTGATCATTTGATCTCCCATTTGACTCATTTTAAAGTTGTTTCAGTTTTTAATATTTCCTGCTTTCTTTTTTATTTTGTTGCTTGTTTCCAGTTTGTGTTTTGTATGATTTTCTATATATGAAATCCAGGAGAATGTATCCATCGAGACAGTAACTGGATTGATAAGTGCCTAGGGTCATGGCAGTGGAGATGGGGAGAAATGGGGAATTATCAACAATGACTACAAAAGAAAATATTTGGTAGTTGATTGCGGTGAGGATTGCACAGACCTTCGAAATTTGAATTCTATGGTATGAAATATAAAGTCTATGCCAATAAAACTATTAAAAAAAAACCACCTTAGCTACATTTGGTTGGTAAGAAGAATAACGTCCATGCCTCATTGGGGCTATCAAAACTACACTGTTTCTATTGTGAAATACCGCATGGCTTATTAATTACCCCATTTGGGAAATAGTTCATTATTGCTGAAACTTTCCCACCAGAAATGTTGGACATGATACAGGTCTTCACTTTGATTCCATTAAGATATTAAAACATCTAACCTTCAGTCTAAGATATTAAAACATCTAACCTTCAGTCTGACGAAGGCGGTTTTTTTTTCTTCCTCCATGTTCATCCTAGTGTGGTGCCCAAGAAAAAGTTTCTTCTGCACAGTCTTCTGCTATCATATCAAGTGACTTTTCTGGCAGCTAGAAGAAAAAGAATTGTTTTTAAAAAAGAATAAAACCACTCCTGCAACACAATCCTTTCTTTTCTCAGGGTTACAAAATCCTATCACGTTTGAGCTCCTGTTTTCTGTCTCTTTTGACCGATGATCTCATGCCGATGGAATAGAAGTGTTCGGTTGTTTCTCTGGCCCTCTGCTTGACGAGACCAAGACGTGTTTGCAGCAGTGTATTCTACACACTGTGACCATGATTCTGAGGGAGTGCTTCCTACTGGTGGGAAGAATCCTGCAATTGGTATTTTCAGACCTATTAATCCACACTTCTCTGGAAAATTCTGCGTGTGGTGTGGCAAGGAATATTGAAAGGACAACGGCGTGCAAGAAGTACAAGCAATTTTGTCTTGGGGGAAGCACCAGCAGCGTGCTTCTGAGGCGTGAAAATAGCGTGACTTCATCACAGACCCTTTGAACATGTTGTCAAGAGCGACCAGGCTCTGGGAAAGGACGTCGTGTTTGGTTAAGTAGATGGTCATCCAAAAAGAGGAAGACGCCCAAGGAGATGGATTGTCACAGAGGTTGGACAGTGGGCGCAAGCACAACTGTTTTGAGAATGACGCTGAACTGGGCTGTGCTTGATTCGGTTGAACACGGGGTCCTTAGAATTTGTAACTGTCTTGCCGGTACCTCAGAAGGACAAGAAAAGGCTGGCTTTGGGAATACTTTAGGAAAGGATCTGTGATATAACAGAATCCACAAGGTTGGTGATTTAGACAGGAATTTTGATAGGTTTCGTGAAAAACACACTTCAAACTCAATCTCCATGGCACCGTTTGAACACCGCTCCCCAAGAAGGCAGGTAATTCTTCCAGGCCAATGGAAGGAAAGAAGCAATGCCAATTTCCCTTTGGATTTCCTATGGAGTCCGACTGCAAATGTTTCTTTATTATTTCTTAGAGAGAGAGGAACGTACCAGGATGTTGCAGCTTGGTTCTGGAGACTGCACTACAAACAAAAGAGAAGATGTCTCCATACACCAAATCTGCTGTTGGAGTAGAAGCGGAGAGTTCAAGATGAGGGAAGCGATCTTTGTTTCGTTTCCGCAGTTATTTGTCCTTCAGAAAATACAGCAACCTTTTAAGGTTCTACTTTTGCCCTGTTCTGTGTGGCTATGTAACCCGCTGGGAAAGGTACCATTGAACATAACCAGTTTACAGTGAGAAAACTGGCATGAAGCACTTTTCAGAGATCTGTTCACATTTCTTCGGCTAGCAAGTTGCAAACCTGGCCTTGAGAATCTAGTCGGTGTGACTCTGGCTCCTGTGCTCGTAACCACTGTGTTCGGTGCGCACCTTTGACCCTTAGCATGGCCTGCGACACCCACAAAAGGAGACTTACATCAATGAAGAGCGTGAGGAAATTGTCTCAAATAAGGACCGTTTTTACAATTTCAACGTGACACGCCTTTCTTGCCCTCCATGATCAAAATTAAGGGAAATTAGATATGTTAAAGGGGTTTTTTTTTGGGGGGGGCAGATTTTGGAGAAAGTTGGAAATGGCATGGTTGTTCATGAAGGCAGTCTATTACAAACTGTATGACAATTGTTCTTCATATCTAGAAATTGGCATAGCATTTATAAAAACCTGGATCAATCAGTGCTCAACAGTTATTACCTTTTACTGTAATTTGACAATTAGAGGCTGGGAAAAGTGCTGGAGATGAAGACTGCTCCCGTCATCTTTATGCATGAGTACTTCCCGGTATAGACTCCAAGAACGATGAGAGAGGATAAAAGAACAGACGAATATGAGAAACTGAAAAATCCCAGTAGGTAAAAACTGACAAGAGACTGAAATTCCATAACGTTTTATTCGCACTTTAAGCTTCTGGTGAAAAATACTTAGTGAGATCAACTTGTCCAAGGTTATCCAGTTGTCTTTCTGGCTGAGCAGTTTGGCATTTGAGATTATATTGTGTTTATTAAAATCCTCACACAGTATTTAAAACCTCTCAATCAGCTTTGCTTCATTCTTTGGAGCAATGAGGCAATATTATACTGTAGGAGAAATTGCTAATAGGCATTTTCTTCTTTTTATCAAACACTTATTTATGAGGAATTTAGTTTTGATTAATTAAAAGCAAAACACGAGAACCCCCGCCTCCCAAAATGTATTGCTGTCAAGTTAGAGGGACATTATGAGGCAGAATACAATTGCCCACAGGGTTCCAACACTGTATGTCTTTAGGGAGGCAGACTGCCCCATCTTTCTCTGGAAGAGTGGCTGGTGGATTAGCAGCGGAGTGCTTAGGGGATTAAACTTTTCCATAAAGAACTGTTAAAGCTGACACTAAAACTCTGTTGAATGACACACTTACCTTGCACTCATTTCTTTTTCTTTTGTTTTGCATTTGAAATATCTTGCTAAATCGCTGCCTTTCAGTCAGGAGTATGTCTTTTCTGGCAAGAGATAGTACCCACTGTTCCTTTTTAACCAAAAGGCCAGGAAGCGCCCTTATTCTCTTTGTTGTTATGGGAATGAATGTAAATAGGAATTAAGATTGGGTCATTTGCTGGAGGGAATTCGAGTCAGAGAAACCATAGTAATACAAGAAGGGTTTGTAATACCTTCAGAGTCTATAAGGAATTGCCAGAGCGTTCTTCCAAGGAATTTAGACACGTTTACCTCTGAGAAGTTTTCAAAGTTGTATTTCCTTGTCTCTCGATGTTTTGCATAATAAGACATGTTTCCTTTCTCGGTTTTTCTTTCCTTATCCAGCCTGACATAGATAAGGGTGACGTTCAATTTATCATCTAAACTCATGCATTATTGTGCACAAGAGAGCACCCCAAGTCAGTACAGGCGGGTGCACCCTCTGAAGCACTCAATTACTGGATGAAAAGTTGGCCGTGGAACTCAAATACCTCAGAAGAAAGGTCTGGTAAACCTGCTTCCAAAGGTCACAGCATTGGAAACTCAGTGGAGTAAGTCGCTCCGCACACCTGGGTTTGCCAGGAGATGGAATCAAATCAGGGCAACCAACAACACTATCATTCATAAAAAGTGACGCCGGACATTTAAAACTGCTCTATCAAGGGCATGACTTGCCACCCATCCCAAGAGTACTTTGTCCCACATATAACATACTTCATGGCTATGGAATTGAGGATGTCTTGGCATTTTCAATATCTGGGGCTGGGCAGAGTAGTTCTCCCTCTTCTGAAGACTATTAGAAGTATGTTCGGTACGTAGCTATGGGCTTTGTATCGGGCAGTGTTTCATCCTGTGGTGCCCAGGGTCTCTATGGGTTGGAACTGGCTCTATGATACTTAACAACCACATGGGATTTGCGTTTCTGGTATTTTTCCTACCTGGCCAGGTTTTGAATTGTGAACTTAACTAGGGCAGTGACATTGTTAAGTTAGGGTACCAAAACATGTATTTAAAATACCCCCTTCTACTTTCTCCGTTCAATTGTTGTCTTTCTGTAGAGGTGGACATGTCTACAAGACACTCTCTATAAACAGGATAACAAGTTGGTTACCCTTCTGATGGTCGATGTTGCTTTTAGGTACCATGGAGTTACTTCTGACTCCCGGGGCCCTGTGGACAACAGAATGAAATACCACCTGGTCCTGTGCCTTCCGCAACATTATTCTTACGTTTGAACCCATTGTCGCAGCCACAGTGTCCATTCATCTTATGTGGGGACTTCCCCTTTTTCTCTGCCCCCCCGCTTTACCAAAACGCTTATTGGTGTGGTGATTGAGCATTGGACTGAGATCCACATGGTCTGCAGCTCTAAACCACCAGCAGCTCCTTGGGTGAAAGACCGGGCTTTCTACTCCTGTCAAAAGATACAGTCTCAGAAACGCACAGGGGGTCACAATGAGTCAGCCTTGACTCGATGGCAATGAGTTTGGTTTGCCACTTTCCCAAGCATAATGTTTTTCCCCAGAGATTGGTCTCTCCTGATAACATGCTTAACATAGTGAGACAATGGCTTGCCAATCTTACCTCTCAGAAGCATACTGGCTGTACTTCTTCTTCTTTTTTAAAAATCATTTTATTAGGGGCTCATACAACTCTTATCACAATCCATACATACATCAATTATGTAAAACGCATTTGTACATTCATGGCCCTCATCATTCTCAAAACATTACCTCTCCAACACAGATCTCTTTGTCCTTTTGGCAGTTCTTGGCACTTTCAATGGTCGTCACCAATACTAAAGTTAAATGCTTCACGTTTTCTTTAGTCTTCCTTATTCAGTTTCTCACTGTCACATGCATGTAAGGCGAGTGAAATGATCACGGCTTGAGTCAGGCACATTAAAGTCCTCAAAGTAACATACTCGCTCTTTGACACTTTAAAGAGATCTGATGCAGCAGACATACCTAATGCAATGCAAGACTGACTGTTGCCCTCGCGAGCATTGATTGTGGATCCAAGCAAGATGTAATCTTGGACAACTTCCATCTTTTCTCCATTTATCATGATGTTACCTATTGGTGTAGCTGTAAAGACTTTTGTCTAATTTACATTGAGTTGTAATCTATACTGAAGGCTGTAATCCTTGATCTTCAACATCAACTGCTTTAAGTCTTCCTAACTTTCAGCAGGCAAGGTTGGGTCCTGTGCATATCACAGGTTGTTATTAAGCCTTCCTCGAATCCTGATGCAGCATCCTTCTTCATAGAATACAGTGTCTCTGATTATTTTCTCAGCATAGAGATTGAATCAGTATGGTGAAAGGATACAACCCTTTTACACACCTTTTCTGATTTTAAACCATGCAATATTCCCTTGTTCTGTTCATATAACTGTCTCTTGATCCATATACAGGTTCTTCATGAGCACAGGTTTTCTGGAATTCCCATGCTTCTCAACACTATCCATAGGTTGTTACGATCCTCACAATTGAATGCCTTTACACAATCAATGAAATATAAGCAAATATCTTTCTGGTATTCTCTGCTTTCAGCCAAGATCCACCTGACATCAGCATTGATATCCCTTGTTCCAAGACCCCTTTGAATCCACCCTGACACTCTGGCAGCTCCCTGTCAATGCATTGTTACATAATTTGCTCATTCTTTTGGGTCAGTTTTCTTGGGAATGAATAAGTATGGATGTCTTCCAGTCAGTTGGTCAAGTCTCTATCTCCCAAATTTCCTAGCATCCTTCCAGTGCTTCATCAGCTTGTTGAAACCTTTCACTTGATATCCCATGCGTTCCTGGAACCGATGTTTGGGGTAATGTTTCAGTGCAGGGTGGAATTCTTCCTTGCACTGGTTCTTACTCAAATGAAGCCTCATGAAATGGTTTGCTTTTTGTTTTCGTTTTTTTTGTATGACTGTGTGTCCTTCATATCATCTTTTGATACTCCTCGAATCATTCAATACTTTGCCCATAGAATGTTCCAGTACTGCCCCTTGACACTTCCCTTCAGTTCTTTCAGTTGCCAGTAGGCTGAACATGGCCTTTACAATAATTTACTTTGTCTCCTTGAGATGCCTGTTGAAGTTTTCTGTTCAGCTCTGCGACGTCCTTATTTCTTCCATTGGCCTTAGCTACTCTCTGGATCAGAGTCAAAGTCAGCGTTATTCTGACATCCACGGTGAGCTTTTCTTTCTTTCCTGTCTGTCCTGTTTCCTCACGGGTGGTGTTTTTGACGTCATTCGGAGCTCGCCAGTTCTTCTGTAATTAGTGTTCAACGCAGCACATTTGTCCTGGGGAAGTTCTCAAGGTTCAGGTGGGAGAGACTTCGGTTGCTTTTTGGCCCTCGTGGACTTGTTTTCATTTTCATCACCGGCAACCTGAGCCTAAGTATGAGCGATTGATTGTCTGCTCCACAGTCAGTTCTTCTTTTACCTGCTGATATTGAGCCTCTCCATTGTGTCTCCCTACAGCTATAGCCAATTTGATTTCTGTATAGTTTGCTGGAGAACTATCTGTATAGTTCCCTTTTGTGTTGTTAAAAAAGGTATTTTTCCAACGTTTGCATTCCTAACACCGATCATTATCAATGCATCTTGATTGCATATTTGACCAATTTCAGGCTAAAGATGTTGGTAGAATTCTTTAATTTTTTTTAGCCTTAGTGGTAGATGCATACATTTGAATAATAGTCATATTGTTGGGATTTTCTCTAAACAGACAGACAACATTCTAGCACAGACAGCATTGTAATTCAAGGTCGATGTTGAAATGTCCTTTTTGAAGATGAATACAATGCCATTCCTCTTTATTGTATTATTCTCAGCCTAGTAAGCCATGTGATTTTCTGATTCAAAATACCCAATTCCATTTCATTCCAGCTCAATAAAGCCTAGAATATCAGCTTTTCTGGGTTCCATTTCCTTTTTAATGACTTACACTTTTCTTAGATTCATACTTCATGAATCTAAGATCCATTTATTAAATATTCCAAGATCCAATTATTAAATAATGTTTTCAGCTGTTTCTTCTTGTTTTGAGTCATGCTCCATTAGCAAAGGAAGGTTCTGGAAGCTTCATTCCAGGAGGCTGTACTTCATATGCATCATCAGAGTCCACTCTACTTTGAGAAGGCAGCTCTTCCTGTCATATTTTGCATACCTTTTGACCCAAGGGGTTCATCTTTTGGCACTATCTCTGACCATGTTCTGCTTCTGTTCATTGATTTCCAGTAACTGGATATTTTGATATTATCCACGTGGTTTTAAGTGGATAATTTCTCTGAAGTGGACAGTTTATTTCTTCTCCAGAACCTGTTCTTAATCTGGAAGTTCTGGTGAAACTTGTTCACTTTGGGTGACCCTGCTGGCATCTGAAATACCAGTGACATAACTTCTAGTATCACAGCAACATACAAGCCACCACAGTAAGACAAAATGACAGAAAAGTGGTGGTTTCTGATATCTTTTAAAAAAATCATTTTATTGGGGGCTCTTATCACAATCTATCTGTACATCCATTGTGTGAAGCACATGTGTACATATGTTGCTATCATCATTTTCAAAACATTTTCTTTCTACTTGAGCCCTTGGTATCAGCTTATTTTCCCCTCCCCCACCCTCCTTCCCTCATGAACCCTTGATAATTTATAAATTATTGATTTTTTCATGTCTTACACTAACCGCTGTCTCCGTTCACCCAATTTTCTGTTGTCTGCCCCTCTGGGAGGGGGTCATATGTCGAACATTGTGATCAGTTCCCCCTTTCTCCCCCCACCTTCCCTTGCCCCTCCTGGTATCTATAACAATTTCTCTTTGATTCTTCTGAATGCATTCAAGCAAACCATGAACAACTCTACTTCTGGGTTGTTGCCTTTTCCATTAATCTTGAGTTTTAAAAAGCAACTTCCATGTGAAGTACTTTCAAAGCACTCTGTGAATTTACTTTATACTTATTGCCTCTTATTCTGAACTTTGGAAGCCTTTAATGCCCTTGCTGCTCATTAGAAACATTATTTATTAACACAGCATATTAAGTAATATATTTATACTTGTGTAATCAATTAGATTAGAAGGTCTTCGAAGATAAAGATCAAACCTTATATATCTTTTTGTCTTCTTCCTTCTTTTTCTCTCTTCTCCTCTTCCATAACCAATACAGAATATTGCTAGGGACCAAAATTATTGGAGTACATGCCCACCCAATACATTATTTTTATTTAGAGCAAATAGCCATCTACCCATAGGAAAAGAAAGTTCTGCTGGTGCTATGAGAATTGCGCAGGTTACTACAAGTTTAGTGGTTCAAAACCATTGAGTGGATACCAACTTATCGTGACAGGCTAGAACTGCCCCTAGAAGTTTCCCGGACTGTAATGCTTTACTGGAGTGGAAAGCCGCCGTTGGTTTCAGACTGCTGACTTTTCCCTTAGCAGCCCCACAGGTAACGACTCCGTCGCCATGGGCTGGTCATTTTCGTCATGTAGAGGGAGACCTTCTCCTGAGAGGGGCTTGAGAACAAGCAGGTGTTTCTAAAGCCGCAGAAATGAGAAGCCATGTGCTGGAGAGATGGAGAACATGATCTAACCCCTTCCCTACTGGCCCAAACAGCTCCCGCACCCTCTTTTCCATGGGTCTCTGTGATCACCTCTCACACTTACCTGTATATGAAATTGTCTTTGGCATGGATGTCATCATGTGTCGGTTTTCTTTCTCTCCTTCTACAAACTGTACTTCCTGAGGGCACGGACTTTGGTAGGTTCTCTACTGTACCCTGACATCTCGAACAATCTGTGTACTAGGGTCCCGCTCCTCATATGTGTGGAATGAATATATCCACCATAAATATTTACAAGAATACATTCTCGTTAGCATAGAATCAAAGGTCCCTGGGCGCCATGAACAATGCAGGAAGGCCGAAGCACCAGCAATGCCACCGGGAAAGGGTGGCCTGCTGTTTCTAGGAACACTACGACCAGGAGCCCCCCGAACGGAACACCCAGAATCTGTAACCCATGCGGCTTCCAGGAGCTGGAATCCACTCGATGGAAGCAGGTTTGCTCTGGTTCTTGATTGTGAGACTGAAGACACAGACCAGGCTGATCCCGTAGAAGGAACATCAGGAAAGCCAGAGCGAGGGGTCCTAGAACAGGATGAGGGTGCACAATGGCTTTGTAAAATAGAGGAAGCTAGAAGGCACGGGGAAGGAGGGCTACTGGGCACAATCAGAGGGCAGACAGCTCCATTCGGTGAGCTGTGCTTGTGTGCAGATTCAGTCAGAGAAAGCACATCCCCACAGCCAGCTGCCAGGATAGCTGGAGAAACAAGCTTGAGAACAGAGGCCGAAGATAACAGAAGACATGGGGCCTTTTACCAGCAAGTGCAAACTTTCACACCTGTCAGCTATAAATCGAGAGTTTTATGGGGCTGCAATATTTACACTCTAATTAAAAAATCATCAAGCAAGCACCCTTTCACATTGCAGAAAACAAAACCCCAGAACTTCTCCAGCAGCAGCTGTTAATCAGTTACTTAGAATAATCTGCTTCCCAGGCCCAGAGACTGGGCACTTCCTCAGCCATCCACAACGAACAAGCCCGTGGAGAAAGTGGAGTAGGCACAGCAGAACCTCCTTCAGCATGGTCCAGGCTTGGCCTGAAACCTTTTAGTCTATGGCCAGGCGCCACAGAGGTATTGGGAAAGTATTCTTCCCAGAATTCATTAGAGGCTTAGATTAATGTGACCCCACCCTCTCCGCAGGGAACAGAAGTCATCGTACTCTCACGTGGATATGAAGATTCTATTAATATCTTGAGTAGGAATCATAGCAGACACCAAATTCAACATGGGGGATACACTGCGTATTGAATTGCAGGTCTCATTCTGTGCGCCAGGAATTGCACATCTGGAAACTAGGCCAAGCCTGAAGTTCACTTAAATATATTTTGGTGTTTCTTGCCTTCCAGGCCCACCACTAACTGCTTGTTGGTATTTCATACTGTGGATAAAACTTATGTGTTGCTACAATGCTGGAAGAGATGCCCCCAATCTTTCGCTTATCCGCAGGGTCACCATGGTGGACAGGTTTCATCAACATTTCCAGACTACGAATGGGAAGAAAAACCTGGTTGTCCACCTCTGATAAATGGCCAGTGAAAATACTCCGGATAACAAGACATTTCCTGATACAGTGCTGGAAGACGAGTCCCTCCCAGGTTGGACAGCACTCCAACTGCATAGTAGCTGCCACAATGGACTGACTTAGAATATAGGAGGCCTGATGATCCTAGCTGATAAACATTGCACTGCCAGCCACAAGGTTGGCAGTTCAAACCCACTAGCCGCTCCTTAGGAGAAAGATGAGGCTGTTTACTGCCTGAAGATTTACAGCCTCTGATACCCTGTGCAGGTCACTCTGAAGAGAAGTCGACTCAACTGCAGTGGTGGGGTTACGTCATGGATAGTGGAGATATCGCTCCCAGCTACCATTTTGTCCTGTGTATAGAAGGTCTCCATGAGCCGGGATTAACTTAGGGACAATGAACATTCCTCCTGGTGATTGTCATCTCTACCCCAGACCCAGGTTCCACTGTCATTGGCTGCACAGAACCACCCAGGCCGGTCCCCATCACCCCTACCTACCACTACATCCGCACCTGCTCCACACTCCTTCCTCTCTCTTAGCTCGTTCGTCCTGTTCCAACATCGGTGATCTCCGCAGCGGGGCTTCTGTGCAAGCGCTTCTCTCTCACTCTTCGTCCAGTGTGTTCCTTCTTCTTTCCCAGTTGAAGGCTTCAGAGGAGCTTCTGGAAGACAGACGGTGCCTCTTTCTGGTAGTGATCAAATCCCCCTATCATTTTCCTCTTAGAACATTCCCCAGTTGGTGAGTAGATACTTTGGGCAGTGCCTGTGCTCGCAGGTTCAATGTCTATCTCTTCACCCTGTGAGCCCCTTGAGGGCAAGTTCCCTGCCGCCCTCATTCACCCTTGAAGGTGCAGGACCTAGCACTGTGCCTGATAGATAGATGCATGTTTAACTTCAGCTTGCTCAGTGAATGAGCACAGGAATGGATACTAAAGAATCCTATTTCCCAACTTGGTCTTCTAAGATGGCAAGTAGGATAAACTATCCAGAAAGCATCCCGGTTTTCTATCTATGCTATTTGATCATCTGGTGTAGACAACACATGATTTCATTCCCTTTTCTAACACTCAGGGGGTTGCTCAAGATGGGAATTTCAGCAGCTGCAGGTAAGAGAGCAGATGGTAGGTGTTCCCTTATGCTGCTTGGAAAATACAGCTTAGTGTGGCGGAGAAAGGCCTCACTGTTTCTCGGAGACTCAGGAAAAGATAAGAGTGAGTTTTTGGACCCTTACAAGCTTCACTTTCCTCATCAATACGAGAAGGATGAAATGAGCTACTGTTGGTACAAATCCTTTGTACGTGGTCAGGGAGATATGATTATTTCATAATTCTGATCCTATTAATTATAAGACTGCACTTCCTCAAAAGGTTGACTAGGGCACCCTGTCTCTGATTTGGGCTTCCCACATTTATGCCCTTGCTCAGATGGGAGCTTTTGCCAATGGCACCTTTCACCTTGTTTTCACCCATGGCTACTGCGCTTTGCCTTTGGGACAGGACAGCATTTGTAGGGGGGTACTTCATAGGCTCTGAGAATGTCATTAAAGGCATGAACCCCACTTTTCTCCAGATTCTTGTTTCTTAGGCTGTATTTTCTTAGTGAAATGTGTTTTAGCCCAGGATAATGTAATGGACCTCTGCCTCCAAAAATAATTAGAGCCCCATTCCTTTGCCAATTCAATATGAATGGGACCACAGAATGAGCTCAGTGTCTATCAGCACATGCTCACTGCTCAGATCCCTCTGGGATGCTGCTTTGGCACCTGTGAGAAAATAAATCCTGGGCAATCACTGGGTGCCAATGGGCCTCCAGTTAAACACAGGAAAGAAACAGCCGATGTCTGAATGTTCTAATAGCTGCTGATTCCGTTAGAGGACGATGAGCTTAGCTCACAGGGAATATTCAGGTATGGTGAATTAAGGCTTGGGAACGAAGTGTAGGTTGTAATTGGTGTGTCCACTATTAGGTTTGGATCACCATTTCGTGACCTCTTCCCTGCCAAAATTAGAAGAGCATTTCAAGTCTAACCCACCTTTCTGGATTCTTCTTTCCTACTGACAAAATGTAACAAGAGTAGAGTCCCCTGCCCCTCCTTCAATCAAGGGATTCACATGCAATCCTCAAGTGACCTTCCTCTCCACTGAGGCAGAAATAAGCAGATATTCTTATCTCGGTTTTGTTAATATGGAACCTTGAATAACAGGAGGACTGTGTGATTTATCAAAAACCACACGGTGAGTCACTGGTATAATCGTTGGGCAAATGTTCACATTCTCATCTCCTTGGCAGCATTTTTCCCCTCTAAACTTGCCTTTCTCCCTTAAATTCTGGCTCTATGGCACCTCCTGCTGCACCTTTATTTGAAATTCTTTCTCTCTCTCTCTCTCTCTCTCTCTCTCTCTCTCTCAGGTCCCCCTGAACCTCCCCTCCCACACCCCCAACCCCTGCTACACAGATTTACAGTTGAAATATACACCCTTCGAGTGTGTTCTAGATATCACCCATTCCATTTGCCATTGTCACATTTAGCAAATGAACAGAGAGGACGTGTTACAAAATTTACATTTGAGATAAAAGTATCTATGTGCTCATTAAACATTAACCAGTGCTATAGTTGCTGCTCTTAGGTGTATTGTCATTTTACAGGAAAGAATAAAAATGCCCATTTCATGACCGTACTGCTAAGATTTTGGAGCCATTTGTGAGATTCTAGTGCAAATGTCAAATGTAATGTTTAAATTCAACCTTTCACACCTTGGAGGCTTGGAGACCAATGCAGTAGACATGTATTATCTCTCCAATTGCCTCTGTCCTTTGATCATTGTGTCCCCGTTGGGAAAACCTGTTTGTGGAAGTGGTTTTGCCCCAAGATGTGAATGTAGGAATCGTGTTTCCTTCCCAGTCAGTGCACTGTAATTGGTCATGTGACTGGTGTGGCTATTTGACATATGAGGGGCTTCAAACATTTGTGGGGGGAAATGGAATCAAAAGATAATGGAATTTGTTTGTAGCGTTTTGGTATCCGTTCCTCGCCTATGGGACCTGAGAAGAAATAGAGCTTGGAGCTTCAGAAGAAGGTTTTCCATGATAATAAAAATATCTGCATGGGGGAACTGTTTCTCTATCCATTATGGATGTGGTCATGTGTAAACATAGTTCTCAGAGTGTTAACGTAAACTCAAGGCCAGATGGGAGAATTCTCCAATGCCCTGAAGATGGTGGAGTGGACAAATGGAAAACTCCTGTGTCCCTCTGGATTATTGAACCACTGAAATTTGCCCAAACTGTCCTGACTAGATTTGTTGTTTTGTAAAACACTAACTCTTCTTTCTATTTAAGTTACTTATAGTCTCTTATATGTGACCCAAACCACCCAGAGTGATACAAAACCCCAAACTCAACAGAGAAGATGGGGTGAATAGCATTCGATTTCCTACAAATCAGCATTTCAGTTCAACACATGTCAGAATTTCAGGGAAGTGGGCCAATAGACATCATGTTAAGGGGAGGAAATATTGAAGTTGTCAAGGATTTCATTTTAGTTCAATCCACAGTCAATGTTTATGGAAACCAGATTCAACAAATAAAACGATACGTTGCATCTGGCAAATCTGCTGGATGGCCCTTTCTAATGTGTTCAAATTCAATGTGTACATGTAGGAGCTGGACAATGAATAAGAAAGACAAAAGAAGAATTAATCACTTGAAGTACGATGTTGATGGAGAATATTGACAGGACCCTGGACTTCCAGAAAAACAAACAAATCTGCCTGGGAAAAAGTGACAATAGCAAGACTTTGTCCAAAATAATTTGGACGACTTATTAGGAGAGAACTCTTCCTTGGTAAAGTGGTGGGTAAGGTGCTATATTCTTTTGTGCTGTATAGATCTATTTATATGTATATGGATAGATATATAGCTTATGTGTCCTGGTTTTGTTTCTCTAGTGTCCCCTTTCTAACACACTGATCTTTAATTTTCCAAGGCCTGGGAAGGGACTTTGGGAGACAGCTGGACTTTAGAATTTTTTCCCTCTTAAGACTTTGATACTAAGGAAATGTTTTGCTTGTCTTTAAGCCTCTCCAAGGTCTGAAGAGAGTGTTTAAAGACAGCAACTTCTAATAAGTGTTCCTTTCAATAACACTCATCCCTAGCCTGAGAAGATTTGGGGTTTGAATTTAGATCTCAGTAAGGACTTGGAAGGATTATTTGGAGATATAACTCATATGCATATACCCTTCATGAGCAGAGCTCTTCAAATCTGAAGTTTTGCTGTGCCATTATAAATAAAAGGAGCCCTGATGGCATAGTGGGTTACTGATTGAGCTGTTAACTGCAAGGTCAGTTGTTCAAAGCCAGCATCCTCTCTGTGGGAGAAAGATGAGGCTGCTTGCTCACATAAAGACTAAAGCCTCAGAAACCCAAAGGAGCAGCACTTCTTTGTCCTACAGGGTTGCTATGAGCTGGAATCAACTCAGTGACGGTGAGTTGTACTGTAAACAAAGAAGAAGAGCAAGAACGTCCTGGGAGATGCTGTCCTCTTCATCAGCAGTGCCTACGGACGTTGAGGAAATGTGCTGTTTGTTCTCAAAGGCTCCATAGGAATCCATCCCATAGCAACAGTGCTGTCTGGATCTTCAGACTGGTTGCTGGACTTCAGGAATTGGGCGGTGGCTCCACAGAACCAGTGAGTTCTACAGAAATCATGTCTACAGTAACAGCCTATGGCTGGCTGAATTTTAGGTCTTGCCCAAGGCTGGAAAGGTTACCCCAAAGACAGAAACTCCACCCATTATCTGAACCTGTGCACATTTTCAGAAGTCTAGATTTTATCAAGGATGGGAAGGACATTTGGGGACCAGTAGCCCTACAGAAATATCCCTTTCAGCATAGCCTAGAAACCAGAAAAAATTCTGTTTCTTGGCACTAGACCTCACCAAGAGCGATAAACCAAGTCTTGAGAAAAGGCATACATAGAAATGTCTCCAAAGACAATAGCACTCTTGGGGCCCAGGTACACCTTATTGTCTTCAGTCTCATCGGAGATTGCGACCCTCTTCTTTGGAAGACAGTGTTTTTATTTGTTTGTTTTAAATCCAGCACTGGAAATAGCATTTCAACCTAACATTGCTTTATGCTGAATGCAACACCATCATCACCTACCACTCAGGGAGATGAAAGGGCTTGGGAGTCGAAGTTTGTCTAACCACAAAATAAATAGGCCAGTTCTGCCTCCACAGAGAGGCGGTGTCTCCTTTCCCCCTGTAGGCCAGGACCCAGAGGACAGGACGAAGAGGCTGGAGAACTATTGCTGTGCTGGGTCTGTCAAATCAGGTTTAGAGTGGGATGTAGCCTTGTTGTACTCCTGAGCCCCTCTAGCATTGCCCATGCCCTGGCGATGGCAGTGTGAGGAGCATTTTATTGCTCAGAGGAGTGGCCGGAGATTAGTGACAATCAACAAGGAATTCGGAGTGGGACTTATGTTTGTTGAAAAATATATATGTATATAAATTAATTTTGTATCTTATCCACATATAAAGTGTAAAATTTATTTTGTTTATATTTTTATGTAATATATATGTAAATTTATATATAAATGTATCCTATCAAAGGTAATTGATTTACTTCTAAGTGGACTAAGTTTGCAATTTGAACCTGGTGGTGTAGTGGTTCTGCGTTGGACTGCGATCACATGGTCAACAGTTCAAAACCGCCAGCAGCTCCTCAGGAAAAAGACTGAGCTTTCTACTCTTGCTAACAGTTACAGTCTGGGAAACCCACAGGGAGGCGCTATGAGTCAGCATTGTCTCGACAGCATTGAGTCTGTCTGGTTTTAAAAGGCAGCTCAGAAGTCAGGCCTGGGGATCCAGTTCTGAAATCTTGGGCACTTGGTGGAGACGGTCCATTCCGTCGCACACGTGGCCACAAGTCAGAATCGACTCCACCTCAATTGACAACAGCAAACAATGTGATGTCTTGGTTGCTGGTCGGTGTCCTTGCCTTTCAAATCATAGCAACCATGTGCAAAACTGTAGAAAACACTGCCTGTTCCCGCATCATACTCACACTCTTCCCTATATTGAAGCCCATTGTTCCAGCCACTGTGCCTGTTTATCTTGTTTATGGTCTTCCCCTTTTCCCCAGACCCTCACTCTACCAAGTCCTCCTCCAGGGCCTGGACCTTCCTGATACCATGGCCAGAGTCTGGAAGACAAAGTCTCACCACCCCTTCCTTGTACGCAGAATGCTACCTATGCTTCTTCCAAGACATCATGGTCTGTAATGGTTTATGAGAATATAGTTATAATAATAATGGAAGATTATTATGCTATATGTACTTTTTAAAAGCGTGTCGATGTGGGTTATTCATTGAGTCCTCAGTATAACCTTGGACAGAGGTTTATCTTTGTGGCTATTAACACGTTGGGCCAGATAATTCCTTGGTGTGGAGCCTGTCCAGTACCTTGCAGATGGCTAGCCACTTCTCTAGCTCCTCTTCGTTAGCTGCTGGTGACATCTTTACTTCAACTCTGATAACCAAATTTATCTCTGGACGTTTCCACATCCTTCTTAGGGAACAAAACTGCCCCCATTGAGAAGGAAACTGAGGCTCAACAAAGTTAGGTATTTGCCTCCAGGTCAGACAGCTCTCAAGGACAAGATGCAACCATTGATACCAGTCACTATAGCCTGAATTCGTAAACATCACTTTATGTTTTTCATAAAGTGATGATGTCATCAATGGCCATCACCTACCAAGCTGCCCACATTCCTCCAGACAACCTCAGAGTCTCGGGTTGCTGAAGAACAGAAGAGTTCTGGTTGCCAACGTCCGGTCACACACCTGCACCTCCTTCAGAGAGACTAGCCATTTGTCTTTGTGTCCATTTGACACTAGCTCATAGATATTACATGTGTGTCCGAGTAGAACAGTGATCTGGAGGGAGGGGGGGGTCTTCAAAGGGTGACTTTTTTTTTTCCAAAGTAGATCACCAGCCTTTCTTCTGTGGTACCTTGATGTGGACTCATTTTTTTTGTTTTCTTAATCATTTTATTAGGGGCTCGTATGACTCTTTATCACAATCCATATATACATCAATTCTGTAAAGCACATTTGTACATTCATTGCCCTCATCATTCTCAAAACATTTCCTTTCCACTTAAGCCCCTGGCATTAGCTCCTCACTTTTTTCAATCATTTTATTAGAGGTTCATACAACTCTTATCACAATCCATATATACATCAATTGTGTAAAGCACATTTGTAGATTCATTGCCCTCATCATTCTCAAAATATTTTCTCTCCACTTAAGCC